>NC_051187.1:88679569-88982599 GCF_015220075.1 Falco rusticolus
AAGGCAATAGCCTTTTTTTTTTTTTTTTTTTAGTTTTCCGACACCAAAGAGGAATGAACATTTCCATCTAATAAATTATTAACTGTTTTTAACAAAAATCAGTGTTTGATAGTCAAAATGTCAAACTAAAACCAGCTGGAGCACAGAGATTTCTGTGTACACCCTGGAGATTCAGCAGCGACCATAACAGAACAAGGGGAAGACACAGGGACCGAGCTGCAGACACCTCACACCTCTGGCTATTTTTTTTTAATAAAAATCCAACAACAGAGAGGCCACACGCTTACCTCCAGGGTCAACTCTTGCCCTGTCTGACAAATACACCAAGCCCAGGCTGCCCACGAGCTCTCAGCTGATTTAGAGCATCATGCTACACGGCCTCACTGCATGGCATGAGTCTCCCCCAGGGAAAATCCATTGCAGCGGGGATGTCCCCGCATGCCCCACCACTGCACCCACTCCTCATTCCCAGCTGGTGCGGATATGCTGAGCGTGGAGGAATGCACCGGCTGATCCGCCCCAGGTGAGGGGCTGGCCCATGGCAGGTCGGAACTGTCAGTACCAGGAAGATGTCAGGATAGTATAATGAATTTGCAGACAAAGCAACCAGAATCGATGAAAACAGATGGAGCTGGGAAAGCCTCAGTGCCAGGGAAGGAGGAATTTATTCTCAACTCCACTCAGCAATAGAGCAAAACAAGCTGTGAGTTACAGCCCCTTCTTCCCTGCTCTTCCCTCAGATTGCCTTTGCACTTTTCTCTCTAAGTGGGTTTAAGACCCCAAACATCCCTCTTTCTCATATCACTCCTGAAGACCTATCTCTAGAATGAGTTCTGGGATGCCACCAGATCATCAGTTACACAAAAAAACCTTCCAAATGTCAGTTTTGTTGTTATATTCAATGCTGGAGCCAGCAAACTTGGAGACTTCAGCTGCGCCTTGCAGAAGCAGGGTCTCAATTATTCAAGGAGATATGTGCAAGCATCACCAAGGAGAGATGTGCAAGCATCACAGCCACAGGGTTATTCCTTGGATTCTCCTATAGGATCACCTACTTCTAGCCCTGCGAGCAGCATGCACCCACCACTGCCAGGTGCCAGATGTCCGAAGACCTCCAGCTGGAAGTCAGTGTGGTTTTGTACCCAGGCAGGTTGCAATTAATCTGCTTAAAACTTGGATGGGCCCCTTCAGTTGAGAGCACAAAGTGGAAGGAATGAAATGAATGTAAGAGCTCCTTGAGAACGAGCCTCACCACAACCACTCTGACCTTTCTACTGCATAAACCAGAAAGCTGCTTGCAGTTTCTTCTACAGTAGTGGGATGGGTCCTCTTAATGGCTCTCTTGGTCTTTGGAAAACGGAACATTTTGTGTTCTGGCATGAATACTTTGTCTTCTTGTTGACACCTAACACTGAAGTCTAGTAGCAGCACAAGTATGAAGACAAGAGCTATGTTCCTTGGTCTGGTTTCTGCCAGTGACATGGCACGACACAGATTTGACATTGCCAGCAATGCTCCCATACTCATGTTCATTTTCTGGAATTTCTTTTGTGGAATGCTTTTCAGATGATATATGAACAACCCAGCCAAGTCTTGGAAGCTCCAGCTTGGTGGTTTATTTCCAGGTCCACTCAAGCACCAATAGTTTTTAACTTGCATATTGAGATGCTCTTGAAATTCTACCCTGAATGTTCATTTATGTGGATGACTTTTGCTCCGGCATTCCGTGTGAAGCTTTTTCTGCCCTAGAGGATATCTAGAATTCAGATTTGGCAGCTATATTCAGCTACCGCTGTAACTGGCACTTAAAGCTGAACATTTCAAAATCAATTTCACGCATTTTCCACCTCCACAGCGCCTGCGAGATGGGGGAGCGGAGTGCCTCCCTGACTGGGTGCCCAGTGAAAGGTGATCCACAGCCAGCCTACCTCAGCATTGCTCTCCATAGACTCTGGTTGTACCACGACCATCTGATAACACTGTCTCCAAGAGTCAAGATCTGCCAGGCTTTGACCTGGGGATCTGAAGTTTAAACCCCACAGACATCTGCTCCCCTCTGTTGGTTGGCAGCAGAGCACTGCACTCATCTGGGACCTGGACCTGCCTCTTCCTCGCCTACTTAATTCAATATGCAATTTCATGCAAATGTGTCAGCGGCACTGAATCTACCTTTCAACCCTAGCTCCCCTTGTGAAATAACAGCACTCCCACATGCACTGTGTGTTGACCCCTTCACCAAAATGACAGCATGATTTGCAATGTAAGAAACCGTCTCCTCGCAGGACTCAGCGAGCTGCAAGCGTGCTGCGGCCATGCAAGCAACGTGGCCTGACTTGTCCATGGTTGCTAGAGAAAAGAAGGAAATTCTGAATAAATGCTGAGAGAGGACATTAAAGAAACAAGCATTTACATATTTTCAGAAGAGCTGTCCCAGAGATTAACTTCTTCTTCCATGGGGATTTTTTGGAAACTCAGAAAAGGAAAAGGTAAATTCCTTTCTCAGAAGGAGAAGCAAAATCTTTATAACATTACTGCAGCAGGTGAAGATACAAATGGGAAAAACATTCTGAAATGGTTAAAACGCTTAGAAAAGGAGGAATAAGAGCCTACAATTCCAATCTGTAAATTGAATTGTTGCTCACAGGATTTACAGGCTCCTGCTTTCCCTTGAGGTGCCCCATGGGAAGACCGAAGCCTTGAAACCCCAAGCAATCCCAGCACTTTGAAGCTCTGGAGATGGAGTTCCCAAAACTTTCCATGCTGTGGCAAGGATTAAACACTCCTGGCTACCACTGGCCATCCTAAGGCTTTGGAGTTCAGCTCCACCACGTGGCACCTGGGTTTTCCCTGGGTTTGCAGGCTCCCAGCTCACCCCAGATGCACACACCAGGACTAAACAACACGGAGACCCTCCTGCCCAGGGGCATCCTTGCTCTTTTGGGAGAATATTTGCAATCCGGGTTGGGGTGACCCATTCCTGCAGTCCATCCTGCAACGCTAATGGGAGCTCTGGTCTTCCAGGAGGTGAGCGGACCAAACAAAGGAGAGCAAATTGAAAGCTGCTTTCCTCCCAGCAGTGCTCTCTCCGTGGGCCAACACCAGCAAGGCTGGGCGCAGGTGGCTTTTAGCAGCTCAGAATTTGCCATCTGACCGTTTTGATTTAAATTCCACTTTCCATCGCCTGCATTTAAAGTTCGGTGCATGGGCTTTTACAGCAGCAGTAATGAACCTGGAGTTCAAACAGCACATGGCGAGATCAAAAATTGCCAGAGCGGAATGTGTCCCACAAACACAAAGCATGGCTTTTCATTCATTATTTTTTCCTTTACAGAGAGGTTTTACAAGCTGTTTATTTTCTGATACAGTGTTGGCAGACATGTGGTCGGAGGAGAATCAATATCAGCACAGTGGGATGTATTTTCTTAAACGGTTTATAGGGGGGTCTTTGCTTTTTCAAAGGGGGATAATTGAATGTAGTACACACTGTACTTTTGATTTGTTTAACATGAAGCGTGAAATGGGTACAGCTATGATTCTGTCAATCAGTTTAACTATCCAGCAATTCATTTTGAAGCTAGGCCTCCTCGCAGGGATCGTCTGGCTCAAGGGATGGGGAATTCACTCAGCATCTTCCCCACCACCACACCAGTTCCAGCCCAGGCCACACTGGGACCTTGCTGGCCCCACAGAGCAAGCTGGGATGGGTGTCCCAGGTGAGCTTTGTGGATGCAGATGGTCCCACCACAATTAGGTGTCTTTGGGCACCCCCAATATCAATGAACAAGTCAAGTTCACGGTGGCAAGGCAGGGAGCAGGGATGAAGGCTTGGTGTTGGGCGGCTGAAGGGGTTTGAGCTTTCAGGGAGATGTCACGGAACAGGACCAAGTCTCAAAAGCAAAGATCATCCCTGCTGTCCGCACAGACCCAACAATACTCCTTTTAGTCTCCAGGTGATAAGCAGGAAATTCAAGCCAATAGATCTCCCTCCCCTAAGGCATTCCTGGAGAGCCAGTCCAATTTGCACCAGTGTTATTCCACGTATTCACCCCAACTCCTTCCCTATTTCCTTCCCTCTGTGCAGCTCCCAGCCCATCTGATCATCGTGCTGCACTAACTTAAGGAGCACCAGAAGCAATAGCCAGCTACAGATGTGGGAATGAGGGGGCTAAAACCACATCCACTTTTACCTCCCCAAGTGAGTACACAGCTCTCTTATTAAACCAAGGGCATGTTCACCCTGAATCCCAAACCAAAGCTTTTCTTCCCATCTCTCCACCAGTGACACATCCCAACCCATGTTCTACATGTTCCTCCTGCTTAACCCTTCAGGCGCTTGGAGGCAGCTTCTTCCTTTATTTAGCCCTTCTGTGAAGTTAGCGTACAGCACGATGCCCATTACGCCACACTGGAGACCAGAGGTGTGCACCTAACCATCCCCATGGAAATGCATCTCCATCTTTGGAGTAACCCTGCTGTTGAGTAGGCACCTCAGAAGTCCCATGACACCTGGATAGTACTTAGACACCACCACACCAATATTCAGCTGCTTCCAGCCCAGAGAAGTCTTTCCTGGGGAGTCAGGATCTCCAGACTCTTTACACAAAGCCACCTCTAATTCTGACCCCACAGAGGTATTCAAAACGTAGATATTTTTTTTTTAAACCAATTTCCCCACCTGCCCCCAACTTTGCATTTCAAATGCCACAGTGGTGAGGCTGAGCCTTGAATAGCTCCATGTGTGCAGTGTTGCAGGTCTTAGATCGTGCAGCACATCTCACCGCAGAGCTACTACGAAGAGGTAGAGACATCTGTCCAGGGATACTCACCTTTTTTGAGATGTAACACATTTGCTCAGCAGGGAGATAGTCAAAGGGGAAGACGAATCTCCAGTTGAAGTTGCCCTCTCCTCCCATAGACCTGTAGTGCACATCTGTCTTCTGCTTATTCTCCTCGTGGCCAACCAGCCAGCTGCAAAACGCAAACACATTGCATGAAAAACTAGAAACACACCAAGGTTTTGAAGCTCCCTCAGCATCACAGAGGCCATGAGCAGGCAATAAAATGTCTCTCATCCCTGTGGCTGCTGTCTGTAGGGGCAACCTGGAGCCCGTAGGGGACTTGAGAGGGAATGCAACAGTGCCTGCAGTGTTGGGAGATGAACCAATGCTGGTGGTAGCAGCCTGAGAAGCCCTTCTCCTCCCTCACCTGAGTTTTATGGGTGTTTTAAAGACTCAGTGCTGCCTTCAGCTCTGGCTCAGCGTTGTCGCTTACCCATCCACCAGCACACATCACCCTCTAACCTGCCTTGGTGAGAGCTCCTTTCCCCCTTGCAGCCACCCCAACAAACTGACCCTGTAGTCAGCCCCTAAAGCCCATCCTGCTGATGAGGCAGCCATGCTAAAGGGCCACAGGGCCATTTTTTCCCCTCTATTCTCTGTCAATTTCTCAAAGATTATTACTTGAAAGTCCTAAATGGCCAAGAGGTTCTTCCCCAGAGTGCCAGACCCTGCTGTGGCCAGGGTGGTCCCCAGCCACTCCCGTTAGAGACAGCTCCATGCAGCACCATTCCCCTCTGGGTCTGAGCAAGCTGGCTGTGGTCACTCTGCAACCAGGCCAGGGGCAAACCGAAAACTTTCCATAAGAACTACTTTTTTCCAGCTGTGAGTTTTGCAACTATCAGGTTTTCATTCTGCCCTCTTTCCCTGTCCAAGATTCTTCAGTCTTCAGCAATCAACGAAACAAAACAAAGCAACAAAATACATCCATTTGTGTATTTAGAGCCCTGCTGGGGGAAAGCCAGAAGATTCAGAGAGAATCTCTAATGAAAACGATTACCTCGTTCGATTGTTTTCCACTTAAATTAAAATAAGAGGGTTTTTGCCCAGCTATACAAATGATTCCCTCTTCTCAAGTGCTCGAGAGGAGTGCATGACCCACCCCAAATGTGTTGTGGGAAACAGGGAAGGGAACTCTACTCAAGTTCATCCTACAGTACACATCACACACACATGTGCTACACAGAAATGAGGGCTTGGTGGCAGTGGGAATTGTGTGATGAGGTTACACTAATGCTTAAATTGTGGCTGGATTATTTGATTTGATGCGATAGGATGCAAATGGCAAGCCGGTGTGTTTATCCACATCTTTCAGAGCTTGGCAGGGACCCTCAGAGGATGCAGTGTGAGCGCCCTCTCCTTGCAGGCAAACAAAAGGACAAATAAATGGTTTGATTTGGATGCACAGGTGGGTTTTTTTCCTTGCAGAATTTGCTGCACCCTCCCCACTGCAGGAAAGAGATGCCAGAAATCAAAAGCATTCAAGTCATGGTGCCCCAGAATTAAAAACATAATGTAGGAGTGGCCGTGGTGACCATCCAAAGGCCCATCTTGCCCAGTATCCCACCCCTGACCAGGGCCAACAGCAGATGTCCAGGTAAGAGTACAGGACTGGGGCAAGCACACCCTGATACCCTCCCAACACACCTCTCCAGCCTCCAGTAACTTGCAAGTCACAGATTCCCTGAACTTTGGATAATGGTTTTGTACTTAACAGGACTGGATGGATTTTTAGCCCATTAGTTCATCCAGTATTTTTTAAATCCACGTGGCTTAAGCTATTTGCAATATCCACATCCAGCGTTAGGTTCTTAGATTTAAGAGGCAACTTTGTTCTTATAACTCGCACACCTCCCTCTCTGTTAAGCATGGGTGCAAGATTTTGGAGGACCCAGGCCATCCTTTGATTTAGGAACCCAAAAGGGGATGCAGATGAGTTTTAAAGATGCCACATAATATCACATAAATCTTAGCAGGGATGGTTGGTTGGAAGACGACTCTGAAAACTTCTAGTCCAATTGGCTCAAAGTGGTACCGGTTTTACCATGAAATACCTTGAAAAACTTGCAAGGTGATGAGTGAAAACCTCCCACTTCCCATGTGACCTGGTTCAGTATTGGTCCGTCCTCTTGGTGAAGGAAAACTTTTTGTTGGAAATTTCACTATGAAAACAATACAAAAATATCCTCCACCTATGACACTGACAGAGAGAGCTGTTAAGCCCAAAAAACATCTTCAGTTCTTAATGAATATGATTTCGCTACACTACCACTCTTTTGTCTGCCTGCAGCCCGAGCCTTTAGGAAGGGCAGGTTTCTCTGCACTCAGCCTTGCACCACCTAAACGTGGCTAAGACCTCTTCATGCTATTGTAAGACTACCAATAAACCACTGATTAAATTAAATAAACAGCAACTGAGTTGTGCCTCAGGCAAATTTACATATTATGTAGAAGATAATGTCCTAGAGACTGAGATTCCAGTCCTGGTCTTGCCTAATAGGTAAAACAGAGAATAAACTGGCAATTAGTCTCCTCAAAGAAGTGCTGTGAGATCTTCCAAAGGAAAGCCAAAGGTAAAAGCTCCTTATGCACCGAGTTCACCCTGAAATATGCTCCAGCCCCTGCTCTGGAGGCAGCGGCAGATGGAAGGAAGTGTCCCCACCAAAGCCATGGTGGTGAAGGTCACTTTGCCCACTGGATCCCTGGTCTGTAGGGCAGATGCTTAAGCACAAGAAGGACCATTGCCTTCCCCCTCCACTAGGATTTTTCAGGCCATACGCAGGGATGCTAATGATGCAGCCATTTGGGGGCAGGGCCAGTGGGGAAAGATGAGGTAGTTGAGCAAGATTTTGAATTCATTTACAGCATGGCAAGATTTGCTTGGTCATTGGGGATGCTAAAAGCCAGGAGAGGGAGATCAGGAAGCAGTGGATGTTCCTGCTTTCCCAGTAACACCCTGCAAGCACTACTACTTCAGAGCCCTGAAGTGCACAGAGCAGCTCAGCTGAAGCTGATAACAATGCACTTGATGTGAATACCAGGTAAGCAGCGCACATTCTGGATTTACAGGAGGAAAATTGGGATTGCAAAAAAGGGATTTACAGTCTGTTTCAAAATCCTACCTCTTCCTGTCCGTAAATCCAAAGAACGCACAAAATAACTAAGTCCCTTGGCTGGGGTTGCACCATTTTACACAAGACAAAACATAAATGGAGTCAGGCAGAGAAGGGAATGTGCCAGAGTTACTGCTGGTTGCCACATTTTTGTGTGTTTCAAGGAAAAAAGGGAATTCCAAAAAAAGCAGCTATGCAAACAAGCCAACCTATGTATATGGAACAAGCCCATGGCTGTCCCAGGAGAGGAGCTGGGAAGGAGCCGACAGTGGAAATGCAGGCTACGTGCCCCTCTCTCCAATGGCTACGCTGTTTCCCCGCATCCTACCTCTCTACATGTAAATACTGTCATGTAAGCATCCAAGGGATGCAAAGGAAAACTTGACATCATGAAGCAGTTCTGAGCCTGGCAGAGACATGTCTGCCAAGAAGCTGGATCCATGGATGGAGAGGTGTGAACAGCCCCCTCATCCCAGCAGGGTTTATGTCTACCACAGCAGTGTTGATGCAAGGGCCGTGTTAACTCCTTCACTGCTGCTCTTGCACCTTCAGGCTACGGTACCCGGAGGACACAGAAGCTGGGTGGCTTACCCTTTGACGTAGATGTCACTCATCTTCTCCCCAGTGATGCTGAGGTCGTCAAGGATGACGTCCTTGGTGTTCCAAATGATGCAGCGCAAGTAGAACCTGGACAGCCCCGAGAACAAAAACAACATGAGAGGGCGAAAATCTTGTTGCAGAGCCTGCCTAGGCAGCCTGGTCGTGCCACTCACATATTCAGCTGAAGGAGCTAAGACGCGAGTCATCATTCTCTGAAGATGAGCCCACACAGACATTTCCCAGCTGGGCAGGCAAATGTCTTCCCATCGGACATCTCCAAGCCCCCTCCTCTCCCCTCACAAACAGAAGGTGCTGGAACCAGCACCACATCGAGTAAGAACTTAAAAAAAAGTTACCTCTTGGCTTTGCGTGGCGTGATGTTGAAAGGGGGTCCAGGCTGACCCAGAGATTTCGGAAACAGATCCACCCACATCTGTAGCTTTCCCTGGAGGAAAAGAAAGACACATGAAGCCTGGTGAGCCTCCTAACCGGGTCACCTTCACCTCCTCAGTAAGACCTAGCAGTGGAGAGAGAAAATATCAAGTGCTCCAGCATTCCTCAGTTGAAAACTAAGATTTTCTTATTGGAAAATTGTCATTAAGTATTATATTTAAATTATCTTAGTGATAGCTAGGTATGCTAATGGCTTGCGACATATAAGCTGGATAAACTGAAGATGCACTCTGTCTTTACTCTCCACAGCTGACTATCTTTACATAGGGACAGACTAAAGACTAGGTCCATAGGAGATGTTGGAGAAGCAAGTAGCTCACTCATTTTCCATGGTGTCACCAGTTGCCACCAGCTGGACAGCTGGTTGATGGGTTTCTGACCATGGGAGTGGAGGATGGGATGAGGAAAGGAGAATCTAATTCCACTTTCACAAAATCCTGCCAGGGAGAAAGCAGCAGAAATGCAGCTGAAATCTCAGAGGGGTTGTTTTTAGGTGGTCTTTTACTGTAAAACACCAATGGGTGCCAATAAAATATTTTAGTGTGCAGTCTCAAGGGTTGAAGGAGAAAAAAAAGAAAAAAAAAAAAGCACCATCCTTTGACAATCAGCCCATCACAGAGGGGTTTGTGGTTTGCTCACTTTTTGGCAAGAAAATCTTCCATTTCAGCAGAAAACTTTAAAAGCCCAACCTGGCTTTTAGCTCACTACAAACAGCCTGACAGAGCCAGCCTGCTTGGTGGCTCTGCAGCAGGTCAGAGCCATGCTTTTCGGAATGTAGCATGTACTGAGGCACACAGGTTAATCCCCTAGACCCAGCATCACCTCCGGGGATTCTCTTGGTCAGAAGCAGCGATGCAGGGCAGGTCCTAGTTGCTCTGCCTGTATGCAACCCCATGTCACGCAGGAAGCACCCTTCCTAGTCCCCATGGCTGGTTCAACAAGACCATGACACCTGTACCTCTAAGAACAGCACAGACCCACTTGTCAACTGATAGCAGCCACCTCCTCCCTCTAATCGTTGTTTCCATCAGGTGAATTAACATGGAAAGATGCTCAGAGTAGCTGCCAGTGCATTTACTTCTGCCGACAGCCCTCCTGTCCCATCCCCGGACAGGAGGTCGGCTTAAAAATGAGCCACAGCAGGGAAACAGCTGCGGTGGCACGGGCCAGCGGCTGCGCACGCTCACACCAGCTGCAGAGCCAGTCTCCTGAAACTGCCTTTGCAACGCAACTGGAATGTGTATGACAGATGATAATTAATCATTCTGTCCTGCAGGAAGCAGCATTTCTTGATCCAAAAGCATAAAGTACACATATTTTGTTAATTGAAGGAAAGGGGTTAGGCTAAGCAGGGATACCTGGCTTTTGATTGGTTTTGGATGGAAGCCTGTTTAGTTTTCATTTGGCTTAAAAATATCCAGTCTGCAGCAGCACTAACGCTTTACGCTTCTGAGGGCAGGTTCATGCTGCAGAAATCACGTCACTGTGTTGCCAAAGGAGCCTGCAGTGTCATTACCGTTACAGAAGAATTAAGACTTTCCGATCAGAAATGGCTTTCCCACAAATAAAATTTAAAAAATTAAAAAAAAAAAAAGCTGTGAGCAAATGCTGATGCAAATGAACACAGGAGGCTGGAATCAACCTCCCCAAGCACCCTGAGCAAGTCAGTGACGGAGCTGAGCTCCAGTCTGTGTTTGACAGCTGACTCCCCTCCCTGGGAAAAGCCCATCTCCTGGGGCAGGTATCCCCAGCACAGCTCTGCAGTGAGACAGCCACCTGGTTAGCATCGGATCAAAAGGAGATGATGTTCTTGGTCTTGTCCTAGACATGTCACACCACCCACCTGCTCGATTTCGGGCTGGAGAGGGCTGTAAAGAGGTCTCGTCTCCACATGCTCCGGCACCAGACCCTGCCTCCGCAGGGCACACAGGGCAAGACGCTCCTCTGCCGGCCCCAGGTGTGGATTGAGGGGTTTGCCATCTTCTGCCACAGAGCAAAGAGCAGCGTTACACCGTGCCATGGCCGGATTCTGACCGCTCCACAGGAGCAAGCACGAGCCCACCAGTCTCACGGCAGCCAGGAGTGAGCAGAGGAGCACAGCCTCCATTTGCAAATCCACTGTCATCACAAACCCTCCTGGGCACAGGGCAACCCACTCCCAGTGGGATGTGCAGGCAAATCACCATGCAACAGGACAGGGACCTGCGGGGACCCTTGTGCAAATCCCCCCCCATCAATCACAGCAGGTGAAACATTGCAAGGACCAAGTTGAAGGACATGGGAAGGAGAGTCCAGTTTTTGAACATGCCCAAGGGTTCAAGCTTCCTAAAACCACAGCAGTTGGGGCTGCAGGCTGCCCTCCAGCCCATGATGCTGCCATGTTGCCATTCCCAACCCCAGCAGAGGTTTATCTAATGTGTGAGCAAAGCTCTTCAGGGCAGTAAGATGAAAGGATCTGCTCTGGTGCTGTTTGCAAGCACTGGTGATGGATATTCAGTCCCATCATTTAGAACTACCCAGGACCTTCAGCTGGGCAGAAGGGAGCGCAGTGGGAGTGAGCTCCCTATGGGGTCCCGTTTCTTCCCTGTTGCGTTCGGGGTGAAAAACAGAAATGAGAGGATAAGGATGGCCACGCAGGCACCACCAGCACAGTCCCATGGCTGGTCCTAGTCCCTGTTCTGCTCCTCACTGCTCCCACAGGGGTATGTGTGGTCTTTCATCAAAACGGGCCAGGACACAACAGCCACACCAAACACCAAGCCATCCATGAGCAGATCTGAAACCACCTCCACCTCCTCACTCGCTCCACACCAGACCCTCCACAAACGAACCAGATAAGACATATCAATAATGCACATTTTTTGCTTTCTCTGCCCCAGCATTCAGGATCCCTGTTACATCCATCCAGGTACAAAGGATGGCCAACTTGGCCTCGGCTGAGCCTGCTCCTGCCTCCCCATCCCACATGCCATGCTGGAGCTGGTGGAGGACATCACCCCCAAGACAGTTGCCTTTCAGCCGTAGCGTTTCAAGGCCATGCACCTTTGAGGACCTTTGAAATTAAATGCGCTCCATAAATATTATTACAGCTCTGCAACTTTCAGGTGATATATCCCAGCTCCTTTCTTGGCAATATCTTGAAGTGGTTAACTTCAGACATATGGGCTATTTCCCAAGCAGTGGAAACCTGGCATGTGTGCGTGTGTGTGTGTGTGTGTGTGTGTGTTTATGCACAGGAAAAAGAAAAAGCCCCTCTCAGAAAACAACAAATGTGGGGGTTATGGAATAATGGTCCGGGTGCAGTGCTTGTAAAACCCATGCTCTCGTGTTTAATAGCTTCACTTTATACCGCCAGGTTCAGATCTGACATTGCTCTGCGAACACAGCTGGTTTCCAGATCTCCTTGAGGTCAAGCATCAGACTTTGTTCTGTTTTTTGAACTGATTGCCATTAAAGCAGAGGAAGGTGAAAGGCAGGGGCTGGGAGAGGGGGGAAGACCCCGCTTGGTTTAACACCTTTCCAGCCCTTGCTGAAAACCTTTCGTATAACGAGAGGCTGCAAAGGAGCCCTTGCTTCCCCACTCCTACTCCTCCTCACAGGGAAAACCATGAATTTGTGCCTCAGTTCCCAAGAGCAGGGAGAGGGATCAGTCCTAGGTTGTGCCTTGTCTCATGCCTCTGCAGGCCAAGTCCTCCTTGGTAGCTCTGCAATACTGTAGTGGCCTTAATAAAGTCAGACTGCAGCCCTTGGGCCATGTACGGAGGGGCTTCACCTCCTCCCTAGGCCAAAACACCCCTTCCACGGTTTGAAGCAGAGTCGTCTCTAAAAGGCGAACTCCTGCCCCCAAGGATGCTGGTCAGATGGGCATGAGTTGATGCCCAGGATATTGCAGGTGTCAGTGTTGGTGGGTTTTGTGCAAACAAGAAGATGCCTCCCCAACACTTGGTGATATTTTCTCCTTGCTGGCAGAGGCTGATTTTGCACTCCCACCTAGAACACACCTTGCCCCTCAAGGCATGAGTCATGGTGTGATACGCTGGGCACGGTGTGTATGATATTGTCACGGTGTGTATGATATTGTCTCCCTCTAGTGACACCAACCCCAAAAAGCAGAGATGCAAACAGCACAACTGCTCCTCCAAGCACAAGCAGCAGCTGGGAGATCAGGCTGGAGCCTCTCTGGCTGCAATGGACTTTGCAGCTCCCAGACTGCATGTATTTGGTTTGCCAAAGTTAACCTGGCTGGATTGCCTGTCTAGGTTTGAACCCAGGGTTTGGTGCAGGTCCAAATGCAACCTGCAGCCTTTGGGGCAGAGCTAAGCTTGGGAAAGGTGCAGAGCCAACCTGGACAGCAAGGTGAGGAGAACATGCCCATCACCTGGTCATGGTCTCCATGATAACCCCCACCATGATACATTCACAACCTCCAGCTCCATCCCTTGCTCTGGAGAAAGAAAAGTTTTATCCCAAAGCAGCCCTGTTACCTTACCCAGTTCAGAGAGGATGTACTCTTGCTCCCTGAAGATGACCCGGTCAGACTTGTAGGTGGGAGCCTTGTAGTTGTGCTGCAGGGAGAAGAGGTGAAGCAGCTGGGAAGGACGGAGTTGGTCTCGCCACTGGTTGGGTCCAGAGCTGAAACCAAACAGGAGGAAAAACAGCAGCTCAACATGTGATGAAGCATCTTTCAGCCTCAACAAAGGGCAGCAGCAGCCTTACACCAAAGAGGGCTGGTTGGAGGAAGGTACAGCTCACTCTGCGTTCACTGGTGAACGGGGCTGTGAGTCCCACAGCCCACCCAGCCCCAGTCTTCAGGGCTGGGGTGCCCTGATAGCCCCCCTAGACCCACCATGTCACCTCTTAGCTGGCCGTGCCCATGGCAGGTGTCCTCACCATGGTGTGCCCAGGAGGCATCAGGGACGTAACAGGATCTCCCCAAGGACACTTATGTTATTTGAGGCATTTCATGGTCCTGGAGGAGAGCCAAGACTCAGGGAAGCTCCTCAACTGTGGGGCTTTTCTGGTGTGAATCTGTCTCAAGACACACCTATGCGGTGAAGTACAGCATCACCCAGGTGCCCCTGGGACAGCCCGGGGACAGCAGACCCCTGGGCTGAGACATCGCCCTGGTCCCCATGCCCAGCTTGGCACCGCACAGCCCCAGCAGCTACAGAGACCCACCACCCAAGCCCACAGCAGTACCTACATGCAGTAGGTTTGGGGGAGGCCACAGCGCGCCCCATATTTTGACAGGAACCGGTTCTCCAGGTCTATGATGGTCTCCCCAATCTTCTCATCCTTTGACAAGAGGTCGTAGTCATAGAGTGTGATCTTCAAGTCCTTCTCCAGGGGCAGAGTGCAGCTCAGCTCGAACATCCTGCACAGCGGGAGCCGTGATATGCCCATGAGATGGAGGTTTGTGCTGTTGAGAGCCCCACAGGACACAGACCCACACCACATCCCAACCCACCAGTGCCAGGAAGGACAGTACACCCACCACGCATCTTTGTCACATTGGTCCAGTACTGTCAGTACTGTGTTGTACTGGCTTAGCTTGCAGGTACGCAACTAAGCAAGCGTGCTTTGGGGTTATTTTTGCCTGGTTGAATTATCCTTGAGCAAACTTTGCCCCTGCTTAGTTTCTCCATCTGCTAATTGGATGGTGGTCACTGCAATATCCAAGGAAAAAGAGCAGCAGGCGAGAGTCAGGAATCATCATTGCCATGGATTTTGAAAGGGGCAGAAATGACAGCTTTCGAAAACCATCTGCTTTTTGAGTGCAAAGAGCAAATGTCCACAACAGGAGTCAAGCCTGCCCGGGCCAAGCTTGTCATCAGAGACTGACCCTCAAAGCCTCCTTGTCCTCTCCCCCTGGTCCTAAGCACCTTTCTTTTGTGCCGTCTCCTCTGCCACCATTACACCACAGTCCACATCCTGACATAAAATACAGCAAGAGCAAACCTTCTTCTCCCTCCTCATATAAAGGACAGCAAGAGACAAAGCACCAAGACTCTGCCAGAACAACACCCCATTCCAAGCTGGTGCTCGTGGATGGCAGCGACATGGAAGGTGGCACAGTTGGGTGCACAGGATGGTGAAGGTCTGACCCAGCACTCCCAGGAACACCTCCACCTGCCGCTGAAAGGCAGGCAATGCCGGGGAGAAACACGATGCCCATTCCCACCCTGCAGCAGCTTTTAAGGAGGGGAAGTAAGTGATTATGCCACCAATTAAGAGTGCAGGAGGAACTGGGGTCAGCAGAAAGTAATTAGCTCAAGCTGGACGGCAGCCAGCCGCCCAGGGAACAGCTCGTGAAAAGGGAGGTTTAATAGCCGACAGCAGCCAGGGCCTCGGTTTTACATCTTGCTTTAAAGACCGGGTGGGAGGTGCAGCACGCTGTCTAGACGGGCTCTGGCTGGGAGCCAGGCTTGGCAAAGGAGGAGTTGCTCAGCCTAGCCGAGCTCACCCGGGTCTGGCTGTGGGCTCTGTGACGGGGCAGCAGGTCCTGGCCCACGGGAGACCAGGGCTTCCTCATGCTAGATGGGGAGCAACCACTTTGCATTCACCGTAGGAAAGGCAGAGCCACCATCTCCAGTTGGAAGGAGAGGAGTAAAAGGCTTGTCTAATGCACACTGTCCTCCAAGGTCTCACCAGCATCACCCTCGCCATCCCTCTCCCTTTTCCTCTACCCTTGTAGATGGTGTACTTCCCTCTCTTTCTTGCTTTGTTGGGAAGGTATCACAGCATTGCAGCCTGGGCTGCTGAAAGCCACCTAAGAAAACCAACTGGACATCCTGTGGAGTAGGGTGTGACCCCTGTTTGTGCTGAAGCATAGCCCCGTACATCTAATCTCAGCTTTTCTGGGAGACCAAAGTCCTGTCAACACATGGCAACCGAGCACCAGGTTTTCCACTGCCTCCCTCCGTTTTGCCTGGTCCTTATAGTGCTTTCCAGCTCTGACAAATACCCTTTTCTGAAAACAACATTACTATCTTTTGCCTTTCACCACATTTGTGCTCCTACTGCGAGGCAACCAACCAGTCCATATCATGTTTATAGATATTTCTTTTTCAGAGCATCTGATTTTGAGGAATCCCATGCCACAGCCTAATCAAACCAATCTTCACGCATCATGTCTTCTCTTCAGACATTTAACCAAAGTGCCTAAATGAGGGGCAAGCAGTTTCCCCAGACTCTCTCACCCATCAGTGGGATGAGGCAGATGCCTCCACAGGGGAATCTCAAGCCTGAACAACCCACTGATGACAGAGCAGACCCCCCAGCCCATGCTCCACAGCTCAGAAGTCTCAGGGAGAAGGTGAACATGAGCTATGGTGGGTAGGACGGTGGTCAAGCCAAGGCCAAACACACTTCAGCAAGGTTGGACATGAGCCGAGAGCATGCCAAGGGAATCAGAGCACGGTTTGGGTTGGAAGGGACCTTTAAGGGCCATCTAGTCCAACCCTCCTGCCATCAGCAGGGACATCTTCAACTCGATCAGGTTGATCCAACCGCCATCCAACCTGGTCTTGACTGTAGGTTGGAATGGGAAGCTCTGTCTGGCCCAGCACTATTTCCTCAGTATGACATAAAAAATCACATGGACTCCAAACTGAATCAAAACTTACTTTCCAAAGACAGGCTCCAGCGTACAGGGAAGATAATTTTCTTGGTCATTTATGGATTTCTTCCCCACTGAAATCTTCACATAGGGATCGCACTAAAGATGGGCATAAAAATAAATGCGAGAAAGAGTGATTGCACAGCATCACTGATGGCAAAGGAATAACTCTGCCTCTACTTGTCCCAGCAAGCAGGATGTTCCACCGCCCTTGATTAATGACTATTTGCAAGGATAGAACAGTCTGACCATTAACTACAAACCTGTGACCATCCGCAAAAGCTACCTGTAATCCCTCTTTGCGGATGACTGAAGGACCAGTTAGCAGTGCGGGACAAGAGTCCAAGCCCTTCTGAGGCCACTGGGATGGAAAAGCAATAAAAGAGCATGAAAAAAGCCTACTTATGGCTTCTTCGGTGGACTGGGCTCAGGATGTTCCTGTTCTCATCTGAGTCACCTATTTTGGGGTTCCATTGAGGTCATCGTTTTTTAAGTTTGAGGTCTACTCAAAAATAGCTTTGCAAATGCAGGGGACTAAAATGTCAAAGGGAAAGATTTTGTTTCAAAAAATATGGTTCACAAAAAAAAAAAGCATGGAAGCATACTTTAACATAAAGACTCACTGTGCATCTAAAAATTGTATCAGATATTTTTACATTTTTAGCAAGTTTTTAAGCTTCTCTCTCACAAGTAAAACTATTTTGGGAAACCAGCATAAATTTGAAAAGTGGTTAAATTAACTCAAGTCAGCATTTTTACCAGGGGAAGGGAATAAAATAAAAAAAAAAGCAGAAAAAAAAAAGCCAGCTTCACCTAAAAGATGTCACCCGGCTGGAGTCCAGTGTCTAGAGGGACCCACCATTTTAGCTCACATTAAGAAAAATAAAATAAAAAAGGCAAATACATTGGCTAGTTATGTTCAAACCCCCCAGGCCAAGTCTCTCATCACTTTTCCTTGACCTGCAGATTGTTTTAAGAAGCGAAGGATGGAAAAGCAGTGCTCGGGGAAGGTCTGCATGTGAGGATGCAGTGGGTGTCCAGGCCTCTCCTTTCGTGTCCCCTGGGCTGGGATGAGTTTCAGGAGGCATCACAGCATAGGGGGAAAGGCTGTGGGTCAAAGCTGGATTGGTTTCAATTTTCAGTTTAAAAACCAGCATTGTTTCTTCTCCTCCTTTTTGATCCTTAGGAGTCTCTTGTGGGAGATTTCTAAGAAATTGAAAACTTGCATTCCAAGTCCATTTTCAAAAACTGGGCAGATTAAAAAGCAGTTTTGTTATGTTCATCTCAAAATAATTCCTTTTTTTTTTTTTTTTTACTTTTTCCCTACTTTCCAGTGGAACAGAAAGAGTTAAGAAGGATTTTTCCATGAGTTTTTTTGCAAATTGAAACAAATTGAACATTTTTCTTTTTTGAACAAACACAATTTTCTTTTTGCACTAATTTTTTCTTGCACTAGCAAAGCTTTGCAAAAAGCAATCATGTGAAAGACACAATTTTGTTTCCTTTGGCACCAAAATAAAAAACAAATTAAAAAAAAAATCAAATGCATTTAGCTATTTTAACTAGCCTTACTGAAAAATCCCTCAGAATGGAGGAAGTTGGCTCCTGGGATTCCCAGATGTTGCAATGGAGGCAGAAAGAAAGGGTGGATTTTCTCCTTTTTGCTGTCCTGATTGTTTCTAAATTTTAAGCCATATATGCAGATTTTGATCAATTTGGGCTGCTGTGCTGGATAAGCCCACCCCGTGAGCCAGCACGGAGGTCCACCAGAGCTCTCCCCAGCAGGGTACCTTTCCATTGGTGTCCTTGGGTTGGAGGTCGAACGCCCTGATGATGTAGACCCTGACGAGACACTCCTGGGGTCCTCTGGCTGGCAGCTGATGGAACTGCCGAGGCGGCACTGGGACTCGCGGGTCATCCGGGAGAGGGTAAATTTTGAACGAACCCTGTAGAAGACAGAGGTGTTCAGCTGTGCTTGCGTACCCACATGTGCAGGTGGGTCTCAGGTGAGCAGGCTTGCAACAACAGTCTGAATGCTTGTGTGGAATCACAGAACAGTTTGGGTTGGAAGGGACCTTTAAGGGTCATCTAGTCCAATCTCTGCCATAAGCAGGGACATCTTCCCTAGACCAGGTTTGCTTAAGGCTCCGTCCAACGGCCTTGAACGTTTCCAGGGATGGGGCAACTACAACTACTGTAATGCCAGGTACCAAGCCCAGATCCTGACCCTCTTTTTTTCTGCCAGACCAGACCATGTCCTGCCAGGCTTTTCATGATCCAGGCAGCTGGGAGCAGGGTGGCAAGCTACCTGTATCCTTCATCACTTGCTTGAGCATCAATGCAAACTCTGTAAGACAGGGGTCCTCAAACTTTTTAAACAGGGGGCCGGCGCGCGGATGCAGTGGCAGGCAGTCATCTGCGGCTGCTTGGTTCCCCCCCCCCAGCCCCCGGCAGGGGGGGAGGTGGGGGGGTTCTGTAAATACCGGGGGGTGGATTGAGGACCCTGGGGGCCGTATCCGGCCCACGGGCCATAGTTTGAGGACCCCTGCTGTAAGACCTCTAACACAGAGCCCCCTCAGCCTGTTCATCCTTCACCTCTTCTACTTCACTGTTGTTTGAGCCTTCAAGCTATTAAAGAGGTGTGAAGGGGTCTTGCTGCCAATGCAAACTGCCCCCCAGCAAAGGTTTAGGCTGAGACTTTTTCTGCAGGGACATTTTTAAGGGTTCCTGAACAAAGCAGCTAGTTCCTGAGAGAGGGATGGGAGGAGGAGAGAGAAAATGCAAAAATTTACAAGTGTTTTATTCATCAGAGTTGATTTCCTCCCAGTGAAGTGTCAAGAATCAGTCTCTGGATATTGTTAGGGTCAGGAGAGTGCTGAGTAAGAGCAGGAATATTAAAACAAAAAAAAAGAAAAGCTAGAAAAAATTAATCCGCATCTTCTCTTGCAAATAGACTAAAGGTTAAAAAGAGCAAAGGATGCATCGCTCCTCTGCACCAGGCATACATCTCCAAAGGCAGAGTTCGCAGCACCAGCGTGGCAAGACCATCAGTCCTCACACACGCTCCCACCACCACCCCAGAGGAAGAAGATGCTCCATCGCTTACACCCAGCATCGGTTTCAGACGGGTTTTTGCTCCAGGATTATGGCACAGCCTGGACTGGGTTTGAAGCATGCAAGGCACTCGCTGTTGGGAACACAGCAGCCAGACCTGCACAGGCAGGTTGTTCAGACTGGACCCAGTAGTCTACTTGTATGGCCCATTTCTCACTGAAGTCCTACCCAAAACCAGTTCAGTTGACATCATCCCACTCTAGCAGCCAGACCTTCCACCCAGGGGCCTGCATGATCAGGCATAGGTAGAGAGACTATCACACCTTGAACTCCCCCACAACTGAGGGGTCATCATTTGAGTCCTGCGACCGGCCACGATACAGCTTGAAGGTGTGGCAGAAGTCAGAGAGATGCTCAAAGTCGTCCACCTTCTCCAGCTCCGTCTCGTAGACCTGGGGAGGGAGAGACAGGGTCAAGGGCAGGGACTGCTCCTGGGCAGAGGGGGTCCAGCAGCGTGTCCCCACTGATCTTGGACAAGACTTGACCCAAGCTCCTTGGTCCCAGGGAGATTCCACCCGCAGGAACAGAGTCTTGGGACCTGTCACCCTTGTTGCACCTACGGGACAGTGATGAAGATCAGACTTTTGGCAACCCTACAATATATAACAGCACATCATGGAAGACACAGACTAAGCCAAGGTGCTGCAGAGGGTTTTTCATCAGCCAGAGACCTTCCTGCTAGGAATGCTTTCCTTAACCAGGCAGTCTTTTGCATTTTAGTCTTACTTGGGTCTCTGTGTTAATTTTAGCACTCCTTATAAACATGTACCTAAATCTCCCCTCTCCTAAGCAATCTCTGGCTTTCCCTGTTGTTCCCAAACACTGTTCAAGGTGGCAGCTCCCCATCTCCTCTGCCACTTAGAGAAGGGACAATTTCTTGACAGCTGCAAAGTGCAAAGTTACCAGAAAGGATTTTGCAAAGAAACTTGAGTTTTTAAAATAGTTATTTTTAAAGCAAAACTACCTGTTATCTGGGGAAAATGATGTATTTTTATTGCGGTTTTTTTACCTGAAAGAAAAAAAAGCCTGAACACCCAAAAAAAAAAATCAAAACTTGTGGAAAAACATCATGGAGAGTGCAAGTCCAATGAGCCAGACCCAGCCAAGACCACTTACCTTCAAGGTGTCAAAGCCCTTCTCCAAATAGCAGCCACATTTTTCCCTCTCTCCTGTGGAAGCATAGAATTTGCTCCACCAGTCAATGAATTCTTCCTCCTGCAGCACGGGACACCAAAGTTACACATCTCCACAAATAAAACCCAGCGATCAACAGCAGCAGCAGCTCCCGTAACTGCTAGAGCTGAACTTGTGGCCAGCCCCACAGCACAGCCTGGGTTTGGCAGGTCTCTGTCCTGCAGAGACAATGAAGCTATTGCAAACCCAACCTGCAGCTCCTCACTCCCTGGTTTCAAGGTGGTTTTGGGATGCTTCCCATCAAAATCCAGCTGTTGCAGCCACAGAGCTGCCACAGACCTGGACCAGGCAGCAGAGAGGATGATTCTCCATGGGAGGATGAGCTCACAAGAATAAACTTGTGGTGTTTTTCGGGCAGATTTTGGCCATTTGGGTGGTGATCTTCCCAGGACCTCGGTGCAGGACCACACAGGGGATGAGACAAATTAACTCTCATGCTGACATGGTCCTGACAGCCTGAAATTCAGGGGGGATGTGAGGGCTGCTCTTAAACTTGGCCCCTGCTGTAGGCTTTGCCTGGAAGATTTGGGGGGCTTTGGGGATAGGGCTTGCCTTTCTGGTTTGTATCCCAGCACCACTCAACCTCCCCATCCAAACAAAGCACATGGGCAAATGAATGCATAAAATCCATACACTTCCACTAAAAAGAAAAGGTCCTCAGGTGCTGCACCTCTCTCAGGAAGACCATAACTCTCTTCTCATTGATATTATACAAAGAAATGGGCAAATCTCACGCAACCTCAGTGCACACCACTACAGCCCACAGCCGTCACACCATTAACAAGCATTTGCCTCATCTACTACACAAACTGCATTTCAGCTCCAAAGATGCTGTTCCAAGAAGAAAGCCTGCTGTCAGCTTCAGCAAATGTATATATTTTATAAGTGCACCATTTTTGAAATTTATACAAGCAAAGATGAAGGGGCTTTGACTGTGATTCATGAAACATTCCTGAAAAATAATGATGTCTTATTTTAGAAGTCCACAAAATTCCATCACACTGACCTAATGGAGGAATCATAATAGAGGTTTATTGGATTTATATTTTAAGCCAACGGCACAGGCTTTAAATTGCTGTCTTGAATAGACATTGTTTTTAATAGAAATATTACATAAATTAACTCTGAGGCCTCTGCTGCCTCTCTTTTTTTGAAAAAAAAAAAAAAAAAATTGCCTTTCATCACTTCCCCTGTTTTATTGTTTAAAAAGCTACACTCTGACCATCATGGCTTTATTACGACATTCCACAGGTACTGAGTTACAAAGAAAGCACTTAAACTAATCTGACAACTTACCCATGGTATCTTCTGCAGCCCCAAGACAAAGAATTTGGTTAGATATTTTTGCTGATTTCTACTGATGTTACCAAAAAAAAGAGGGAAAGAAAAAATTTTTTAAAAAAAAGGAGGCAAGGGGAGCAGCTGGAATGTTAATAGCAAAGGACATTAATCCATTTGCCTGCAAATGGGAAAGCCAGAGAAAGCAATGGCTCCAGTCGCAAGCAGCTGAATTCAGGGGTTTCCTTTAGCAACCAGGCGACAGCCAACATCACCTCCAGTGTTTCACCTTGGACACGGTACAGGAGGGTCCTCAGGGTTGGGGTCTGTGCCCTGAGCCCTAGCACAGAAGGCTGAGGGACCTCAAGCATCCCTCATGCCCTCTCTGAGCTTTGCTTGGACCCTACAACAGGACACGCACCCATGGGTGAGTATCACTTGAGATAAATTTAACATCAAGTGACCGAAACCTAAAATTTTAGCTTGGAGAGAAGCTTACTCAGATGCAGCAACCTGCTGTCATGGTTACCAGAAGGTTTGCTGTCTCCCCATCCACTCCCTCTTCCCTCAGGACCACTGCTCCCACAGAGCGGGGACCACCGTAATGTGGGCTGGCACCTGCGCGCCAAATGAGACTGGAGTCAGGATTGCAAACATTTTCCCATTCCATACTTAGATAAAGGCAAGAGCTTTCAAGCTCCAGTGTTCGTGGCTTTGGCATCTTCTGCTAAAACAGGAAAGTCAACTTTTAACACAGGAGCAGCAGAAGAGGGTCCAGGACCATTTCACCAGGCAAGAGCCTGAATGGGACCATTCCATCAGTTTCTCAGCACCTCTGTAAGCATCCAGGACAGGGGCAGCAGGAGAGTCCCTTCCAGGGGGGCATCCCAGAAAGGAGGAATGTCTTATAGCCAAAAGCATGGTTGTTTCCAAAAATAAAGGAATTCAGATACTTATTTAAAAAAAAAAATGCCTTAAAAAACAGAATTTCACCAGCAGGCTGCAACTTCCCACTTGAAACATTTCTGGGATTACAGCCTGGACATAGCAAAAGCACTCAGACACATGCTTAACTTCAATTGAGTGTGCAGATCCCTCTGAAGTCAATGAGGCTCTTCAGACACAGCCTTAAGGGCATTCTGGATCAGGCGGTGGGTTCAGCAGAGCCAGCAGCCGCTGCTCACTGACCCCTCCAGCTAACAGGGAAGGAGGTTTAAGCCGTGCCTGGTCTTCACGTAGGACTTTTACCCAGGGCTATGCACAGGGCTGTCCAATCCTTCCGTCCCCCAGACCCCGAAATGCAGACCTGTGTCATCCCAGCGGCTCTCAGGATATTTCCAATCTCATTTGGTTTTATCCAGCAGAGAATGCACCAGTTTTAACCTCATTTTTTGCCAGGGAGGTTGAGCCAGACTGATTTTTTTCCTCACTGCCCAGGGTTTGCTGTGACTGCAAGCCCGTCCCATCGGATGCATTCCCAGATGGAGTCTGGGCTTGGCCAGCACAACCCAGTTTTCACATAATATGTTGAAATGGTCATTTCAGTCGGGAGCAAAAGGAGGTGTGGAAACTGAAGAAGTTGCCACGCAAAGGAGATATTGGCTTCTGGTGAAACTTAGTCCTTATCACCTCACAGGTGGGGGAAACTGAGGCACAGACATGTTACTGTTTCAGACAGCAAAGCCAGGAGCAGAGCAGGCATGAGATAACTGAAGTCTTAATACTTATGCTTGCTCTTCTACCGATTACACACTCTTCCCTGTGTGAATGTATATATATAATTACAGCAATAATAAATACTGCCTCTAGAGAAGCTAAGCCACTGCCTCAGACTCAAATGTACTCGCACCTCACATCTGGGAGGCAGATTTCCTGCAATGGGAAAGCTTTGCAGCTGGGATGAGAAGATCCCTCTAGAAACATCTCGGACATTTATAGATGCAGCTCCCCAGCTGTTTGTTACCACGCTTTTGCAGGAGGTGACACCCTGCATCTCTGGGAGAGGGTGGTATTAGCATCCTCATCTACTCCAGCTCAAAGGCAGCCTGGTCAGCTCAGCTCATTACCCGCCTAAACTAACCCAGCCCAGCCCTGTCCTCCTGCAGGCGCAGAGAACTCCAGCAGAGAGGCCATGGCAAACAGCTGGGGAACACAAAAATGTCTTTAAACACCGCAGCTGCACTCCTTGGGGTTTTCCAACCACATCCCCAATCCCTCTGCTGCTCTATCAGCACGCCCAGGCAGGAAACCCAGCAGCTCGCTGCTGTGGGAGACATCCCCGCCACAGCTCTGCCACCGAGCAGCCAGCCACCACCCAAGCCAAGGTGCCAGCTATCCCCATGACAGGGTCAGTCTCTACTCCCCAAGGGGCTCCATAACCTACAAATGCAGACCAGGAGAATTTGCAGAAGTGCCTGGGAGGCAGGAAAAATCAGATTTTCCTGCTGGGAGGCCATGCTCTGCTCAAGACAGTAGGGTGGAGGTGCCACCAGCTGGGCTTGGGACATTGCACCTGCCAGACCTTGGGAGCTGGAGAAAGGCTTTTTCATGTTAATAATCACCCCATCCTTGACCTCCAACCTCTTCACTAGGAGGGACTGGTCTTGTGGTTATCCTTGGGTTCATTAACCTGGTCCTTTCACCTGGCTCCTTCAGCCTGTCCCAGGGATCTGCAGCAGCTCTGAGCTGTACCGTGCAGAAAGCAGGGCTGGAGGGAGGAGGAGAAAACCACAAGCACCCCCACATGGAGGCTGCAAGAGGACTTGGCTTCTCCTTCTGTTAACCCTCAAGGTGTGAACTGGCAGATGTTCATAAAAAGAAATTATCCATTTCTGGCTGTTTCACCTTTTTTTTTTTTTTTTACTGTACTCCTGAATTTGCTCAGAAGTGGACAAAACTCTTTGTTTTCAGTGGGTTTTTTTCCCCATCCTGTTCAACCAGCCTACATTCAGCCACGGTCACCCGGGGGCAGCCACCCACGCACCTTCTTGCCACTATTTTTCCTCTGTCCCACAGCTTATATTTGGGGATGCTTTCCCCTGGTGGAAAGCTGGTGGAAAGCTGGTGGAAAACCAGTTTGCTACACAGATTGGTCAGGGAGGGCTTTCACCCATCGTCCGTGGCAGTGCCGTGCCTCCCCAAGTGTGCATGAAACACTGGGATAAAAAACAGACTGCAGGATTGAAGGGCGACACGGGGCTCCAGAGCGGGTTGGCGACCGCTTTCAGCAGGAGATATCCAACACCAAGAGCTCTTCCAGCTAACAGTAACAGGATAAGCCGTAAAATATGTGCTCTGATTTGGAACTAGCAAACACAGCAAATAACCAATTATTCCAAATAGTTTACAGATTTTGACTTTTTGGTTTTGGCTTGGGTTAGCTTTGCTAACTTGTCATTTGATGGGTTATTTGTAGTTCTTACAACGAAAGCATGGTACTAAAATAATGGTACGAATAACTGCATAGAAAGAACCTTACAGTGCTTCTCAGGAGAGATCAGAGGCTCCTCGTTGCAGCTTCATAGCTCAGAGGTGCTTGAGAGCGCCTCGTGAGCTTCTCTCCTCTGGGAGATGCTCATGAACTGCCTGACTGCTCCAGCAAGTTAAGTCTGGTGGAGAGGAGATCTTGCTGGGATCACAGCTGGGAATGCAGGAGCTGCATGGGCATTAACCATGATGGGGGTCCTCTGCAAAGGGACAGCTCTCCTACAGACCTTGGTCCCTCCACCTGCCGCCCACGTCCGGCCTTTCACACTAACCTCACGTTTTCACTCATCCAGACTCAAAAGCTCACGTGTACCTCTCAGGAGAAGAAGCCTGTCTGCCCCTTTGATCCTGAGCCTGAGCAGGGTAGCGGAGACATGGACAAGGACACCCTGCTAAAGGGTCCTCAAAGCCCCTTGGTGGCTCTTCAAAATGCAACGTCTCCGCCCCAGATACCCCATCCTTCTTCCCTGCTTGCACAAACAGCTTTCTGGTAAGTCCCAGACGTATCTGTCGAACATTTTAAAGTGATTCTTCAGAAGCGTTGATGTATTTTCCTCTTGCCCTTAACAATGAACTAATAACTCTTATTTATCATTAATACAGAACACGGGGACCCCAGTCGGGATTCGGCTCCCGTTGTGCTTGCTGCGTAGAAAAGGAGAAGGATGGGAAACTGCCCCATATATTTTCCATTTAAATCCTGCTCTTAAGGCAGATATCAAAAAGAGGCCAAAGCCATAGAGATTTTTACAGTCCCTTGTTCGTAAAGGGATCCTGCTGCGACCAGCTCTGGTGGCGGCATCTATACCACACCTACTTGAGCTGTACTCACAGTTCAGCTGACAAATATAAGCTTTGATCTTAGCAAGAGGTGTCTTGCACCTTCTGCTGACAATGGCTATGGGCTCTCCTCTGTCCTGCATCCCCTGTGTTTTCCCAAATTAAAACCCCTTGGGTCACCAGGACCTCATCCCAATCGCTCTCAGGTCGGCTCAGATGGGCAGCATGGCAGAGACACGGAGGGCAATGGCACCTCTGTCCTTGGAGAGCTTTGAGGGGATGCTGGCCAAGCCCAGTGTCCAACCTCTCGGGGTGGTCGGACAGTTTGAAAAGGGGATTTACAAGACAACAAGGAGGGGGTCTTGTGGATAATGACAGAGTGCTCCTCCCAGGCAGAGAGGGGGAAATGGTTCATGAGAGAGCTTATTTTGACATTTTAAGAAGTCATGAGTCTCTCTTTCACCCTTTGAACATGATTGAATCACTTGAACTCCAGAGAGATGAGCCAGGATTTCAGCGCGGCGGGAAGAGGACAGATCTGGAGCAGAGAAGTGGATCCACAAGACATTGCTGTTGCAAAACTGTCTCATTTCGCTTATGCCAAAGATTCTCAAGAGGGACGAAAGAAGGACGAAGGGCCAACTCCTGACTTTGTCTAGGAGGACTCTGGCAACAGCAACACCAGAGGAGTGCGAAGAGAGGCCAGATTAGAAAGGGTTTATGAACTAGGTTATAAACAATTGCAGATTAAGTGCTTGTATTCATGCAGGCTCCAGGCAGAGCCTGAAGCATCAGCTCTGGCAGCCCTGATCTGACATCCCTGCCACACTAGCACTTCTTCCCAGCCTTTACCCCCCAGGTGGGTGCAGGGGAACGATGCCACAGAAGTGATACCCACCACCCACCTCGGGGGTTCACCAGGTCCCCCAAGCAATTCCTGCTCCATTTCCCAGAGCCGTTTGTGGGTCTGGAGTTTTTCAAGGTTTTCTCAGCATGCTGGGAGGCAGAAAAGATGCTCGAGATGAAGGGACAAAAAAAAAAAAACAACTCTTGTGGACTTCACCAAGAAATGGGCAACCTGGTCTGCAAGCTCAGCTCTCCATGAGGGGCAAGTCCACAATCCCCCACCATGCTCCCCCTCCTCCAGGTCATTAACGCCACGGTCAGAGGCAGAACCCAGCAAAGTTCAGGAGCTCCCTCGCACACTCCACAACTGGGCTGGATTTTTTTGGCTGTAAAAGCTTTTTTCCTAATATTTAACCAGCTGCAGCCCCTATGCCTCATTCCACAGCTCCTGCTTTCGTGCAAAGCTCCCCAGCTATAAAGGAGCAGGAGACGGGAAGAAAGACGTGCACGGACCGTCTCGGTGACCTGCTTTCCAAAACAGGATGGTTTTCCCCAGGAGGCATCAGCAGCTCTCTGTGACATGAGGTTTATTACATTTAATCACATTCTTGTAGGGTCCTGGTGAAGGCCAGGAGAATGGGTTTATTACTGCCTAATATTGTGTTGCTTTTATTTTAAATTAATGGTTTGCAGCTTTTGTCTTTTTTTTTTTTCTGATTTTTTTCCCTAAATTTTATTTGAACTAAAACAAAAACATACTCACGTAAATGAAAAATGCTGATGAACAGAGGGAAGGGGGAGGCTATTTATGGGGCTTTTGTTTCCATACTCCACATCCCAGCACAGCCACCCATCCGCCTGTGCGGCAAAGGAAGCTGTATCAGCGAGCAACGTTACGCAGGTACAGAGGATAAAGGGGATACTGGAGAGATGCGCCTAGGGCCAACAAAGCACGTTATCTCTGTATTATGGAGAGACAGGCTGGACATTAAATGTGCCTCCAACCCTATGCCAAGACCTACAAAGCTGCCCATCAGGAACTTCTGCATGCAAAAGTTACAGCTGCTGTGAAGCTGCAACCCATCTCTTATATGTTCTGCTTGCTCGATTTTTACTCTGTTTTCAGCAAGTGAAAGCCCCATTGATCTTTCCTTCCATCCTGCATGGTCAGATCTCAAAGGAAGACTATTCCTGTAACTCATAGGCCAGTATCAAGAGAGATCTAAGAGGGGTGAAGAGCCCCAAGGTCACAACCCTGCTAGGGATGAGTTTGGGGCATGGAAAAGACTTGTTTCTCTGGAGCATCAGCCTGGAGAAAGCAAAGCAGCTTCACTGCCCTTCTTACAAAATCCAGGAAGACCCCAACATCTGATTTTCTTATGAAAAAAATCACAGAATCACAGCATGGTTTGGGTTGGGAGGGACCTTAATGATCACCTAGTCCCATCTCCCTGCCACGGGCAGGGACACCTCCCACCAGCCCAGGTTGCTCCAAGCCCTGTCCAGCCTGGCCTGGGACACTGCCAAGGATGGGGCATCCACAGCTGCTCTGGGCAGCCTGTGCCAGCATCTCGCCACCCTCGCTGTAAATAATTTCTTCCTAACGTCTAATATCCTAATAAAATGCATACAGGGAGCAGGAGACACTTTCCAAGGAGGGAACTGTCACTGCTTGGGCACTGCCTAGCATCTCATCCCCACACTCTGAGGGCACCAGGCTGCATACCTGCAAGGACCAGGACTGTGCAAAGTCCTGCTGATGAGATGAAACCCTCCTTGCGGTGAAACCCTCCTCCTCATGTAAGGTCAACATCATCTTAGTTCAACTTACACCGACATGATGCCTAGGACTTGTGATGGTCCCTGAGCTAGGACATGGAGGAGCACAGAAGCCCCATCAACTCCTCAATCATGCCACTGCAGCCATCCGGGACACACCATCTCCAGTGAGCTACCAGGCTCTGCTGCTGTGCACCAAGAAGCGAGAAGCTGTTGGGAAGACATCAGACCTCGAGCACATACATAATTCTGCCAGCTCTGCCAGGACAAGAGGGAGGAAGCATCCTCATCCCTCCTCCCAAAACCAACCTCATTGTCTTTAGCATGAAGGAAAATGATGTTGAGATGCACACACACCTGTAGCAAGACAAAATTGCCCTTTCTCTAGGACAGTGAGGGCATCTTTCACAAAAGGAAATGCCTAAATTTTTACAGATCTTTATATATATATATATATATGCACATATATCATTCATAAAAACCATTAATCAAGCAAGTAAGTTAGAAATTAAGCAATACATACATGAGGCTGGGCCCAAGAAGCTGGTATGTTAATTAATGCTGAGCTGGTCATACCCTCCGCAAGCTACAAATTAAAATGATTGGTTATCAATGGGGTTAGAGAAACAGTGTTTAACATACATCAGCAAAAGCACAACTTAGGAGAAATAAAATAAATGAACCCGAACGGTGCTGCTTTCCCCCTCCCCTGGGTTATAAGGTCTCCCCAGACAAGGCATCCTTGGCACAAGAGCAGGGTTTGGCTTTTCATTGATGTTCATCAAATGGCACTGGGTTTGAATGGTTGTAAAGAATAAATGGGGTATTAAAGGAGAACTGCAGGAAAAACCCACGTTACAGAAAAGCTGTTAGAATTTCTCAGCGTCTCCACCTGCGGACAATGAGGGCTCGCAAACACGGTGAGCCAGGCTCATCACAGAAGCCAGGGAGGGATCAGACTCAGGGTGTTTTTAACAGAAGGGGATTAGGGGAGCTCAGGACCAAGCCCTGGGACAAATAAGATGCTGAGCACAAGTGCAGCTTGTCCTGGGCAAACCAAGAGCTGCCATCACCTATCCCTGCCTTGGGCAGCAGCTCTGTTTCCATCTTGCAAAGTGTGCTTCCTTCGAGATGAAGAAGGGGGAGGAATGTGACGTTCTCACCAAAAAATAGCTGGGTTTGAGCATCAGGCCAAGCCTGACAGCGCTGCTGGGAGCACTGTCCCCAAACACTCTGCTTTGACCCATCGAACCAGACCTGCATCACACCTTGGGTCAAGGTGGAAACACTGAATTTACAGCTTTCTTTATGGGGGCAAGATTCCGCCAGGCTCAGCACCCAGGCAACTCTTGGAAGCTAGTGGGAGACAGCTTCTCTGTGACTGTTTTATCCATGAGTGGAAGGAACAAACTGCTCATCCCTTGGGGCTGCAGATGGACCTCATGGCTGCCCCTCCTGATCTGCTTCCCATGGGGATGAGGGCCCAGGAAAGAGCATGGAGAACAGGGAGAGGCTGCAGAGGATGCAGAGCAGGCAGGAATAAAGGCTGATCCAGCACCCCCTTGCATGTGCCCAGCCCTTACAAAACCCTGCTCCATGGGCATCTCCCAAAGAAGAAAACTGGGAGGGCTTAGCCCAGGAGACCTTGCTACAGAAAAATTACTTTTCTCTGAGTTTTACGAGCTTCTTTTCTTCACATTCAGCAACCATGATGTTTGCAGTTCATGTGCACATAGACTTGTTTTAAACAGACCTCAGGCTGAACTTCTCACCCCGCTTGGACGAGAGGGACAACACATTCAACAACCTCAGAGCAGAGGGGTTTCGCATCTGTTTGTTTTCTCTATTTCAGATGAGGACAACAAAGTGATCCTTTGTTCCAGTCATCCATCAGAGAAGGGACCAAAGCCAGGCTTGGCAAGGAGGGAGAAAGGCTTTGGAGCCACACGATGAAACACACCCATGCACGAGCAGGAACAATCCTGGCTCCTGCTTCCAAGGTCACCACTGGAAGAGCACGCAGTATGGAGACCACAGCCCTGGGCATGGGCTTCTGGCCTGGGATCCATCCCCTTTCCCAGGGAGAAGGAGTAAGTTAGCCTCTGCCGACTGGGACTGCTCCTCCACCCTGCAGACCCGGCCCTGGCGGGGAGCAGAGCAGGGCAGAGGGACCCCGGTGGCTGCGGGGTGTCAGACCCCCTAAGCAACAGACACCCCACGCCGTGCCTGCCACCAGGAGAGCGTGGGCTCAGCAGGAACAACATTCAGGGCCGAAACGGAGGGGTTAGGGAGGGACGCGGTGGGAATTTTGGTTTGGCTTTCCAGGAACAGGCTCCCTCCTCCTCCGCTCCCCAAACAAAGGGTGAAGGTGAAAGACAAACAAACAAACAGAGAAGAATTAATCTGGGGTCAAACTGAATAACTTGGGTGTTTTGTCTGTGAAATGTTTGTTTCAGTAAAAGAAATGTCAAAGTCTTCCTCCCCGAACTGCTGCAGTGGAGTGTTTTGGCTTTGCCATATCCCTCTCCCCCTTCCTGTCCTTTCACCTCTCATTTAAGCTGTTCCCCCAGTTTGACCCCGGCCCATAGATGCTCCCAATAGGCTTCAGACCACCCCAGGGACCAAGTACTGATGGCAGAGCTGGGGGTCCTCGGTCTGCAAACCTCTGTCACTGCCTGTTCCAGGCCCCCTGCAGCCCCCGTGCCCACCCAGCACCACCGGGCAGCAGGCCCCCCTCCAGCAGATGCTTGGTGCACCTATAGCAGGGGGTCTGTCCCCCGGCCACAGCTTTTGTCCCCAAAAGGCTGGTTTGAGCAGGTTTGGGAACATTACGGTGAAGTGCCTGCAAAGGTGCGGGACAGAGGCAGCCCGGCAAAGCCCTGTCAGCCTCAGTGTTTTCCCCGAGGGAAGAGCTGAGCTGCTCCACCCGTACCGTCCTTGGGAACATCGCAGGAAACCTGGCTCGTTACTTCTGTTGACCGCGTTTATTTTTGGGGAAGAAAGCCCTGCCTTCAGGTCTGGGGGCATTGCTAGGGAAATATTTTTCTGACCTTTGCTGGATGTTTGAAAATAAATAAATAAATTACATAATGCAATATGTGGTGTCGTTTGTTTTGGTTAAAGGAAAGTCATACATGAGCAAGAGGTCACCTCACTTCACTTTCTGCAACCTGAGGCTGAGCAACATCGGCCGGAGGTGCCATCCTTTACCTTCACCTCCATCACTCACTGCTACAGCCCTCCTCCTTCCTCACAGGCATCCTCAGAGGCCAGAAGAGGTTTAACCTCTGTCCTCTGTACCCACTGCCCATAAATGCTTTCCTGGATGTTTTCTAATTGTTGGACTGAGTCCCCTAATGACAGGTTCTGCACGCAGGAATGGGGAGGTGGGCTGGGGTTTCCTACAGACAGATCTACCCCACATCCCAGCCAAAAGCTGCCTGGGGGAGCAAGTATCAAGAGGGAGAAGATACCTGGGATCACCCACAGGCAGTGCTCAGGAGAGACTGTCAAACAGGTAGCCCATGGGACAAGCTCTGGGGATCTCACAGAGGATCAGCTGTCACCAACTTCTCCACCCCAACACCAGCTAGGACCACAGCTTCCCAGTGGGACTCCAACCGGGATGCTCCGTGCCTGTGGCTCTGGCAGCACAAAGCAAGGGTTCAATGCTGTAGGAAGATGCATCTTCCCTGTCTGCAGCCCCAAACCCAGGAACTGTTTTCCTTGCTCTGCAACATCACCAGGGTGGTGGTAGGTCCTCAGCTCCACCAAGAAGCAAACAGCAGCAGAGAAACTCTGAGGATCTGGCTGCCAACAACCCCTCTGTTCCCTGACAGGGGTCCCATTTTCTGGTTGTCATCTTCCAAAAATGCCTCTTTTGCCAGCAGGTCAGTAGGAAACCTCCTTTCCTCCTGCCAGGCGAGAGCTTGGCCACCAGGGCCAGCTCCGGGTTGCAGAGTTCTAGCTCTAGTAGAATCACATGTCTGTTGCTGGGAGCACACTGGGTCCCTGGGTTGGACCCCAACCTGCTGCAGACATGACAACAGCCCTAATTTTCAATGCAAGTAGTGGATGGAGAGCAAGCTGGACTGAGGATGAGACATTGATCCGTGTAGCCTACCATGGTGTATGGATCTCCATCAAGGAGCACCCCAAAGTCTCAGGCAAAAACTTCAGAACGAGGGAAAGAGAATTTTTCCATGAATTTGGACAGAAAGCATGCAAATTTCCTGAAGAAGGATGAGTGGCAGGGTGTAATTCAAAAGAAAAACAGGCAGACCAGGATCTGGCATGCCATCAGAGGTGCCTACAGCTTCTGCCGGAGCCCTCAGGTACTGCACTGACTTTAAAAACTGGTACAGAGCAGAAAGTATGCTTGGACAAGAGCATCCAGAGCAAAGCTTTGGAAAGAATGGTAGCTGGAGGAGGGTCAGAAACTGCTTCTTTCCTCCCCCCGTCACAACCTGCTCACAGGAAACCCACCAGCCCAGCTCTGAGTGAGCGTAGGCATCTGAAACAGGTGCCCTTGGTGATGCTCTCCCTTGCCCTGCTCCTGCCTGGAGCTGCCTGTGCCGGGGTGGGGGGAGATAGGGGGAGCGGGGCCAGATCCTGTGGTGCCTGTGTGATGGGGTGCAGCTCACAAAGCAACAGTTTCCCCACAACGCACCGCCACATCTGGGAGGGGATTAATTCTTGTTTGCCATTCAAATGGCCCTGCTGTGCCAGGGCACTGCATACACACAGTAACAGAGCTTCTGGCCTCACTCCAAATTAGCCTAATGAGAGGCAGGTTTCAGGACAGACTCGGAGGATGAGCAGGCTACCCCTCTCCTCCCACCCCTCCTGTCACCTTCTGCCACCTTTGACCACTCCGCCAACATGTTCAACACCCAGCATGGTGCTGAGCTGCACGTGCAAGAGGTCCCTGCATACCATGATCCCTCTGTGCCTCCCAAACTACCCCAAAATACCCTGCTCAGCATCTCCAAGAGGTCCCACAGCAATTGGAAGTGGCCAAAGCATCACCTCAACAGTGATGGAGGTTTTCACATGCGGTTTCTTAAATACAGGTGCACATATGTCTGCATGGCACCTATATGGTCTCTGGCTTGCACACCCCCTGCCACCAAGAAGCATGTACATGGTTAACACCGGTCAAAAGATGGGGGGCGGGGAAAAAGCTATGAAGGACAATTTTTCATTTTCTTTTCCAAACTAACTGCAATAAAAAGGTGGAGGCCAAAAGAACTTTGAAATTTTGCCATTTTTGGAGCGCAGATGTAAGAAGAGTGCAAGCCCTGGGTTGTGAATGAAGTGCTGCAAAATTAACACAAAAAACATTCTCAGTTTTTTTGCCTCTAGAAAGTGCCCAAAGAAAATAAAAAACCTTAAAAAAAAAGATGCCTTTTCCTTAAAAAGCCATGGCAATCTGATCAGAGCATTTCACGCAACAGCAGGCATGGCAGAATCGGGCAGAGGCATCTCCTGCAGGCAGGGAGTCCCTCCAACCGGCACCAGAGGGTGGGGGCACCCCAGGGTGCTCCCCGCACCCTGCCCAGACAGCAAAGGCAGAGAACGGTGCAAACTGGGAGCCCCACCAGCCCCACAGAGCCCAAACATCCAGTGCAACCTTGGCCAGGCACCTTCAGCACCAGCTCATAGAGGACCGCAGCTCCATGCAGCCCCCCAGGCTGAGGTCCTGCGGTGGCTGCAGCCCCCTCCCTGCACCCAGCAGAGCCTTAGCCTGTGGCTCTCATAAAGGATATTTATGGGAGGAAATTTTCCTCCCCTCTCTCAAAAAAAGCAGCCGCTGGGTTAATAAAGCACTGGCAAAACAAAGCAGGGAAATTTCCACTAAGCAGAGTAAAAGGGTAATTAGCGACTGGGCTAAAAGCACCCGACTCGTCCTGCGGCAGCCAGCCCCAGCCGTGCCGGCTGCCTGCAACAAAGCAGATTTGGGTCAAAACCCTGGGTTCCCAGAGGGAACTTGCATTTCCCTTGTTACCTCCACCAAAGTCACAGGAGAAGGAGCAGGAGCACCTACGGGTGAGAAACGGCACTGGCAGATGAAGGTCAGAGGAAAGGAAACCTTTTCTAAAATCAGTTGCGCTTAAGGAATGGGTTTGCCATCAGAAAAAGGCAGCAGAGGACTGCCATGAAGACCGTTGCCATGATGCTCTTGAAGAGCAGTACTGCATGTTGGAAGGGCTGCATATTGTTATTGTGCTATGCAACACCATTTTTTACTGAAAACTGACCAGAAAAAAAAAACAGAAGGCAAGGGGGGGGTGGGGGGGTGGGGGGGTGGAAGTTTAAGCTGGATTGCAAAATATACCCCCCCAAAAAATAATGTAGTCAAACCAAGCTGAAAGTTGGGTAGGTTTCTCAATTTAAAAATGAGAAATTCTGCCTTTTCAGCTTGCTGGAGTTGCAGACACAAACCCAGTCCACCCATCACTGCCCCATCTGTGCCTGTGGGTCAGGAGGGGGCCAGAACAACCTTCTGCTGGGGTTTTTTAGCCCACAGCTAAAGCAAACTCCACGTGGCTTCTGCCACCAGGCACCACCTTCTCGTCCTTCAGGAGTGCTCCCAGCCCATGAATTAAGTCTGTGCCCGCCACTGTGAGAGCAGCAAACCCATCCTTGGGTGCTCCAACCCTTTTCTGGGGATCCATCCCACCCACAGCTGACTCTGCAGAGGGTCTTGGTGTAGGCACTGGGTGCCACTGGCTTCCTTGGTGCAGCAAAGGGACATCGCTCGCCCAGCATCACACAGCTCACCAGAGGTAGAGGCACAATCTGTACCCCAACCCTTCTACGCACATTATTCCCTGACCCACTTGCTTTTCTCCCAAGTGCTTTCTGTGCTAGGCTAGAAAAGGGGGGGTTATTTGCAGAAGCAAAGGTTCCTCTTCCAAGACTCATTTTGGTGTGTTTTTTACAGGCACGCTTCAGTTATTTTACTGATACAAGATGAAGCAAAATTGTAAATTATTACAACAGATCCGCAAATGGCAAGCAAAGGGAAAGTCAGTTAGGTTGTCAGTAGTATTTTCTGTCTGGAGTTGCTCTTTCCTTTCAACAACACTTGTTCACCTGGGCCAACATTTTCACACCCCACTGTACAGCTCCTAATCAATACTGAAGCATCTCTGGACAAGATGCCAGCATCCCAGGGAGCTGAGGCTATGAAAGTCCCACCTCTTAGCTGGTGGGGAACCCAAAAATCCAGACCGTTTGACATGCCTCACTGCAAGGACTGCAGGGTGACCTTGCCTGAGAGCACCAGCCTGGATCTCATCAGTGCTTGGGATAGGTAGGCATGAGCAGGGCCAGCTGCAGTCAAGACCACGACAGGCTGGAGTCTCACACATACAGCCTTTGCTAAGAAAAATCTTCATTTTTTCTTAGCCCAGCGCCTGAAAGCCTTGAACTGGGCAGAGGTTGCAGCCCACAACTCACACTCTGCTTAAGCAATGCCTGCTCGGCTGCAGCAGGACTTGCCTGGCACAAACCTAAAGCAGACGGTGTAGCCTGAGGGATGCAGCTAGGAGAGAGGTGCTGCTCCAGCTCCGAATCTCCAGGACAGCCTGATGCTGGGGCCTCAGCCTGAGTCCATCCTGGGACATGACCTCAGCTATCTGACGGCACGGATCAGTGGATCGTAAAGTCCTCCTGAACAGAAACACTGAGGTGCCACCAAGGAGATGAATAAAGGGCAGAAGCATTGACACCCACATTCTACATCTTGCTTTTATGGGCAGAGAAAGGCAAGGCAAGAGGCAGACCCGAGAGGCAGATCTTTTGCAGAAAGCTCAGGCTTTTCTAGCCTGAGGTACCATGCAGCACCCACAACCTTTAAAACAGGGAGGGAGGACATGCCAGCACACGTTAAAAACACCAAAGGGAATAGGAGACCATGAAAAGCTCCACCAAATGCCTCTGACAATACTTTCAGCTGCACCTGAGCAATCAGGCTCACCTACAGACTTATGCATCACACGCATATGTCAGCACTGGCAGGACTCTGCCTCAAAGAGGACACATTGCTGGCAGGGAAACCCATTTCTATAACAAATGTGAAGCACCACCCAGACCACTGTCACCAGTGTGGCCAGACACCTTCCAGTTGCACTGCAGGAAGGAAGAACAGCAAGCCCAGTGGCATGCCCAGCCTGACCAAGCTACAAAGGACAGCTGAGACCTGTCAGACTCGTGGCATAGAGAAGCTGATTTTCTCAAGCAGCAGCAACACATCCCTCCTTCCCTGCTAAAGCATGTCCAGCTCCCACCCCATGGGGTAATTCCGCAATCACGGTCCCCACCGTGACCCTCTGCAGAGTAACTGGAGCTGCCAAAAGCAGCGAGTGGGTTTGGAAGCAGCAAAGCATCCTGCAAACAAAGAGCAAAACTGGGGAAAAGAAACCTGGCCACATGGCTGTGGTAAGGACAACTGAGCCTCGGGGAACCTTTGCATCCAGCGTGGCCTTGGGCAAACTGTCCCATCTGCCAGTGCCAGTTCACCCTCTCCAGAGCTGGGGTAAGTCCCCTCAAGGCTGTCAGCTCTCTGGGGCAGTGACTGTCATTTCCAAGACAGCATTCCACATGGCAGAGCCAGAAGGGGATGACTGCAAACCTGCAGCCCCAAACCAAACCACACATCTGAGGAAGAGGCGCTGAAGGGAAGAGTGACCTGGAGAGAGTCTGTTGCCTCCCTCCCCCAGGGGCAGATCTGACACTTCACATTAAACAGGGGGCAGAAGAGCGAGTTTGTGGTTGGTTGTTGTGGCATGGTGGAGAAGAGGGGGTGCAAACAGAGCTGGAAGCTGCAGAAGGAAGGTTACAACCAGACGCGACCTCATATCTGCCTCACAACCTACCCCAGCCCAGTACCTGCACAAGTTCCCCTGTATCATGCAAAGCAAGAAACCGGTGTCCCCCCACCGCTGCGATTTCATCCATACCTGGACAGGAATAAGAGGCTCTTTGTCATCGATGTCAATTAGGACGTCATCCCTGGGCGTGAGGCTCACATCATCTGCAATCACAGCAAGCACGAGCATGACCAGAACATCCAGCTGTTAGAAACCCCAGAGCCGAGCCACCTTGGGACCAGCCTCCAGCAGCCACCTCAGCCTTGCCCAGAGCCTTCACACCAGCCAAAGCTCACGTTCACGTGGGTTGAACAGCTTGACCCAGGGACAGCCCACTGCACCAACCAACCCCAGAGCTAAACTCCTCCTTGGCACCTCCTGAGCTTCTTGTACCAGACCTACAGCTGGGGTGAGCTAAAAGCAACGCATGCAGGGACCCACAGCTCCTCCTGGAGAAGGGCATGGGTGTGCGGCCAGCATGGTCCTCATGGCAGCACATACCCGAGTGTTCCTGGGGACCGTCTGTCTCCTCGCGGTAGGGGTCACAGTAGAAGTCCTCCAGCGAGCGGATGGTGCACTGCCCCACCACGGGCCTTCGGCCGAAGGGCCTGTTGTCGATGATTTTGACAATGATGGGGGGGCTGTAAAGGCTCTCCTTGGGTAAACGCTGTGGGCAGAGGGGAGGGAACGCATTACTTACACAGGGCATGGAGGTAGCAGCTCTGCACCTCCCCAAAGGGAACTGAGGCAGGACAGAATTAGATTCACCACAGGTTAGTGAAGATGCCTATGATGACCTATGGCATCTTTATGGGACTTCCAGAGGTCCTTCCCAACCAGTTCTGCTACAGAATCAGAGAATCATAGACTCATAGACCTTTAAGATCATCAAGTCCAACTGGTTAACCCAGCACTGCCAAGGGCCACCACTAAACCATGTCCCTAAGCACCACATCTAGGTGTTTTTTGAACACTTCCAGGGACGGTGACTCCACCCTATCCCTAGGCAGCCTGTTCCAATGTCTGACCACCCTTTCAGTGAAGAAATTTTTCCTAATACCCAGTCTAAACCTCCCCTGGTGCAACTTGAGGCTGTTTCCTCTTCTCCTGTTGCTTGTTACTTGGCAGAAGAGACCAACCCCACCTGTCTACAGCCTCCTGCCAGGTAGTTGTGAGGGGCCATGTCCTCACCACTTCCATGAAAAGCACACAGATGTCAAAGTTGGGGTTCTTCTTGACGTTCTTGATGACACAGGACTGCACGAGCTGGCCTCCGCACTCCACCAGCAGGCTGGGCGAGGTGACACTGGCCAGCTGGTAGCTCTTGAGGTTCCTCAGTCCCCAGGCCAGGATCTGAAGGGTGAGGAAAACAGACAGCAAGGACTAAGCCAAAAATCTGCCTCCGAGTCTCTCACTGAGCTTCTCAGTAACAAAGGTAGACCTGAAGTTTGGCCCACTGTGGAGGACAGATGAATCAACCATGTAGGACAGGTGGTGCTGGGCAAAGCCAGATCACACAGTGAGCATTTCTGTGTATGCACCAATATACCAGGTCCGCAACTGCTTATCTATCAATGGAGCATCTCTGTTTTGGAAAAATATCATCCTGGCATGAGGCAGAATGTCCTTTCAACAAGCAAGTGTGGTCCAGAGCTGTGCTCTGCCCTAGATCTTGACTGCTTGGTGAGACTCATTTTCCCAGCAAGGTAACGTTTTTTGACAAATAACCCATAAGCAGAACCAGCTCCCAGCCCTGATGGGGCTCCGTATCCACAGAGTCTCACTTGGATCCCATTTCTGGGTCTCATCCCCACCCCCGTTAGGGACACACATTTAGGGTGTTATTCTGCGAGGGAGCGGTCTGATGCGCTCCCCATCACTCACCTCAATGGCTGTGCGCTGCAGGACCGGTTTGATTCCTTGGGGGACCATGTAAATGTTGGGCTCCCGCTGGGGTGGGGGGTATGGCAGGTCAGAGTCTGCAGACTGCAGGGAACAAAGATGCAAAGAGCACATCAGGTCACGCCACGATGGGACACCAACCCCATCACACCCCTCCCTCTGTGCTGCGTCCCCCACCCAGAGTCTCCTTCTTGCTGCAAAACTCATCTCCCTGCAAGAGGAACAGCTAGGCAGGGGGAGATGAGGGCTGGGAGGCTGAATGAACTTGCAAACTGTTTCTGTCCCTTTAATCTGACCCTGGGAAAGATCAAACATCTGCTGGCGAGAGCGATCTCTGAATCTTTCCCCAGGCAACTAAGAGGGATCTGCTAAGAGGAATCTGCCCTCCATCAAGGTTCAGCGCCCTTTAGGGGAGGAAGGGGTGAAATTGCATCCGTCCCACACTGGGACCACGGTGAGACAGTTCTGCAGTGGGATGCGGAGAGGGGACAAAGCAGCAGTGGGGGGGATGAACAGTGAAATACAGCTCCTTGAGCTGGACAGGGTGAGATGCTGTGGCCAGCTCCCGAAAAGCAGCAGTTTAGTAGGGGCAGCACCATGGGACAGGGTGTCAAGCACTGCCTGTGGATGCAGGAAGGGGCGGTTGTTCATGCAACAGCTCAGCAATAAACCATAACTGGCAGCTGCCAAGCTGCCAGCCACAGGACAGCACTCAGGCGAAGCTGCCTGTGCACAGTGTCTACCAAAGATTTCCTTCAGGGTGAGACCAAATCTGGACAGGAGGTGAGGGATTCAAAATTTGCCTTCACAGAGGAGGAAAGCAGGGAGCCAGACTTCCCTGGCTGCTCGCAAAGGACGGGCTCTGAGCCCTCCCAGCGCTCAGGTTCTTCTTGACCTGCATCTTCGAGTTCAGAGTCACCGAAAAGGCAGGAATGAAAGCAAAACCTCTAAAAATGCAACCCTCAACCAAGGGCAGTTGGAACCAATTTAGGAGACCAGCATTCCTTTCAGGCTGGAGTATTATTGCATTAAATTAAGTGTGTATATGTATTTCAATTATAGGATTGGTTCAGCCTTACATATGTATGCATATAAATGCTCTACAAAGGGATTTTTCATGGTGGCATGTTAGATAGACTGAATGCTAAGCTTTAATTTTCATTGGCAATTGCTGGTGGCTGCTGAATCAAGCTGCTTGTTAGCTGATGACTTTTGGTAACTCCATTTCGGGGCAGATGTCTGGGTTCCCTTGTGGGGCAGATGGTAAATCTGGGGCAGGCAGTCCTCTCCACCATGGCCCACCCTCTCGCAGAAGTGGTTAGTGCTAGCAGGGAAAGGGAAGGTTACCTGGGAGGTGAGTGCCTAAGGAGGAGAGAGGCAGAGCATCCCCAGCATCGCATGGGTGCTCAGCACTTCTGGTAACCCACCTACTTACCCAGAGCCTTAATTTCAGGCTGCTCTGACACTGCACCATCAACATGAGCTGATCCTTCCTTGGGGTGGAGGAATAGAACAAATGGCCCTTGAAGAGCTATCCCCAACTTTTGTTTGTGACCCACAGCACTTAGAGCACATCAAGGTGCCTAAGCATGGATGGAACCAAGAAGAGCCTCAGTCTGTCCTTGTATAGTGACATACGCTCATTTCTAGCTTTAAAGATGCTCGCGTTGCATTTAAGTTGCATGATAGAGATGCAGAAGTCACCTAGCCCGTCTTCAAACCCCAAGGCAGGCTCAAGCTCCACACAGCTCCTCTGAGATGGCTGCACAGTCTGCTCCCAAAAAGGGAGGATTTTTCCCTAACAGGGCACCTAAATCTTAACTGATGCAAATATCACACCTTGCATTTCCTTATCATCACTGGACTAGAGATCATTTCAATCCTTCTATCCTCTGGCATTTCTCTGTGGGAACAAGGGAGAGCCTTGGGGAAGGAGCTCATGCCTGTCCCCTCTCTGCGCCAGGTTCAACCATGGCTTTGAAAGCCAACAGCACACACTTGGCTTCCAGCACTGCCATGTCTTCAGTTAGCACTAGCCATTTCTAAGCCCTTCTCAATCCCTGCTGCTCTCCTGGTTGTTTTGCAGCCATCCTCCTGGGTCTCAGCTGAATACACGAGCATTAAATCTTTCACCAGATGGGACAGAAATGAGCAGCGAGTCCTGGGGATGAGGCAGGAGCAGGGAGGGTTTAGGGTGGGAGCGGGGAACAAGCAATTCCCAGACACAGCTCTCAGCCCAGACACAGCAGGATGGATGGAGGAGAGAGACATCCATGAAAAGACCTGTGGGGTCTGCGGGCAGCTGGGATGGTTTGAACAAGGACAAATCAGAGGGAATCAGGGTGGAAGGGAGCTCTGGAGATAGTCCAGTCCAACCCTGACTTTGATACAGGGTTGGAAGAGGGATGAGTAAAAGCCAACACTGATCAGCCCAGTCAAAACAGTGGCTGGAAACATCTCTCCATTTGAGTGAGCAGCTAGGCCATGTTGTTTCAAGAGTGGGTTAAATCCCAGTGCTTGGAGGGGATCCAGCCCCAGAAAGCTGCTCCCATTTGCACCAAACAGAAATGCAGTAGAAGGAATCTGGTGCCAACCTGGTCATGCATATATATCACAAGCCTGAATGATGCATGTACGAGCCAGATTCTCCATAAAGATTGTTATTTACTGCTCAGGGCACTGGAGACCTCAGGCTGGCATCGCTCTTTTGGATGCAGCCTTGGTGGGTTGGTTTGGATGGGGTTCCTGCAGGGCAGGTGGGTCAGGCCAAGCCACATCTGAAGGAGCTGGTCTCTCTGAGTGTCTCTGTTGGGACTTTGCTTGGTTTCTGGGCAAAGGCAAAGGGACAGAGGAGAGTCAAGTGTCTGAGCATTAAAGGTACCCATTGAAGGAGCCCTTCGTAGAACAAGGCAGGGGTGCAGAGCTGTGGAGTGCCTCGTCCAGAAATGGCAGTAGCAAGAAATGGAGGAGAAAGAGCAAAGAGATGGTTATGTTCACGTGAGCTCATCCACCTCAGCCCAAATGGAGCACAAAGGCAAGCCCCACAACATCAGGAAATACTGCTTGGGTGGAAGAAACCCATCTTGCAGAAATGTGTTTACCCCATCCAACCTTTCGTGGAAATGTGGCCAGGCTCTTTGCATGCCCCAGGTCCCTCTCTAGCTCATCTCCCAGGCTTTGGGGTCAGCTGGCTCCTAGGGCCACCACGCTTAAATAGATGTGTGCCCCTTCTTCAGCTCCCTGCCTTGTGTTTTCCAAGACACCAGCCTACCCTGGTACCGCTTGGTTCAGCCTGTGATCTGCTCTGTAGGATGCACAAGCTCTGGGTAGCAGCTTTGCCAGGTTGCCCAAGCAGCAGCTTGGGATGCTGATGACAGTATTTCCTTCAGAGCAACTAGAACAGTCCAGCACGTGCCCCAGTTCATGGTGAATTCCCCATGAAAAGCTGCAAAATTTTCAACAGGGATTTCAGTTGAGGTCCAGCCAAAGGTCAGCACAGCATTCTGGCTTTTTGCACGCTTTGTTTGGAAGGGCTGAATGCCAGTAGACCCCATGCACACACATCCCACAAAGGTTAAGTATTACCCAACATGTCCTGCCATCGGGAACACTTCCAGGGTTAAGCACGGAGCCCATCTGCCCTGGCCTGCCAGTGATCACTCACGTTACTAAAATCCTGATGCTATTGGCTTGACTCATCCGAAAAAAAGCAGCTGCCCCATGGAGGCACAATTTTGTCCATCTCCAAGATGAAGAGACAACTAAATCTCATCAACTCACCTCATCCAGGCTGGAAGACAGCTCATTCTGGAGAAAAGAAGGAGAATACAGCCTTAGAGCAATTTTCACTCATATGCCCATCGTAAGGCTTGTAATTGTATCTAATAACCGAATAGAAAAAGGATGCTTTCCAACTTCCTGCACACCCCATGCACTGAGGTTTGAGAAGAAATCAGTGCAGGTGACTTAAAACCATCCAGAACCCAGCATCAGTTAATGCCTTTGCTCAGACAGGCTGCAGGGTAGGAAACACGCTGGAGCTGTTGGGAAGCAAAGCCCTGTGCAATGAGAATGCTGAAACTGTTGCAGGGCATGAAGGTAATGGTGTGTTCAACACCCGAGGAATTATACCTGGAATGGGACACGTGTGCCCTGACTTACGGGTCAGCAGTGAGCTGCCTCACTCACTCGTCAGCCGAAGGAAACTGGCATCTCTGCATGGGGATTCCTTCATCCTAAAATAAGTCTCTAAGACAGGATGGACAAATTGCCTGCAGAAGCAGGGCTGCAAAGAGGGTCCACTGCAAACCTCTGCGGGAGCAGCTGGTGGTGCTGGGACCCAGCAGCTCTGTAGGGGCAGGGAAGGGGGCAGCTGGAGGGGCACAGAGCCTAGGAGCTGCAAACAGGAGAAAGGCATTACCTCGAAGCCAGGGATGTGATGGACAGCCGGCTATGGAGACAAAAAAAACACATACTTTCCATTTGCCCTCCCGATACTAACTCAGCTTTATCCGGCAGAGAAACATCCACATGCTGCCCCCCATGCCCAGTGCTGGGCTCCCCTTTCCAAGGTCTTCCCCACCCAGTTCAGTAACTTCTGCGAGGCGGTAAGGAGGAAGAAGAGGCTGTGTGCAGACGATTCAGTGCCCTGTCCTGGCAGCAGAGCCCCCCTGCAGCAGCCCCTCAGTGATGCAGCAAGGCTTGCACCCAGCACACACACCCCCCACACCGCCCCCAGCAGCTCCAGCCGCATCCTGCACAGAGCGCAGCATCCCTCCAGGAGCAGAACTGCGACCTACATCGGAGAGACGGAGGAGGGAGCTGCGGGACCCTCATTCCCAATTAGCACCTCAGGGCTGGGAGGGAGGAATGGGACAGGGAGATTTAACCTTCCAGCCCATCCGCTTTCCCTGGCATTGAGGCACATCTGGGCTGCAGCCAGGCGCCACAGCCAGTGGAAAAGCTGGAGACGAGAGAGGCGAGGGGGTGGTGCGTGCAGCGGGACGGGGAGTGTGGGAAAGCACATGAGAGCACACTGGGGCATGACGAGGAGTCTTCCCGCTCGGGCTGGCTCGGAAGCACAGCCTCCTTCCCCCGTGGCTCATTCCATGAACGGCCGCACCGAGCGAGGCTGCTTGCTGCAGGAGTAACCGCCCACTTCGGCTCTCATAAACCCCCTCCGGAAATTAACGCTGGGCAAAGGACAGCGATCCGGGGCCAAATGCACCCTCGGTGCAAAGGTGCCAAGGCCCTGAGCTCAGCACCACAGCCAGCCAGGCTGGCAGGGCACACGCGGTGCCTGCCGGCAGCCCAGGCTTCGGTCCGGCACCGAGCATCTTACCCTCGGCTCTGCTAAGCACCACAGTGCAGCCAGCACCAAGCAGCACGGCCGGGACTGCTCGGAGCAGCCGTCCTGGTGAAACCGAGGACAGGCAGCTGCAGAGCCCAGGTGGACATAACTCAGCACCGAGCAAAGGTTGGATGCTGCTCCAAGGGAAGAAGCTAGCATTCCAATTAGAGGCAGGATCAGGTCCGGACGGGGAGCTTACCTTCTCCCTCTGAATCAGTTCGAAGGCAGCCAGCAGCTCCCCAACGTTTTTGTTTGCCTTGATGACTGGGTACCAGGAGAGCCGTGGTGAGCGCACCAGGCTGGGCTTGCAGATGCAGCGCCCCATGAATTCATCTGCACCCTGAAAGGCAATCACAGGCATAGAGAGCCTTCATCCCACCCCACTTCCCGCTGGAGTCCATCACCACACACCCGTATCTCAGCCGAGACCCTTGTCACTCAAAAATCAGGCTCAATGTTTGAACCATTATGGGACCAGTTCTGAAAAAAAGATTAGTTTGATGCCCATATAGACTCAAGTTTTCAAACTCCTCCCTGTAACTACTAGGGTTGGAAATACACTCTATCTTACACATTTTGGCTTAAACAGGAGGTGAAATCCTTATCTATCACACAATTTCCAGAGCAGGAGCTCGAGTACAGCATTAAGTATCAGCAGCTCTGCAAAAGCCTGTTCACTGCTCTGCAACCAGATCTTCAGGTGCCCTTTCTGCTTCCTGCTGGTGTCTTTTGGAGAAGGGAGGGCAGAAGGGTTCCTGGGAGGTTCCTAAGACATTCCTGAAATGTATCCTGAGTCCTTTTCACTTATGCACTGCTCTTACCCGCAGTTCAAAACCCCTTCTGCTCTTGTGACAGGCTACAGCCCAGTTTTTTCTAGGAAGGACTCAAGGTCATCTCACCAGCCCCCCAGATGCCACCACTACAAGGCACTCTGGACACCTCCAGGCAGCCGAGCGAACAACAGGATATGGTCCTCTACTTGCATGACTATATATCTTGTCCCAACCTTTTTCCACAAGAAAATATGGTTAATTTAGCCACTTTGCAAAACATGATGGTAGCATTGGTAACTACAGCAAGGCCACCAAGGACTTCACTAGCAGAGCTGTTTGCTGAATTCTTGTCTTCTTGAGTGTCCAGCTCAACATCTGAGCCACCTGGAGATGTTACAGCATTGCACTCCAGAGGGCAGGAATGGTGCCATGCATTTGTCGAATCCACCCCAGCCCACTCACACCATGAAGGTCAAGCTCATGCCACACTTACATAGGTGTCATGGTCATATATTTCCACCACGATCTTGGGAGGGGAGTCAGACACATTCTGGGGGTCCCCAAAGATCTCTATCTCATAGAAGATGAGTGTCTGGTCCCAGGTGGGGTTCAAGGTGTTCTTGATCACCACTGTCTTCTGGCTTTGGTGGAGGAAGGAGACAATGGCATAAGGATCTGCAAGAAATGTTAGACAAGATGCAAAGGATGAATTAGAGCTACCACTCTAGGAAGGAGAAAGTAACTGACAGTCATTCAAGGGCCAGTGGGCTGTGCAGGGAGGACTGTGAACAGGCTGAAGGAGCTGCGGGTCTTTTAGAAACAGCAATGAAATTCCCATCACGTCCCAGGCAACCCCAGCTAAGAAGAGAATGAGGCCAAGTTCTCCAACACTTATCCCTATACACTGGTTATTCACAGCTCAGGGTCTTTCCAAGCACGATGTGATGTCTGTATGTTTAAGCAACCCTGCAGGGGGCTGTCTTCCATGGCTTTGTCCCACCTCTCTTGAACCCACCATATCCTCTGGTGAGGACACAAAACTGCATGAAGAACCAGCCCCTCATGCATTTCTGCAGCACCCAGCTCCCTCCATTTCCCCCTGAGGCCCCCCCAGTTCTTGCGTTAGGAGAGATGTAGCGGTCCACCCCTACCCACCTGCACCGATACTTGGGGTTCTGCAGGTTTCTCTCACACCAACTCTAAAACATCTCTTTTTCAAGCTGAAGAGCCTCAGCCTATGGAGTTATTCCTCATAAAGGGCCAATCCAGAGCCCTGTTCGTTCCAGCTCATTTCGGGACAAGGCAAGCACAGCGACCCACACAACTCAGCTGTCTACCTATGCAAAGACCTTCCTTCTCACCCCACAGCAGCCTCCTTTCCTTAAAAATCTTTGATGAAGGATTTTTTGTCAAAAACCTTTTGGACATCCAATGAGACCATGTAAACCTTATCCTCTGGCTTGTGATAGCTTCAGCTGGTGGAGACGCCATGACCTTCCCTAGCCACATCTCCCAGCACTCCACTGCTCCATTAGAAATTTCCTCGCTGTCTGGCTTGATCCATCCTGGTCCAGGTTATCTTCATGACTCCTCACTCTGTCCACCAGGAGTCAGGTAGTACAAATGGTTCACCTATTGCCCTAAGGTGTGGATTTTTTTCCCAAAAGGTGACTCTAGGAGGATGAGTGTTCCAACGGAGATAACACAGCCACCTCCCAGCACAGCAGAGAGCACAAACCCTTGCCAGGTCATCTCCTGCTGTGTAGACCAGACCATGAAGAAGGTGACTGAGATGTTACTGCCTCCTTCCTGGGGTCTTTGATGTCTCCAGAAGGGATGGGGGCTGAGCACACATCTTGAGGAGAGCTTTGGGTTCCCAGTTCTCCGGGTTATCCCACCTGGCCTCCAGCTACCATACCAGATGGCTCGGGGTCACCCTTAGGGCTGCCGCATCATATCTGCCAGTCCCATGCAGATGTCTCAGGTACTCCAGGGTCTCATCAGACCCCTGTTTGTAGGTTCTGAGCTGGGACCAAGATGCCTTACCCCCAACTTGGGAAAAAAAACAGAGGTTTCTCACTGTGAGACAGCACCAAACTATGAGGAGTAGCCTCCCTTAACAACAAAAGCAATTAACACAGGAAGCCTGAGATCAATCAACAACGAAAACGTGAAACCTGAGTCCTCTCTAACACCTTCCCTTCCAGACAGCTTCAAAGAGCATGTGGCCCAAACCTGCTGTGGACATCCAGCCCACGGCGGCAGTGGCACTGGGCATGGGGACAGGACGGGAGGTGGCAGAACCAGTATCAAAGGTGGCTGAGAGGCTTGAAAGATGCCATGGGATCACATTGTAAGACCCCGTGGAGACTGAACAACCTTCATAACCTGATAGCACCTACTTGTCCTCGTCAGGGACAAGACCTCCATGACTGCTGCGTCCCACCCGACTGGTCCCAGGTGGACCCCTGAGCTCTGGTTGCCTGCAAAGCCCAACCTCCATGGTGCCAGGAGGCATCACTGGCCTTTCTGGAGGGACACAGGCTACTTCCTCCACCTGGCACCCAGCGTGACGTGCCACCACAAGACACAGATACACCAGACACTGTATGGGAGTCCAGCAGCATCCAGGGGGTTACCACCTGGCTCATCCTAAAGCCAGTTCCAAGAGACCTGCCAGCAGCCAGGAGCGTGGCAGACCCTATCAAATGCAACGACTAGTGCTCAGTGCTGCACGACCCCCCACAGTCCTGGCAGGTCCCCGCATCCTCAAAACGGTGTGCACACCCCGACCCCAGCGCTGTCAGGAGCCTGGGAACTGACACCGGGAGCAAAAGGTGTCCTGCCTACCCTGGAGGTGGAGGAGCATCCCCCAGACACCTAAACGCGGGGCCGGCTGAGCAGGGCAGCATCCCCCACCCTCCCTCCCCTCCTCCAGGGACAGGGTGGGTTGAGGGAAACGTATTTTCTTTCTTAGCGTCGGTGCCACAGCAGACATGTTTAATGAGCCGGGGCTGTTCGTGAGGTGACCGGCTGCAGAGAGCACTATTCACGCTGGGAAGAACCTTTTCCACTTACGCGCTTTTTTCCAGTAAGAGGAAAGCAGAATGCGTTACAATAAACAAAAAACCATGGATTTGGATTTGCTTTTTTGCTCTTTCCCCCCCCCCCCTTCTTTTTAAAGGAGGCCTCTATAAAGCCCCTTTGTTTAGACCCTCGTGTGCACACAAGGTTTATTTTTATAACTGTGTAAAGCCCCCTTAATGAACTCCTTTATGCTTTGTTAAGGCAGCAGAGATCACAATTCCACATTGTGGCATGTTGTTACTCATGTTGTCCTTGGCTGGGTTTTTCCAAGGGAAGGGACTCCCCTCCCTGCTCCGCCGATCAGGCCATGAGATCACCTCGGTCCCCACCACCTCGAACAACAAACCCTTTGTGGAGGAGAGGGGAGACGGGACCTTGGTGGGCGCAGACACTAGGTGATTGTTTGGGTGCTCTGCACCTCTCCAGGGCATTTCTGCCCACTCCCCCGACAAGCCCCTCTGCTTCATCACACTGGGGGAAGCAGGAGCCCCTTGGGACTGTGGTCTTGCAGCCTGGCATGGCGATGCCCATCTGTCCCCACAGGCTGCTCCCCACTGTGAGTCCCCACACTGCAGGACTTTTGAGGGCTGTCCCTATATCCCATCTGAGATCCATCACCCCCATGCCAACGCTGGTGGGCAATCCCTTGCCCAGCCCCTCTGCAAATCCCCGTGGTAGCCAGTCAGTGACAGCCTTTGGAGGGATGCTGGATGCCTCCTGCCTGCAGGCAGCACTGTGGAGGGGTGGGGGTGCTTTAGGGATACCCACCCTGGGACCTGCTAGCATCTCAGATGTGGCCCCCACCACAGACTAATGAACTGAGGAGGGGCTTTTTGCATCTCTGACTCAGAGGTAGACAGCAACATCCCCACCATCCTGCCTTCCCACCTCAAAATGACCCTCCAAAGCATTGACGGGCATTGGCAAAGGCAGCTTTGGTCACAAGCACCAAAGAGCTGTGGGGCCACCTGGCTGGGATGGCCCAGCCCATGGGGAAGAGGATGTGGGATCCTCCGGCTGCCGGGGAGGCTGGTCCCTGCTCAGGTCAAACACACATGACCATTCCTGGCATGTCCTCCCACTTCTGCAGCCACACTTCGGTCTCTGCTGCGAACAAAACGATCCTAAAACCAAATCACCTACACCCAAGCACCCTTCAGCACCAAAAGATAACAGAGCTGCCCAACAGATAAAATAACTTATTCTGACTTGATTTCCTAGCCCAGAAAGTATGAGCTCAGCACAGGACATCCTGACCACATCAACTCAAGTCTGGCAGTTTCAGAAGTGCCTGAAGCTGCACTGGGGATGCGTTGAGCAGCAGGACATGGAAAGCTTCTTGCTCAAAGACCAGGACACTCTTTATCTCCACCTGGGACCACACTTTTTTTCCATGAAGGGACATTTTTTACAGTCAGGTCTGAAGGAGGCCCAGTTCAGGCATCAGCTCCCCTAAGGAAACCCCCCAATGGTTGCCTGCCAGCCCCCTTGCAAAGTTTCCAGCACGGAGAGCAGAGGAGCAGCGGCTCAATTTAATGCTTGGTCATGAAAACAAATATGAACAGTTTTACAGATTTGCCACTGTTGGGTATTTTCCTTTCCAACCGCATTTTCAGTCAATTCTTTCATTCCTAATAAACAGGGTCTCCCTTCTTCAGCCTTGATCCCTTCCCCAAACCACAGGACAAATCCCCTCCACAAGCCCCAGACCCAGGAGACTGCTGCCCTCCTGCCCTGCAAGGAATTCAACCAGCTGGGAGCAAGCTGGATGCTGAGAGCACGTAAATCCAACCAGAAACTTCATGAGGATCCCAGAGAAGAAGGTGCCTGTTTGCTCTGAGGTCCTAATTACACCCTTTTAAATTTTTCTGAGCACATCTCACAGCGGTTTCTGCCCCATGCTCCATCATCTCGACACCAGCCCAGAGCTGTCTGTCCTCCCTTCGATCCCCCAGCTCACAAGCCCAGCGGGGAGGCTTGTGGCGATGTGCCACAGTAAACATCCCTGCCTGCCACTCTGTTTTTATTTGTCATGTCCTTGAGCTGTCTGCTACCCAGCCTTGCCACCCAGCGTCACCTCAGGCTGCGGAGAAGGAGCTATTAGCAAAGCAAACAGCTCTGACTCACGGCTGACCTGGGTAACTTGTGGTTTCTGGTTGGTTTCTCACATATGGTTGCCTTGGGAAAGCCTTATGCTGCTGCCTTGTGTTGTTTGGCTGCTCAACACCCCTCATTTCACATCAATCAATACCCCAAAATTAGCTTTACAGACCCCACTACTCCCCAGCATTCATTACAGCACTAATTACAAGCACAAACAAGCGGACAGGAGCATTAGGGCTTACCCGAAAAGCTGTCCTTGTCCATGGCAATCAGGTCCCGTGCTTGGTACATGTAGCAGCGGAGGTGGTACCTGTTCCCACCTGTACAGAGGAATGTGAAACAGTTAAGGGATGAGTCTGGGGATGAGTGTAGCACACCAGGAGTATAGCTGGGCTTTTATAACCAGCCCCAGGCTCAGGTCTGAGGGCAGCTTGGCTTAATCCTTCCCGTAGCTCCCCAGGTGAGCAGTGAGCCCTGAGCATGTCAATGCTCCTGGGAGAACAAGCCGTGCCCCATCCTTGCCCACCCACCCCTTTCCATCCACCTGCACTCAAGATGGGCGAGAGGAAGAGGATGGAAATGCTCGGCTATGGGGTCTCCAAAGCAGAGACCCCACACTGGGACTCACTGCCGGGGAATTTCACCCTCCCCTCTGACCCTTGGGCCCTTACAGTCAAATATGCACGAAATGGTGGGTCTGTTGACACCAAAACTAAGGGTGGAAACGGATTTGCCATCATCGCTCTTGTCGTCTGTCACTCCTCCCTGCAAGAGAAAGCAAGGCAAGGTCAGTCATGCCAGGACCACCCCCACAGCCGGGGGCTCCCCGCAGGATGGAGTCCTCCAGGGTATCATCCATACTGGTGTCCAAGAGGACTTTGGGCTTCCAGTGCCTGCTGGCAGCCCATGGAGGGACTCTCAGGCTCTTCTGCCCCAGGAGGGCAGAGGGGACCCCAGAGAAAACAGGACACGACAACAGAAGCAGCCTGAGGATCACCAGCTCACATCCCCTCCCAGCATCTCACCAGCATAGAAAAGCACCTCCATGAAGTTCATCGTTCTCAGAGCAGTAGTCAGCAATTAAAGCAATTTCACTAAGTCCCCTAGCGAGGAAATTAATGGAATATAAACTTTGTGAACAGTGATACAGACAGTGTCAAATGCAGCCAAATGCCCTGTTCTCTGCCTTGGCTGACCCTGGCCATCACTATTCCCTCCTCTTGTGTTCGCCTGGGAGAGCCAGCCTTTTATCACCTCCTAATTGCCACATTTGGCTTGAAATATTTAGTTGCAGGAAAAGGAGCGTAAAGGTAACTTCCTGGCGAGTGTAAATCTGATCTTTAAAAATTTTTCAATTATCAAATGCCAGGGAGAGACAGGAGGGGCGTTTAGAGAAAAAAAGAAAAAGAAAGAAGGAAAAAGAGAAAAAAAAAGCAGGTCCACGATGGAGTTTCCAGAGCCGCCTGGTCCCAAAAATGAGTCAGGAGCTTAGGTGGTCTGCAGAGCCCTCCTCGCCTTTCCAGGCAGGAATCGCAATTACCATGACACTGTCTGCAGAGGAAGCCCTGGGGTTCGCGCTGTATTTACGGCGGTGAGGTCGCGCCGAGGGTTTGCAAGGCAACCTCCAGCACTGCCTTCCCTCCCTCGCCCCCCTCCCCGCAGGAGATGAATAGCTCCTCAGTTATTTTTATGACCTTTCTGCCCAGCAGACCGCCAGTCTTTGCAGTCCCGTCCCCCCCCAACCTGCATCCACTGCTAGCCTGGGGAAGGGCAAGTGGAGGAGACCGGCAGCCAAGACAGGCAGGGGTTGCTCCCTGATGCCCTCAGCAAGGGCTTGGGGACCCCCCGGCTCTGTCCATCATGAGGAAGGGGGGCTCCTCACACCCCAAAACACCATGGAAAGCATGCCTTGGAGAGAGCAAGCTGGAAAACGCTCTTGCTCAGGACTGTAGTTTACTCTTTGGGGTCTGCACGCAGGATGAAGTACCCCCACGTCCTCCTCCCTTCACCCTGTCCCCACGGGGTTCCCAGGTGCTGGGTCCTGCAGCTGAAGCCCATGCACAGTGCATAGGGCAAGGTTGCAGCCACGTGCCGTGGGTGTAGGAGCACCGGGGGACAGAGGCACCCTCATCCCACTGCTCTGCCCCCAGCAGGGCTCCTCTGCAGCTGGGCTCTCCCATCAGGACCCCCCCACTTGGTGCAGCCGGTTGGTAGTTTGGGCACAAAGCTACAGCACTGGTGCCTTCCACCCTGGCCAACCCCCGGTGGCACCACAGGCCCACCCTGGCAGTCATCCCCCTGGTCTAATTCACGTCCCTGCTCTTCTCCTACCCATTCAGTGGTGTCTCAACCGCATTTGGTGAAGAGCCAAAGCTGGGGCATCACACTGGCAGAAACAGGCAAGATTTTCCAGCCTGGCATGGAAAACCCAAAGCTCTCCATCAACCAAAGGCTTCCCTCAGCTGATTTTGGAGAAGGATGGGAGAAAATGGGGCTTGCAGGGTCGGGGGGCTGCTTGCAGCTCCAGGGCAAAGCCACTGGGCTTTCCATCAGAAACTGGAGACAGCCTCAAGCTGCAGAGCTCAGCTCTGGGCTTCCCACAGTTCAGACTGAGGGCAAAGTGGTGCCTGGGGGCCACACCATGTCCTGCGGTCCTTCTCTTTTAATGACTGTCAGTGAGAAGTGAGCTGCCAAATGGCAGATCCCAAAAAACTGGGACACAATGTCACAGAGAGGGAAACTCAGGAACAAGCTAATATGATGGAGGCGATGGCCAAGCCAGCAAACCCAAGGGAAAGGAAAGCTGCCCAGTTCATACTGGGACGGGGGGACATTGGTGCACAGGTGAAATACAGGCAGAATACAGGCAAAACCAGAGGGACAGTGCTGCAAGCAGTGGCGTGACACTGGCTTCACGTTTTGGGCATGGGCAAGAGTGCTCAAAGCCTTCTGCATCACCAGCTTCTTGGTCTCAAGCTCCCCATTAGCCAGCTGGGACCCATCACGAGAAGCAATAAGCACCAGGCGCTCTGTGGGTGTCCCTGGGGGTAGAGGGGGATGCCAAGTCACAGGCAATAGAGAGGAGAGGGTGGTCATGGCAGGGGCAAAGCGGGTGACCCAGTGGACAAGATGCTTTGCCCAGCACGCTCATGGGCTCACCACAGGTCTACTTGCCTAAGCAGAGTCCTACCCTGAGCTACGCGAGGACAGTCCCAAGACATGGGTGGCTGCAGGAAGGCTCCAAGGACTGTCGAGAAAACAGCAGACCAGAAAGGAAAGAGCCACCATCCTTCTGCATTGCAGAGCCCACAGCTGGGGCCAGCAGGGAAGAGCAGGTGAATCAGTGGGAAGCAACATCTGAGGCATCTCAACATACCCCAACGGGCACCCAAACCCATCAGGCTAATTTTATCCCAGGCAACCAAAACCCAGTGCCGCATGGCAGCACCACGAGTCCTCGCAGCAGCACCTGGCCTGGCTCTGGGCAGCACCACCGTGTGAGCATCCACGCTGCCTGGCCCTGACACTGCTCCCTGTGGGACAGGGCACTGGGGGACATCCCCTGCCGCCCTGCTGCCTGGGGTCAGGGTAAGGGTGGAGCATGTGTGAGCAGCAAAATGCAAGCAAAAGCAGGAGTTAGCGCGTGCCTGGGGAGAGCAAGCAGGCAAAAGAAATTGTGCACGCGTGCGCATGCAAGTATGTGTGGGTCTGGGGGCAGATGTGATGCAGTGGGGATGGGTGAGGGGCAGGACCTGGGGTGACCCAGTCACACAGCAACCCCCCCCCCCCACCGCAGGGAGCCAGGCCAGCTGGGAGCGCATGCTCACACCCTGCAGGGTCCATCCGAACAGATGCTGAGCTCACCCTGCAAAGGTGCTGAGCCCCACAGGTGTCCCCGGGACTGCAGCTGCTCATCTCAACAGGGGCAGCACGGCCAGAGTGGGATTTTTTGGGGAAAGCCTCTGCCAAGGAGTCCCCAGCTCCTACAAAACACCTCTCAGCAGCCGGGCAACCCGCTGGGGCTCCGCGTGCTGGCTGCTCCCAGCTCTGGGGCAGCCTGGCCCCGAGGTGCTGGGGTCCAGCATGCCTAAACGGCAACCACTGCTCACTTTGGCAAGGCGGGAGCAATGCAGGCTGAGCATCCCTGGGAAAAAGGAGGCCCAGAAAACCCAAGCACCCATCCACACATTTCTGCATCCAAGACGCATTCCTGCTGGTCGTATTTGGTATTATCTTCCTGTTGGAACCAACCCTTTTGAATAGCTCGGGGAATTAGCACTTGGGGTGTTGGCTTGTTCTGTCTGCCTTTGCACTTTAATCCTCCCTCCGCTCGGTTTGCCTGCACCGCTGTACGGCTCCTTGCTGGACGGCAACCCATGCCACAACCACAAAATTGCACAAATGCCTTTCATGGAGAAGGTGGCAGATAACAGGAACAGGACAGAGCAGACAGGAGGGGCTTCGGGAGGCTCCGGCAGCCGGTGGCATGCCAGTGGCAGCCCTGGCCCCAGGCCTGGGTAAAACCTCAGCTGGGAGGATGCTCCAGGCTCCCTCTCCTGACAGCATCTTTATTCTGCTTCAGTCTGAGGGGAGCCGGTGGCAGCAGCTGGAACTGCCCCATCCCGGTGCCCTTCCCAGCTCTGCATACCTGAGACCTCAGCCTGCCAAAGCTGCCTTGCTCTGCCCGTGTTAAAAAAGCATTAAAAACAGATGTGGCAAAAAATCAGTGCCCAACCTTCCCAGCCCTCAGCACCCGCTCATACATTGCCATCCTTGGCATCATTTCACCCCACCACCCTGTTCCCAGCTCTGCTGAGTCCCCACGTGCGGCTCCAGTGGATGGAGGGTTTGACCCTGTGCAGGTCCAGAGGGTCTGGGGTTGCTGTAGAGGAGCCGCCAGATAAATTTAGATATTATTTCGGGATGGAGCATCCTGGAAAAATATGTAAGTCATTCAAGTGAGAAAGAAGAGCTGGAAAGGCATGAAGCTGCAAAACCAGAAAGTATGGCAAGATCGTTTATAAAGCAATGCACAGAAAACCAAGCAACCACAGAAAATGTGGCCAGTAACCCCAAAATATGAGGGCACCAAGGCAAGCCAGAATGACCTACTGCGGAGGGGAACGCGGTGAGTGGAGCCCAAAGGGCGGGTGGCCTGGTCCTGCACCCGCCAGGCTGCTGGGTGCCAGAGCCAGGGCTGGGGAGGGATTCACCTGCTGCTCTCCCGGGCTGCTCCCTCCCAAGCTGTCCCCTGTGGGGGCAGCATCCCCCAAAATCTCTGCGTCTGATGTAAATACTACTCCTTGTCAGATGGCATCACCCTGCCCAGGCGACGGGTCAGCTCCCAGGAGCAGCACAGTCCTACAGCAACAGGACCTGGTTGCCCCCTGGGACCCTGCAGTCACCTCGAAGCGTTCCCCTCACACTTTGCTGACACTCAAGCAGGGAAAATTTACGGTTCATGCCTGGCATAAGGGAACAGGATGTCCGCATTGGGGCCATACAGGGGCAGCAGTGACATTCAGAGCAGTGTTTGCTGGGGCAGGGGGAGAGAGAAAAACAAGGCATGGCATGGCAAGGCAAGGCACAGCAAGGCATGTCAAGGCAACACAGAACAACTGCTTTTTTTGCTAGAATTGTTTTCAGTTAGAAAATAAGCAAAACAATAAACTGGATTTTTTATGTGATAATATAATAGAAGTTACATCTGTAACTCTGGCATAAAGCTAAATGAGAGATTTGGGAGGCTGCTAAGAACTGGGCACTCCAGCACTGACTGACATGGCTAAGAAATGCTTGGAAAATAAATATGCAAAGTATGTACCATCAGATCTAACAGGCATTGGGGGTAAAGGGCTGAAAGGAGCAGGCCCAAGCAGCCTGGGGCAGGTGGGGGTTCAGCAGCATGCCCTTGACACCAGGGGATGCCCACATCAACCTGGAACCCCGTGCCACTGTGTCAGCATCACCGGGAGCGAAGCAAGCAGCAGCTCCCAGGCACGTTGCCACAATTGCTATTTTAATGGGGATTTTTTTTCCTCTTCCCCTTTGCTTCAGCCTCTGCCCCACATGCATGGGGAGGGGATTTTCCTCCCTCAGGTCTCCCCCACATCCCCTGGTACCTCCCAGCAGACGGGTCCATCAGCAGCCAAACTCACAAACCCATTCCATTTGCAAGCCAACACAGGCAAAACGAGGGCACAGCTGAGTCCCTTGGAGAACCGCATGATGGAGCAGAGACCCAAGGCAGCCAGCAGCAGACACCCCCCACCCACATCCCCTCACCCACAGAGATGGGGGCGGGGGGCAGGGGGCATTCCTGCACAGCCCCACGGGTGTGCACACACACCCGCACGTGTGCACGGACACACACCTCATGTTACAGGGTTTTCCAGCTAAATCCTCCTCAATCGCCTCTGCCGGGACGCAGAGGGATGAAGCGTCTGGCTGAAAAAATCACATCAACAGGCGCCAGGGTGAAGGGGAAGCCAGGGCGCCACTGGCAGCCCTGGGGGTGGGCGGCAGCCGAGACCCCCCCCCCGAGATGGGGCTAGTGTGGGCTCAGGGCTTATGCAGGCGAATGCCATGGAGCCGCTTGTGTCCCAAAGGGGCCGCTGAGTTCAAACGCTGGACGGAGCGAAGGACAGGGCAGAGAAAGAGGGGAAAAAAAGCCAAATAGAGGGGAAAAAAAATAATAAGAAGTCCTATAATAGGGGCTTTGTACTGCTGTGGTTGGTTCTCATTTAGTTATTGGAAAAGCCAAAGGATTATGAAACCCTGTGTATTAAGAAAGCCAGAATATTAGCTAAACAAACAGCAGCGGGTGCAGGCAGCAGATAACGAGTGGCAGATAATGAGCGGCAGATAACGAGCTTTGCTCCAGCTCCACTCCCAGGGATGGGATGGAGGGTGGGAGCAGACCCAACTGGGCTCCCGCTCCCAGGCAGCAGTGTTTTGGGGAAGGGTGGGTACCTACCAGGGCCCCCTCCAAGGCGAAGACAGCGGCGGCCCCGGTGCGCTCCAGGGGCTCCATCCTGCGCCTCCAGCGGCGGCGACGGAAGGTGTCGGTGCGTCGATGCTTCAGGTGGAAGCGCCAGCCGAAGAGCGAGGCATACTCCCAGCCCTCCCCATCCAGCTCCTCCTGCTTGTGCTGCCAGACAGGGACACGCCGGGGCTCAGCGTGGCAGGCTCAGTCCCACCATCCCATGGCCCCTCTGCAGCTGACCACGGTGGGATGCTGGCACAGCCAAGGGGCAAAGCCGCTCGTGCACAGGGCTCTCCAGGACCAAGGTTGCACCCACTCAAACCTGGGTCCAGTCTTATCAAGGTGTTGCCTGCTACAGTTGTTCCACCCCACGTCCTCCCTCAACCTCTCCAGCATAGAATCACAGAACAGAATCACAGAATCATTGAGGCTGGAAAAGACCCTTAAGGGCACTGAGTCCAACCATTAACCCAGCACTGCCAAGCCCACTGCTGGGGATCCATCCAGTCCCTGGGGTGAAACCCACTTGGAAAAGCATCGCTGGGCTGGGAGCTGGCCATGCTGAGCAAGAAGAGGGCTGCATCCTGCCCTGGCTTGTGTAGCACCAGTGCCTCCACCTTCCCAGCCTGCCCTCCCTCCACTTTGCCACCACTTGTGATCCTTTGCAGGGCCACCATAGCTCTGCCACCATCATCAGCCACAGCAGTCATAAGTCCATGAAGGTTTTTTTTCTCCCCAGAGCTGTCACCTCCTTGTGACACTTGCATCCCTTTGGCAAATGGGGCGGCAGGGGCTTTCCATGCTTTCCAACCACAACTATCTAGAAAAAGTGCTGGAAAGGGAGGCAAGTGTCTTGAGAACTGGCTGTGGGGAGGGAAGAGCAGCAGTGCTGCGGTGGCATATGCAGTCCAATTGCACCACCTAGAGGGAAGCAGGACCTGGAGAGGGAACAGACAAGGGACCTCTGCCAGCCCTGGTTCCCCGAACTGTTTCGCGGTGCTGATGGAGGTCCCTGTTCCGCCCCGCAGCCCAACCAAGCCCCCCTGGAGTAGTCTCCATCTCTGGGAGACGTTGACCCCCATGGCGGAAACCACAGAGGCTGCTGTCTGCTCCAGCGTGGAGACCAGGGCCACCAGGCTCCAAAGCACAGCAGGTCTCTGCAGAAGGCCAGGCACCTCCACCTTCATATGGAGAGACAGGGACATGGCCCCAACCCGCTCTCACCCTCTTCTCCCTGCCCCCATCCTACCTTCCTCATGGCCTCCATCTGTGCGAGGTCCCTCCGGCGAAGCCGCACCCAGCGCCGTCGCCGGTTGGTGTGGTACATCTTCTCGGCTGGCACCCAGGACTTGGGCTTGCGGTCCGGCGGGATGGTGATGCCATACTCCCAGCCTTGGAGAGAACGCAACACCTGGGTGAAGGCGGGAGAAGAGCCCCTGCTTCCCATCAGGGACCTCTCTTGTATATCCAGACTGGAACAGCTTTAATAGCAAAGGTTTGTCCAGGTACCAGTTTGCTGGTCCGTGCAGACAACAACTGCCAGCCCTTGGCTCAAAGTCACAGCTTGGGGACTCTCCTCCCTGTCCTTCCTTCCTCAGGCAACCCCAGCCTTTGTGACCATCTTGGATGCTCTCTGCCATGATGCTTTCCATTTCTCTTTTACCAGAAGCCAGGTAAGATCTTCCAAAAGAACAGCCTGGACTATCTCCAACAGCAAGGAAAGCATTGCCTTTGTGGCTGCCCACCCCACAGCCCCAGCCTCAGTCAGAGCAAGGGGGAGAGGGTACCCCCAGGGCCTGACCCCCTTCTCCTGGAGCCAGCAGGACAGCTCACACAGCCATGAAGATGTTATCCCTGATGCTGGCTGGGACCGTGGAAGGAAACACCAGGATAGGCAGGGTAAATGGGATGAAAACAGGATGGATGCCCAAAACGGCTTTCTGATACCTTTCTCATCCACAGCTCTGTTGAGGTCTGTGTCCCACTCCACATCTTCCCATTTCCAGCCTGGAGGACACTCAATCTCATCCTTATGCAGGACCTTCTCCCCGTTCTGTGGGATGCAGGGATGTTTTCAACCAAATGATGCCCAGCAGATGCCTAAGTCTTCCCTGAGCCCCCGGGGGCTTCCTGGGGTGGTGCTCAGCCCCCAGCTACCTGCTTCACCCTTACCACGTCAGTGTAGGCATCGGTCATGTGGATCCACTGGCCTCCAGGCAGACGGACCTGGTTCTCAAACACCTCCTCCACAAAGCTCAGGTGCCCAGCGTCCACATCATGCAGCAACCTGCACCGTGGGGAGAGGCACGGCGTCAGGGGCTGCCCTCCTGCCCTCCCAGCCCTGCACAGGCAGCAGCACAGCCTCGTGTCGCCTCCCCTCTGAGGGCCGGCCATGCCACTCCAGCACACGCTTTGCCTCCTGAACATCTTCCACCCCGAGGCACCAAGCAAAGGTCCCACGGGACCTCAGCGACCTGGCCCAGGTGAAGCCCGAGACACAGACTGTAAATCCAATTCAAGAAGACAGCAGAGTTGTGCTGAGCACCCACCGACCCCTCCCACCCCCACAGTGCCCCCCTGGGATCCCACCTCCAAAGCTCCTCAGCGTGGGGCTCGCACAGGCACCACGGTGAGCTGGGTGCTGGGACCATCACCTCCGCAAGCACCTGTGCAGCACCCACCACCCCAGGAACATCACCCAGCACAGAGACCATGCATTTTGTGTTAACACTGCTGCCTACCAAGGATGGGGCAGACAGAGCAGGAAGGCCCACGGCACCCCAGACCTCCATCCAGCTTTCTGCATGACCTTGCCACCAACTTAGCATCTGCTCAGGTTTTTGAGGTGCCTGGGACAGCCCACCCAGGCTCTGCTCTTTGCAAAAAGCCATCACTCACGTCTTCTCTGGGCAGATGAACCAGTCCCCAGCCCAGGTCCATCCTGCGGAGGGGCGGAAGCTGTCCTTGGGTAGCTTGATCTTGCCGGTGACATCTGAGTATTTGGGGTAGGTCAGGCCGGTCGTGCCCCAGTTCCCCACCAGCGCCAGCTTGGTCTGGTTCTCATACTAGGGGAGCAAAAGCAGAGAGGGCTTTGCATTGGAGGCACAAAACCCCTTTTGAAATCTCAGGAATAATCCCTTCTTTCCTGGAGAGCCCCAGCCCCATCCTGAGGACAGACCTCCTGGGAAGAGCCTAACCCCACCCCACCCCCACGGGCACCCCCACATTTCCCCCCTCAGCAGGTGGAAGGAGATGTGAAGCCACAGTGAGCCTTTATGGCTCGTTACCGACCTCCTCCACAGCCTTTCAGGCTGGATGCTGGTGGAAACAGCTCTTTCTTCTCACAGTGGTAGGGGCTGATGTGACCCCCAGCCTGGCAGTGCCCTCACCTGGGGTCCAGCCCACCCCCTTCCCCTCCATGGTGGAGCTGCTGCCCACACCAGAGAGAAAAAAAAAACAACCCTTCATGGTGGTCCTGCGAGATGCTCACGGTTTCAGCAAAGACGGAGAGCTTCCCCTCGGCGTACTGGTTAAACTCCTTCTCATCGACCGACAGCCCGAACCAGAGCTGGACTCGGATCTGGGCTGGGATCCTCGGACCCATAGCCTCCTCCTGTGGGTACTGCCAAAGGCAGAGCCCGTTAATATCTCCAGGGAGGACATTAACGGGGGATGCTTGGGGTGCAAGGCTGGTGGCATGGGTACAAAATCCCCATAGCCCCAGCTGGGTAGGTGGAACACAGAGCATGCCTGGGAACTGGGACATCAACAGCATGAAGAGCACTTTGGGGACAACCTTGAGGAGCTTCAAAGCTCTGGTGGTCAGGGCTTTTGTGTCTCGGTGAGACGCCCTCCAGGGCTAGGACACCAAACCCAGGCAAGGTACTTCGGCAAAAATAGAAAGAATAAACAGGGAGATGTCTCACTGCCCTTTTTTTTCTCTCAGTCACTTTTTTCCCCCTTCAAGTGATGCTAGTTTTCCATCCAGAGCTAAAGTACAGAAAAAAAATATATATTTTGGTTCATCTTTTTCTGCCAGCTGGGCTTGGGGTTTTGGGGTTTATTCAGTTTATTTCATTTGACTTTATTTTTTTAGAGCTTGTTCAGCACTGATTGTCTGCTCCCAAGCTGGCATGCAGCAAAAGGCCAAAGAAATATCATTTGAGATGTGAAAAGCACAGTAAGTGTCTGGCAGAGGAGGCCGCAGCTTAAATTTCCTGGGGTGGCAGAGGGTCAGGAATTTTGAAAAACATAAAGTAACATAAAAAAAAATTTTAAAAATTAAAAATATAACATATTTTTTTAAAAAGCACTATGTGGGCCAAAGTGCGCCCACCTTCACTGCCCTGGAACTTGCAAAAATGAAGATAATCATAGGGATCTGCTGCAGAACCATGTAAGGGAAGCTGAACTCCACCAGGAGCACCACCATGCAGGAGCCAACTTCAACAGGGGCTGGGTGTCCCTGGAGCCCCAGGCACTCATGGGTTAAGGTTGTGTTGGGATTTCAGGTTTCCCTGCTTGATTTTCTCTCTTTTTTTTTTTCAGGTGAAAACATTTTAAAAATCAACATGAGGTATGCACATATACAAAAAGCCAATGTACCTTCAGGAAGATGGTCTGCAGCTTCCCACAGTTCTTCCCACAGCAGCTGGAGATGTTTCTGGAGAAGAGGACCTCATGGGCTGGCACGCGGGCATAGGCTACGCGCTTGTCTCCCTGCAGCATCCAGATCACTATATCGGGCAGGCTGTTTTGGGGCTGGAAAACACAAAAGCCATAGCGTAAAACCAGGGGGGCTCCATACTAGCACATCAGCCACAGAGGGATGCAGGAGGGTGGAGAGCAGCCGTGCCCCGGGTCCCGCTGCCAACCCAAGCCCATGGAGAGAGACCAGTCAACCCAAATCCCACCTCAGCAGCTCCAGATCCCACCTTGGTCTGGCCAGAGGCAGAGAAACCCCATGTTTCCCCAAGCCCTACCCTCCACAGCCAGCCCAGGTCACTGTAGCAGCTTTGGTTTGAGGGTTCACTGGCCCGTGCTGTAAAGCTCTGCCATGAGCAGGCTAAACCTCAACAGCTGGGTGCCAAACCTAGCGCCTTCCTACCTCATTGACATCACTGCGGGGGGGCATGGGTGCCACCCTGCATGGGGGCCAGGATTGACTTCAGAGAGCAGTATCGATGCTTTGCACTGTGCCACCAGGTGACTGCTCACAGCCATCGCACCAAACCAGCACCATGCGGAGGGCTTGGGAAGAGCAACCCCCACCCCCGCCTTGGCAGCTCCTGCCACCACCACAGCAGCGTTACCTCCTCTGCCATGGCCTTCAGCCTGGAGAGCCAGTCCTCTGCCTGCTCCAGGGCTGCCAACAGGCTCGAGTCCTCGTGTTTGAACTTCAGGGCTGCCTTTACGATCTCCTCCAAGTTTGGCGCTGCGGAACCGGTACATGCTCTGGTCCAGGTGGTGCTGGCCGGCTTTCCCAGGACGTCGGGCAGGGCCAGGCTGTGGGGATGGGCAGAGATGCGGTGTTAGCAGCTCACCCTCTGGTGGGGTGTTGCTGTCTTTTTAATTTTTTTCCTCCTGTTCCAGCAAGTTTCCAAAGAATTACAAGCTGCCCAAGATAGATTTGGGGAACACACAGCAATGCCAAGAGCAAAGGAGGCTTCAACCACACTTGCAGCCCCCACGCATCACACCGCAGCAGCCAGGATGGGGCCCTGGCTGAGCCATGCACACCGTGCACACAACACACACACACACTTTATATAAATTGATTCAAGCTGCTGGATAAATTTTCGGGAGTCCAGAAGGATCTTCACATGCGCTAAGCCATTTAGAGGTTTCCCTGTAAAATGCAGTAAATTAGGGTGCTGCTGTTATAAATGCTCTTCGTTCTCCCAGCTCCCAACCTGCAGCCCCCTGCCAGCTGCAGCGCTCCCCCCTTGGCTGGGACTGGGCTCCATAAGCCCTGTTGTCATTGCATGATAAATAAGGACAGCATCCTCTTGCCCAGCTAGGCTCTTCGAGACAACGCCATGGATGGATGCACACCACGGTACCTGCTTGGGACAGGTTGTCCCAGGTTAATGACCTGGTCTGGCCAAATTTGCAAATTAAATATCTACTTTCTGCATAAAAGTCAAAGTTATGGGGATGCTGTAGGGGAGGGATGCACAGCTGATACCAGGACAGTGAAATTTAGTTCTTTCATTTCTTTTACAGAGAACTGGGTTTGCTGTTAGTCCCAAAGGGAGCTGGAGTGCTGTGGTGTTGGTAATTAGCCTGATCATTCAGGAACATCCTGTGCAAAGAGCTAAATTAAAAAAAAAAAAATTTAAAAAATTAAAAAAAAACCATATCAGGATGGCAGCCCCAAGCCCTCCATGGTTAGACCAATCGCACTCCATGAACTCAGTTTTGTGTCTCCATGCTTTTTTTGTGTATTTATTAAGAGGCAGATGCTATTGAGTTGAGCTCCCACTCATTCTCCATGGCTTCCACTGTCACCGGTGCACGGGAAGGACACTGCTTCACACCGCCAAGCAAACACCACTCTGGCAGAAACTAGGAGGTACTTCAATATCCTTGCAGGGACAGGGAGCGTGGAAAGAAAAAGAAAAAAAAACACCCTAAATATACCCACTGCAGTTGAATTTAACTTCAGGAAGACAAACTATAAAACTAAGCAAAAAAGGAGGGAATGTGTTAAAGAGCTGTGGAAAAGAGCAGCAGAAAGGGTTAAATCATACAAGCAGCATGGAAAGGGTTTGAAGACATCTTGTTCCTGGAGATAGGTGCCACACCTGACAGACCTGTAACAACTACAACAGTTAAATTAAGATAAATTTGGCTCAAATGGAAAACGGAAAAGACCACGGACTCCACCAAATGAAATGTAGAAATACCACAAAGTAGTTAAAAACAAACAAAAAAAGGCACAAATGTGGAGGAGCCCCCATTAAAAGCATAAAATCCAAAGAACTGTCCCTGTTCAATGACATGAGGAATGGGTGCTGGTCAGCCAGAGCTGGAAGCAGCTTTTTTCGTAGCAAAAAAGCTGGGAGCCAGGAGGACATCAGGGCAGAGCCCTCATCGGGGTCCGTCCTGCCTTGGCAGCCAGGAGAGGACTGGGAAGAATCAGTTGAGCAGCAAATCACCTGCAGTTCAGGTAGGAAACAGCTGGGCAGTTGGGTGGGATCTGCAGCTTTGTGCTTAATATCGGTTAATATTAATAGGATTAGAGGAGTGGAATGAGCCACATGATGGCAACCTCAAAGAAACTTGGGAGGATCCAGGGGAACCTGAGATCAGCAAGCCTGACTCTAGCATCTGACAAACTGGTATAAACCACAAGTAAGAAGAGAAGAGCAGAGAGGTGGACAACCTGGACCCAAAAGGACTTCTGCGGAGCGATGCTGGGGTACCGGTACAGCCTGCCTGGGCTCCCCGGCAGCACTGTCCTCCCCCAAGGGCTCTGCCACCCTGGACCAAGAGGATGGCCATCTCCTGGACAAAAAGCTGGCTATAAGGCAGGTGGCAAAAGATGGGAGCGTTGAGTTTGTCCACAGGCATGGGTCCTGCACTGGCTGTTACCACTCCACGCATGGATTATAGGAAAAAGCAAAAGGGCTGAATGGAGAACATCACCGTGCCAGCACAGAAATGCATAGTGCATCCTCATGTGAACATTGTGCTTCCACCTGGGGAAAGGCACGACAGAACTGGACAAAGTATGAGGAAGAACAAAAGGACAATCAAAAACACGGGCCCTCTTCTGCAGCAGGGTGTCTCCAGCCATCCCCTCCATATTTTGCTGTGCTCCCAGCTCTGGCATGGAACGGCGGAGGGTTCAGTTCACAGGAAGCTCCCTTCCCAGCTCCAGCACAAAGCAATCCTCGTGCCATGGGAGAAAGGGTCAGGAGCTTGGAGGAAAGACAAAACCCACCCTCCCACCCTCCAGGACAGTGCTGCTGCTCACCAGCACAAAGGAGCTGCAGGAGCTGCCAGGAACTGGCTGCAGTTCAAGATTTGGGGGACTTGGTTTTGCTAGGACTCATCTTTCCCTGGCTTTGTCCATTTGTCTGCTACTTCCAATTCTTTGCCAGGGTGGCCTTCTTCCATCTCTTCACACAAAGCTCTGGGAAAAACATTGGTAAGGCGATGCCAGCAGCACATCGCTGGTTTCCTACTGGGAACAGGTGTTGGGGAGGTCCTGACCCGGAGGAGGATGGGGGAGCACTGGAGAGTGGCAAGGGGTATTCCCATCCCTCCAAAATCCGGATGGAAAGGAAGTCTCTCCTGGCTGAGCGCAGAGACCAGGCTTCAGCAGCAGCACGGTGGCAGCCATGGACAGGTCCAGCTACATGGCTCAGCTCATCCCCCGCAGAGCAGAGCAGAGCACATGGAGGGGTGCGAAACACCCCAAAAAGCCATCAGGGCTGTTCCAGCTGCCCCCACCATGGGCACCACCCTTGCCAGCCAGCCCCAGTCCCCAGACCAAGCCCTCACAGAGACACAGGAGCTGCATCCCATGGGAGCCGAACACAGAGAGGGTCCAGGAGCCAACAGGAACCACGAGCTTGGCACATCCCACAGCCACATTTTTCCCCTTCCCTCCCGGTTAATTGAATTTGTTTTGGAAGGTGCAGCATCTCTGGAAAACCCAAAGCTATGGCTCATCCCTCAGGTCCCACATGCCCAGGAGCTGGGGGGTACTGACAGCCTGTCGGATGGCTCTGACCTTTCCAGTGGAGCCAGCAGGCGGGGGAGGGGGCATGAAACACATCTCCTTTATGAGGCTCAAAAGCAAATAAATAGGGAGGTTGTAAGTGCGTGTGTGTGTTTTCTTAAGCGTGTCCTCCAGGAGGTCTGCAGAGCAGGGTCAGCTTGTTTAAGGTCACCTTGCCCAAAGGAAGGAGGTGTCTGGTCCCATGTGGGTGTCACAGGAGGGCCCAGAAAGGCTGCACCCCATGCCCTCTGCACCCCAGCACCTCCATGACTTCTCCTTGGGCTTTTCAAAGAGCAAAGGGGACAGAAAGGGAGACCTAGGGCTTGGCAGCAAGCCCAGCACCATCTCCCCAACCTTAGCTGACTGGCATAAGCCCAGGCAAAGAGTGGCATGGTCCCGCAGGTTGGTGGCTGTTGTGGAAGGGGTCAGGGACAACTGGTTCCAGTAGGTTTGATGGCTTAAGTGACAGCCAAGAAAACCAAATTCTCCCTCTCTGCTGAGGTAAAATACTAAGAATCACCACACAAGCTTGGTGACCAAGGACATCTACCTGACACAGCCACCAGTAGCCACCAGTGGGGTGTCCAAGGCCAGCACAGAGCTGCCTCCACAGCTTGGCTGCTATCCACCCAGCTCCTGAGGCAAGAAAGCTGCAAGAGGCACAGCAGCTCTCTTCATTCCCCTTGGCAAGGGCTTGCTGGGGCTAAAAACACATCAACTACTACGGCCCTTCCCCAAACAGATGGCATGGAGCTGCTGCAGGGAAATTGCGTGGCCAGGCATGGGCATGGGCCAGGACTTGGAGCTCATCTTCATGGGCATACCTGAAGGGGGAACCACGGCCTGAAGACCCTGGTGAGGTCAGCCCCTGAAACAGCTTCCTGAGAGCCGAGCTGTCCTTTGGATAAAGTGCCATGGTCATATTGTAGCGATGCTCCCTGGAGCGGGTCCTCATCCCCACGAAGAGCAATCCAGCCCAAAAAAACAGGCTACAGGGAGGGGAAGCCCGTGGCACCATGCCAGCCTCCCTTGAACGCATGTTCAAGTGCTTAGAAAGGCAAAGCAGCAGCAGACACTGGTGGTGCCGCCCACAGGGATGGTGGGATGGCTGTGCCATCCAGCCCTGCAACATCCCTGTCCCCCAGTCCAGCCGCTGGACACAATACCCATGCACAGCTGAACAACCCCTTTGGGTGCTCTGCATGGGTGCCTCCTACGTGGTGCACACAAGACTCAACCGGGAAGCCCCATGGGTGGCTCCTCACTCCACAAGCCCCACCATCCCTCTGGCTGGGCTGGCCTGGCTCCGGCTCCTGCCCCGACACAATGCCACTCATTCAGGTGAGCCACGCTGCAGCCCTTGCATGAAGGCTGGAAATTTATGACTTGCCTTAAATGTCACCTTTTCAACTCCGTGCCTTGGCTCAGCAACCTTTGAAGCAAACATTAGCAAATGACTGGCGTTTTTCAGAGGGGGCGGGGGGGGGGAAGTAAAAAAAAAAAAAAGTTGACCCTTCCAAAATAAATAAGTGATCTCACAATAAATGGCATGAAAAGGCTCACATTCAAAACTGGCAGAAAATACCTGCAGTCAGCAATGACGTCATCCATCAGCTGGGCACCCAGGGCATCCAGCTCACTTGGCAAGCGGTTGGCCTTGAGGGCAAGTTGGACCTTCTCCAGGTTCGCTTCCTGCATGATAGGTGGGGAAGAGGAGCTGCACAGCGGGGAACCCCCTGGCACCCAGCTCCACCCCATGTCTGGGACCCTCCCAGCCAGTGGCCCGGGTTGCTCCTCATGATGAGAAACTCCAGCCTGGGTCCCAACAGGGCTCTGCACCTCCAGGTTTGCTCCTGTTGGAGCTCCAGGGGAAACAACAGAAAAGACACCAAGAAATCCCAATAGCTCAGGAGCTGAAGGAAGCACAGAATTATAAAATGGTTTGAGTTGGAAGGGACCTTAAAGCCCACCCAGTCCCACCCCCCTGCCACGGGCAGGGACACCTTCCACCAGACCAGGTTGCTCCAAGCCCCGTCGAGCCTGGCCTGGGACACTGCCAGGGATGGGGCATCCACAGCTGCTCTGGGCAGCCTGTGCCAGCGCCTCGCCACCCTCACAGGGAAGAATTTCTTCCTAATACCTGATCTGAATCTCCCCTCTTTCAGCTTGAAGCCATTCCCCCTTGTCCTATTCCTACACGCCCTTGTGAAAAGCCCCTCTCCAGCTTTCTTGCAGCCCCTTTAGGCACTGGTCCCCCTGGAGCCTTCCCTTCTCCAGGCTGAACCCCCCCAACTCTCCCAGTCTGTCCCCACAGCAGAGCTGCTCCAGCCTCTGACCATCTCTGTGGTCCCCTCTGGCCCCACTCCAACAGCTCCATGCCTCCTGCACCTGCATCAATAGGCAAGTGGGTGACAGCAAAGTGCTGCGTTTTACACACAACCTTGTCACCCCAGTGGGGATGAGGGTGGTCCCTTCCCCTCCACGGGCTGAGCAGGGCACCCAGGACACTGACAGAGTTCCCCTCCACAGCACAAGAGTCATCAAACCCCAAAACCTAACCAAGCCTGGAGGTGGCCTCTGTCCTCTCCCTGTCCCCCCAGGCAGGATGCATAAAGGAGGTAGACAATGCCCCTTGCCACCGTGGCACTCACCAGCCTGTCTGCTGCATGGTGGAGAAGGTTTTGCGCATCAGTCCGATAGCTGATATCTTCCCAGTAGGATGACAACACCACCACAGGCTTCACATTGCCCCAGGGCAGGTAGTAATACTGACAACCTGGGGAGCACAGCACACTGGTGAGCTCATGGTATTGGAGTGATGTGGGACCCCACTCCTCAGGACCAGAGCAGAGACGAAGGGGGGCATGTGTCTTGGACAGAAGCACATCTCTGGGGCTCTTCTGGAGCAAGAGGATGAGAATTATGTTCCCCAACCCCATGTGCAACAGAGCAATGCACACCAAGGTGCAAAGGGAAGTGCATCAACCTCCACGGCTGCAGCAGTTCCTGCAGAGCATTGAGGACAGAAACTACAACAACCACCCCAGTGGGGTGAGGACTTCTCATGCCAGAGCGAGAGACCCGCAGAGGCCAGGGAAAGGCCACCCCAAAGCACTGGTTCTTCCTTGAAGAGAAACAGGCACTGTGAGTGCCAAGGAGCTGCTCAAAAACCACTTCAAGCCAGCACTGACCTGAGAGAAATAGTCCTGGCTTCCCCACTCCTCCCTGGACACGTATTCCCCCTTCACAGCATGGCTGAGGTTGGGCAAGGATCATCTGGTCCAACCCCTGCTCAAGCAGGAACATATTCCCCCTTCACAGCATGGTTGAGGTGGGCAAGGACCTCTGGAGATCATCTGGTCCAACCCCTGCTCAAGCAGGGTCAACCTTGAGCAGGTTGTCCAGTTGAGTTTTAAATAACTCCAAGGATGGAGACTCTACACCCTCCCTGGGCAGCCCATTCCAGTGCTTGGTCACCCCCATATCTCTCACCATCAAAGACGGCCCGGCTGTACTGGGTGGTGGAGGCCAAGGGCAGGCAGGTGTTGTCAAACTTGTTGCCATAGTTGCCAATGCTGACCTCAAACTGGATGGCATCATCCACGTCTTGGAGCATGGTGGCCGAGTAGAAGGCAGCAAAGAGGGAGTACTTCCGACGGCGCAGGTACTTCTGCAACGGGCACAGGACTGTGTCCACAGGGAAGACACCACCACTGCTGTCCTACACACAGACCCTCCACTACCCCGGTGTACACCAGCTCAGTGAGGCCTCCAAGATGGAGAGGTTTATTGCAGGGAAGAAAAGCATACATTGCAGCAAGGGAATCTGGGGTGTGATATTTAGGAAACACCTGACAAAGGAGGTGGCTAGGAACTTCCATAAAAATGCAGTTTAAACTTGAAGGAACGAGCAAAAGGAGCACATCTGCAATAGTGCTGGAGTTGATGCAAACCTCCCACCCCTCCATGTTCACCATGGTCTGCTCGCCACCATGCAGCGAGCTCGATGCCTTGGGATGGAAACGCAGCAGGAGACACCCTCCAGGAGCTCACTGACCACTCCACTGCTCATGGGACATCCACCCCCCAGGACCAACACCCACACCCCTTCTGTAGTGCCCCACATGCCAGAGGGCCAACCCCAGAGCCCACAAGGCGGGGTACCCCACGGAGACCCTGTTACCTCTACCCGCAGGATGTCATCCACAGAAATGTCCTCCACCTTCTGCTCCACATGCTCCACCAGTTTGGTCTCCAGCTCCACCAGGATCCTGCCACGATACGCGACTCCCTCGCCCTTGGGGTAGACCAGGGACAGGCGTCAGGACCCCCATGCCCCCTCCCCACAGGCGAGCTCTGTCTTTGCTTTCAATGGGCTTCACGGCAGATCAGGCAAAGTATTTCTGCAAGCACTTCCAAGGTAGAGAGCACTTGGGCAGCGGCGTGGCATCAGGAGGTGTTTAGCTAGTGGGAATAGCCAGCGACAGAAAATGCAGTGCAAGCTCCTAGTAACAAAGCCGGTTTGGGTTAATAGCAGCTTTCTTTTGGCAAGGAGAAGTGGTAGTTTATTTTAGGTTGTGCTGGAAAGAAGCCAACGTCACCTTTCCTAAATTGAGCGTCTCGTAAGGGTCAGGGAAGCCGGTGAACTCCCGGGGGCTGCCGTAGAGGTTGATATAGCAGGGACCGAAGGTCGGCAGGAACCCGAGCCCATCATCCACTGGTGACCGCAGGGAAAAAGAGCTGTTAGAGATTCCCGAAGGCACCTCGGGGACATGTCCCACAGGGCTTTGCTGCAGGACCATGGGGACCACACACATGCGGCTGGAGGCCACAAAAATGCTGCAGTTTTCAACCCCTTTGAGTCCTACCACCACTTACCTTTTTTCAGGGGAAAGACAAGGTGGGGCTGTGTGGGGATCACAGAGCTTCCCAGTCCCAGGAAGAGACCCCAGAGAAGGGGAGCATCGCTTTGCTGGTGCGAACCAGCACAGGGGATTTACACCAGCCAAAGAGCTGGCCCCATGCTCCTCTTAAGGCAGTAAAAGCATGCTTGGAAAAGAATCACTTGTTTTTATAAAATGTCGAGCAAAGGGGCAGAAATCGCTTGCAGGGTCCTGCCCTAGGCTCCCAAGCCAGCTCTGCACAGCTGGCTCAGCACACAACACACATAAGGCTGCAAAGACATCACTGCCCAACGGGGACACCCCAAAACCGCTGTGGGGTTGAGCTGGAGCCATCCCCACCTCCCACCAAGGTGCCCAGGCGTGACGCAGCCGGTTCTGCCCCAGCTCCGGGCAGCATTCCAGCCCTGACAGCAACTGAGCCAGCGAAACGATTACCAAGCAGCGACTGCAAACCAAGAGGCTAAGGGGGACGTACGGTCTGCGGCTTTCAGAGGCTTCGCGAGAGCAGGAAACTCATCTGAGGCACAAAGAAAAGGAGAGAGGTTAGGAAAGGCTGGCAGAGGAGCACGGAGGGTTATGGGAAACGAGGGTGGATGCTCTCATGGGCTTTTGGTGCTGACAGAGAGACAGAGAGAGAAAGGGGGAGGCTGTTACACAGCCCTATCGCCCTCCCAGAGACCATAGGATTGGTGTGGAAGAGGAGGATCTGAGCATCCTTGCAGGATGCTCCACGTGTCGCAAAAGCTGGATGGAGCCACAGTTCCCCAGCACCTCCTCGAGATCAAGTGGTGGTGTGTGCTGGCAGACCCCCTGCAGCCTCCAGCACCTCCTCCCTTTCTGGCCTCTCTCTCTCTCTCTGGACCAGCCCAGAAACTGCAGTTTAACTGGGGAAGAGGAGGGCTGGACACACAAGCACCACAGTGGAGAACAGTGCTGCACCCCAATTCCATGCCTGCATGCACTGGGAAGGGCACAGGCTGCGGGGCACGAGCTTCGCACCAGGCTCAAGCCCTGGTAGCTGCTGCCAGCTTCATCCATCGCCCCTACCGCGTGGGGATGCCCATGACGGGATGGGGGGTTGCAGGGCACCCAAGAGTCTCAGAGATGCACAAAGCAAAGGGGGCAGAGCGAGGGGGTCCCAGTGGGGTTGCACATGCCACCAAGCCGTTAGCAGTGGGAGACGCTCATGCAGGTTAGGGTAGTCTCTGCTCCTGGCCCTGCCCTGGTTCTCAGCAGCCCCACAATCGTGTCCCAGCTCCCTGCCCTCCCACTTGGCACAGGTGACACAGTCAGTGTCACCCAGCCCATCCCTGCCAGCACCTCTGCAGTGGTCCTTTGCTTCGGAAAACCCCTGGGACTTGCAACAGCACTTCCTCAGCACAAGCTGGCCTGAACCCCCATCCTACCTCGTGACAACCACTATATGCCACCTAAAGAGGAGCCACTAAACAGGGGCACACACAGGTGGGACATAGCATCTTCCAGCAACAATGACACCACTGCCTGCCAACAACCACACAGGGGATCACAGCCACCTCCGCACAGCAACGAAAAGAGGAAGCAATACCTCTGGCACACCATGGTCCTGCAGCCTCCCATCCCAACACCCCTGGGAGGAGCTGAAGATCACAGAATCACAGCATGGTTTGGGTTGGAAAGGACCCTAAAGCCCATCCAGTCCCACCCCTGCCACAGGCAGGGAAACCTCCCACCAGCCCAGGCTGCTCCAAGCCCCGTCCAGCCTGGCCTGGGACACTGCCAGGGATGGGGCATCCACAGCTGCTCTGGGCAGCCTGTGCCAGCATCTCGCCACCCTCACAGGGAAGAATTTCTTCCTAATGTCTAATCTAAATCTTCCCTTTTTTTAGTTTAAAAAGATCCTCAAAACAACAAATCAGGAGGGGCCAGGTCCAATCAGAAAAGAGACCGCAGGACAGAGCATCCCCCAGCACCGCGTCCTGGTGACTGTGCAGGGACCATCGTGGCCATGACATCCTCCAAACCAACACCAGCCTCCAGCCGTGATCATGCAGTGCTCCTCCATGGCCATGCACCCCAAATCGTGTCCTGCTGCCCCCGGCTTACCCTCTAGCTCCCCACCAGGGGCTGAGATCTTGGACATGCAGAGGTAAGCAGTGCCGATGATATCGTTGTGCGTCAGACGGTCCCTGCAACACAACCCGTGATGCTGTCACACCGTGGAATGGGGAGGGGGGATTCCTGTGGGGCCTCCCCCTGCCTATCCTGCTCCTCCAGCTCTGCTTTGCCCACAGGCAGGCACAGGGAGCCCCTCCGGTGAGCCCTCTCCCCACTCACCAGTCGGTCACCCGGATCCTCATCTTCTCGCACATGGAAGGGAACTGGGAAAAGAGGTAGGGAAAGGAGTGGTGAGCTGCGTGGGGGTGGGGGGGGTGCTGGGGGGGGCACCCCCACTTACCATCGCTGGCAGCGTCAGGCACTGGTTCCACTGCGGGTTGGCGTTCTTCTCCAGGATCCTCGAGTAGAGCTGGAGATGGGAGATGGGGGGTGAAAAGTCAGTGCTGCCCCAGTGCTCACAGCTCACTTCAGAAAAGCAAGGCTGCCACATGCCCTATCCACGCAGCTGGAAAGCCTCAGGTTCCCCAAAATACACACTCCATTCGCTCTGCATCGCGTTGGTAAACCCCTCTGTGCAGGAGGCAGAGGATGCTATGGGCTGCTTGGGGATCTCACTCCCACCCCCCACCCTGGGACCACCAGAAACTCACCCCCTTCCCACTGTGGTTGCTCAAAATAATGTCCCAAGCCCCTGGCACCACCCCAACACTGTCCCCAGGGAAAGAATTATGGGCAGAGGAGACTCTGAGCCCTTCAGTGCTGCTGCGGATCAAAAGACAAGCAGCAGCTCCTGGGCATATTGCTGGAGGAGACCCGGATTCAAAGGGAGCAGGCTGCGGCTCTGCAAAGCCAGCAGAGCCACCTCCACACCCTGGCTGGTCATGGGGGGACATTCAGCGGCACTGGGGACAGCCAGCCGGCCACTTCAGGCAGTGCCAAGAAGAGCAGCACAACCCTCCACTGCTGCAGTACCCGCCCTCCCCCAGCAGCTCGGCCTCCCCGTCCCCATTTTTGATGCAACAGCACCACGAAGAGCCCAGCAAAGAAACTACTCCAGTGCAGCCCGGCACACCGTGTCTGGTGGCACCGCTCCTGCCGCACACACCTGAGGACAGGGCTGGGGACATGAGCTGGGCTGCAGCACGTGTCATTGCAGAGGGAAAGAAAACCAGGTGTGACAAGGACTGATGGGACCTTTGCAAATGCTCCAGCAAAGCACCAAATTTTCCCCGTGCACGGCCACCATCCCAGCCCCAGGGACCCGGAGGAGCTGCCCTGCTCTGGCTGCTCACCGTCTTGCCTGCAAAGCTGACTTCCACGAAAGGATCGACCAGGTTCTTCTTGTTGCTCTCGAAGCCAAAGATCTGCCTGACATTGTCCATGACGGCATCATCCACTGGGAGGAGAAGGAGATGCTGAAAGCTCACGGAAGTGCGCAGCATCTGGACGCCCCGGTTCCAGACAGGCTGCCCCACCAAGCAGGCTACGCATCTCCATCAAGCCAGGTGGGGACGAGCAGGAGGGTAAAACCAGTTTGCACCAGTAAGAGACTTATCTCCCAGTACATTATGGCTGAGCAGTATCTGCAAGGCCTTTGGATCAAGGCTATGGATAAAGTTTCCTTAACTGTGACTCTATCCCTCTCCAGCACGTTGCAACGCGCTGCAATGCCAGGGGCTGGACCTGGCACACTCCTGCCCAGCAAAGGAAACACTTACTCTGGGGCAAGTCTTCAGCTTTGAAGATTTTCAGGCAGAAGTGAGCTCCTCTCAGGGTGACCCCGGTGGGGCGCAGGAGGTTGCCCTCGATGTCTTCCTTGTCTTCAGAGACCTCCTTCTTCTCCAGCTGCAGGACAACAGGACAAGAGGAAAACACTACCCATCTTCCTAAAAGTCCTGAGATGAGCAGCAAAACCCCAAAATCCCTGCACCTAGGCCCCAGAATGGAGAAAGATCAAAGCTGCAGCTTCCCTGGGAACAGGCATGAGGTTTGGTGGCCCAGGGCAGTGGAAAGTACCACGGGTGGAAGGTCCCCCCACCGCAGCCAGGGTGGTACTCACAGGAGCTTCATCTCCAGGCCCCAGCACAAACAGGCTGACTTTCAGGTAGCCCTTGGCCCCCGCGGAGAAGTCCTCTGGGTCAGAAAGCAACAGCCATTTTCTGAGGAAAGCATGTTCTGGGAGAGAAAAGAGATGGAGACCTACGTGCTGGTCCTCACATGGGCAGGGAGATGGCTCCAAGGATGCCATTGGGTGTTATTTTTGATAATAAATACTACATTCCTTTTATACAGAATAGAATAGAATATAGAATGAAAACAGAATGGAATAGAATGGGATGGAATAATGTCAGTTGGAAGGGACCTACAATGATCATCTAGTCCAACTGCCTGACCGCTTCAGGGCTGACCAAAAGTTAAACCACATTATCAAGGGATTTGCCTTATAGTTCTCCATCTTTACAGCCAAAATTACCAAGTTGTTCTCTGCAGTGATTAGGGTAGGACATTTTTTAGAAGCATTCTTTTATCTTCTTTGAGATAAAATAATAGTTAAATGATAAAATAATGAGCCAGACTCAAGACAAAAAAAGTGAACTGGTGGGGCTTTCTGCCAGCGAGTCGGTGGCACAACGACACGAAAGCCTGAAGGACACATGTCTCGGGAAAGGGAAGATAAATGGGTGGTGGTGATGGACATAGGTTCATACATGGGAGAGCTGTGACGTGTGTGCATTTCCTGAATTTTTGGCCCCCAAAAAAGTGTTTCCCAAAGCAACGTCCCACAGTGACCCTGGCCCAGACCCCGACTGCCCGCTGTGCTCACTTGGCTCGGAGTAAATGGTCTCGACATCCATCTGTGTAATAAATGAAAAAGAAATGCCAGTGTTCACCCTGTGGATTAATGAGGCAGAAAACAGGGGAAGAGAGGGGAGAAAGTGGCCTTACCCGAAACTCCCCGATCACCGAGTCCGTCCGGAAAGACCGAGAGTCCACAACCTGCAGGATGAAAATAAGGAAAAACAGTAAATCCAGCCCAAATCCTCCTAGGATGGAGGACCCCGCTGCATGCCCGCATGAGAAATAGGGGGATGTTTTCCAGGGTGCTGCAGGGAGGGGAGACAGGGCAATGGCCCCAGGCATCACCCCAGCCCTCCCAAGGGGCAGGACCAATGTTTTCTGAAGCTCACCGTGATGAAGATGGGTGTGTCAAAAAGTTCAGACGGTGACTCGAAGACATTGAAGAAGAAGGTCTGCAGGGAAGAGGGGTGAGGGTGCAAGGTGAAGGTCTGCCCCAGCCTTCCCCACCAGGGCTTGTCCACACCTCCCATGTCCCTGACTCCGCAGGCTGGAGCCTCTTCCCCTCCGGTTAGGTGAGACCCTACCCCGTTAATAGCAACAGCCTCCGAAGGGGCTGTGCTGGGTGACTTTGGTGCACCTGGGTGAGCATCGCCCTCCGGTTTGCTTTTGCAGGGCTGGTTTGCAAAAGCACATCCAGACCAGTTCCCCTAGAGGGTATCCAAATAAAGCACAGCTGCAGGTTGAAGCAGGCTTTGGGGACATCCCAAAAGGTGGGATTGAAGTCCCCAGCCTTGTCCCCAGTGCAAGTAGCCTGCAGCTCTCTAAGCATGCCCATCCCTGTGCTGCCCAACCCTGTGCAGCCCTGCCCAGAACATGTCACCAGGATGCTACCAGCAGCTCTGGGACACAAGTCACCTTGGGAAGGTGACCAAGACAAGCCCTGCACAAAGGCAGGGGATGCTGCCCTGCCGAAGAGCTCGCTGTGGCTTCCTGCTGCTGTTGCTGCTCTCCCTTTACAGTCTCCATCACCACACCCCAGCCTCTGGGCTGCACTGGAATTTCCATCACTCAGGACCCCAACCCATAACCTTTCCAAGCCTTTCCTGGTGCCCCCAGCCACACTTGGAGCAGGGACCAACCCTCACCTCATCAAAGAAGGGGCTGTTGCCTTTGCGTATCCTCGTCCTCTTGGTCTGCCCAGTGGCCGTCACCTTCACCACAGGCCTGATGTTGACCCCGGGGAGCTGCCGGCCCTCAATGACCCTCACCCTGATCTGGGATGGGAAAGACGACAGGGCAGGGGTCTATGGGCTTGGTCCTACCCTGGGATGTGCACCTCAGGGGGGCACCTCGCAGGTGATGAACCCCCCATAGGGACACACTGGGGGCACACGAGGAGGGGGGGTTCAAGGGGAGCATCTCATCCCCACCTGGAAGTCCTGCGGCTTGTTGGATAGAGGCTTTTTGGGTGAGCTCCTCCTTCGCTTCAGCCCCTGGACATGGTGCACGGGGGGCTTGCGGGGCAGCGAGGGCAGCTCAGACCCCGGTGGCCCCGAGGAGGAGGAGGGCTCAGTCTCATCCCCCGTCGCTGCCTGATCCTCTGTCTCCTCCTCTCCAGTCGTCTCTGCACAGGGCGAGAAGGGAGATGAAGGACTGAGCGAAGTGGGGCCAGGCATCACAGAACCGCAGGGGGAGGGGTATAGCTGCAAAAACTGTGATGCTACGGCGGGATGCATCCCCGCCCTGGTGTCACACGTGAAGATTTCTCGTTACCAGTGACCGTGTCGGGCTCAGCAGTGGCCGGTGCTGGCTCAGGAGGGGCTGGTGGGGGAAACAGGGGGACAGCTCCTGGTGGGGGGATGTAGGACACCTGCAGGATGAGAAAAGCCTGGAAAAAAAGAAATAATTGTTATACAGTGTCCAGAAATGCTCTCCCGGGGTCTGAGCCTCGATGCCAGATGCCACCCATGATGTTCTGCCCAGACATGGAGGATGCAGTCGAAACAGCCGCAGCAGCTAGATAAATACCGGGAAAAAGGGATGGAGGAGGGGGACAGCAGGGAAACGTGCCCCAGGGCTCATGGGGTGCAAGGTCCCAGCACTGTGGCCACCCAGCCCCTATCCCGGTAGATGGCAGCCCCAGGCTGGGTTGAGCCAGGGCTGGATTCTGGGAAGGGAGTGGGAGGGAGATGCTGAGGCAGAGGCAGGGAAACCCTCGGGGAGAGGGGAGCTGCGGAAAGGGAGATGCAAGATTTAAGTGGCTGCAAGGGGTGGTCCTGGCGCTCCCCTGCAGAGCCTGCTGGACACCCAGCGGGAACATCCCTGTCCCATGGCTACACAGCAGGGACATTGCTCACACTGGTCTCCAACTGGGAGCTGCAACTGGCAGGGGCATTGCTCACACTGGTCTCCAACTGGGAGCTGCAACTGGCAGGGGCATTGCTCACACTGGTCTCCAACTGGGAGCTACAGCCGGTAGGGACATGGCTCAGACTGGTCTCCAACTGGGAGCTGTAGCTGGCAGGGACATGGCTCATACTGGTTCGGGCGCATGGACTCACCCCAGTGCTCTGCTTCTTGGTGTCCAGCAAGGGGAGGTTGTAGGAGGCTGCCAGGCTGGGGGAGGAGAGGACATCTCGCAGGGGCACTCGGGCTTCTCCCAAAAACCTGGGGGCAAAGAGCACCAGGGACATGGGCGGGGGAAGGGGCTGAGGAGTTGCAGATGCTGCCAACCCAGCACGCACCACCAACCCACAGGGGAGGGGCAGGGGGGGACACTTGCTGGCAGCTGCCCGAGGGGACATTTGGTGACTCAGAGCCAGCCCAGATGAAACAACAGGGGCAAGCATCTCCAGGGGCTTTGTCCACTTTTTAGCAAGGAAAAGCATTAAAAGTCCACACTGAGGCACCAGGAGCCCCAGCCCAAAGCGCTGATGGATCTTCCTTTGCCAGCGGAGAAAGCAGAGCTGCTAGAGGCAGGGGTTTCCCCAGGGGTGGGTGAGATCCAAGCTGGCAGCCAAGGCTGGTATCCCTATGCCACCATCATCCAGAAGGATTTTAAACCACCATAAAACCGATTTTCCCCTACTGAGTTTCAGCATCTCCCTGGTGCTCCACTTCTGGTCAACCCTTCCTGCACCATGCCACCTCCCACCCCAGCCAGCAGTGCCAGTTCCCCCACAAACCAGGGCTGGCTGCAGAGTGGGACCAGTGCTGCTGCCCAGCTCCTGCCACCCAGAGCCAGGAAAGCCCCCAGACCACTTTTTCCTGTCCTAACAGCACGACAAGATCGTGGAGCAGATCCTCCAGGAAGACATGTCGAAAGGCATGGAAGGCGGGGAGGTGATTAGAGATGACCAACGTGCCCTCGCCATGGGCAAATTGTGCCTGATTAATCTGGTGACCTTCTACTGGCCACATCAGTGGGCAAGGGAAGAGCTACGGATGACATCTACCTGGACTTCTCGAAGGCCTTTGGTACGGTCTTCAAGAACCTTCATAACTCTAAATTGGAGAGACACAGGTTTGATGGATTGATTGTTAGGTAAGGAATTGACTGGATGGCCGCTTCTGAAGAGTTACAGTCAATGCCCAAGTGGAAACCAGGAATGAGTGGTGTTCCTCAAGGGTCCATAGTGGGACCAATAATATTTAGTATCTTCTCCATGGACATAGACAGTGGAATTGAGTGCACCCTCAGCCACTTGGAGATGGCACCAAGCTGAGTGATGCAGGTGATTCACTCAAGGGAAGGGATGCTGTCCAGAGGAGGGACCTGGAGAAGCACAAGAAATGGGCCCATGTGAACTTCATGAGGTTCAACAAGGCCAAGTGCAAGGTCCTGCACCTGGGCTGGTGCAATCCCCCACCCCAGCACAGCTGGGGGGATGAAGGGATGGAGAGCAGCCCTACCCAAAAGAACCCGGAGGTGCTGGTGGATGAGAAGCTGGGCATGACCCGGCACTGTGCGCTCGCAGCCCAGAGAGCCACCCGTGCCCTGGGCTGCATCCCCTGCAGCGTGGCCGGCCGGGCGAGGGAGGGGGCTCTGCCCCTCTGCCCCGCTCTGGTGAGACCCCCCTGCAGCGCTGCCTCCAGCTCGGGGGTCCTCAGCACAGGAGAGATGCGGAGCTGTTGGAGCGGGGCCAGAGGGGACCACGGGGATGGTCAGAGGCTGGAGCAGCTCTGCTGTGGGGACAGGCTGGGAGAGTTGGGGGGGTTCAGCCTGGAGAAGGGAAGGCTGCGGGGAGACCTCAGAGCACCTCCCAGTACCTAAAGGGGCTGCAAGAAAGCTGGAGGGGCTTTTCACAAGGGCGTGTAGGAATAGGACAAAGGGGAATGGCTTTGCACTGAAAGAGGGGAGATTCAGATCAGTTATTAGGAAGAAATTCTTCCCTGTGAGGGTGGTGAGGCGCTGGCACAGGCTGCCCAGAGCAGCTGTGGATGCCCCATCCCTGGCAGCGTCCCAGGCCAGGCTGGATGGGGCTTGGAGCAGCCTGGGCTGGTGGGAGGTGTCCCTGCCCATGGCAGGGGTGGGACTGGGTAGGCTTTAAGGTCCCTTCCAACCCAAACCGTGCTGTGATTCTGTGACTTCAGACAGCAAGCGTTAATTGCCAGTCACCAGGTAATTGCCCCATTTGGGTATTGCAGCGTCCATGTGGGTGGTCAGGCTGGTATTTTCTCCCAAAGGAAGTAAAAGCGAAATTCCACTGTCACCTTTGTGATGGAGAGGGGACCACTCGCAAGAGCATCTCAGTCCCCATGGGTCACAACGGAGTGGCTGCTCCCCACACTGGTAGACACCATCTCCCTGTGCTGGGAGCCGGAACCCTTCTCCCATCCTCCCCTCGCTATTTATAAAGACACACAACGCCACCGAACTGGACCAGACCCAATTTCCACCTCCGCTGGCCTCCAGCCCAAGAGCAAATCCAGCATCGGCTCCAGACATGGAAATGGTATACTTCACGCCAGGGCCATCCACCCCATCCCAGCCAGAGCAGGACAGCAGCTTCCCACCCTCCGCTGCCCAAAAATAACTTCCTTCCTTTATTTTTTATCCTGTGCAAGCACTGATCCTGACCAAAGGAGCCCGACATGCAGACGTGGGTTGCCGGCTGAGTACCCCGGGGCTGGAGGCGGCATCACCACCTGCTCTCACCCTTCTTCCTAACGCCATCACTGCAAGGAGGGAGACCCCAGATCCATGGGGAAACCTCTGCTGTCCCTGGCGTGAGGGGCACCAGGAACTGCTGTGAGAAAGGAAGCCACCCTGGGCTGTTTGTTTTGCAAACGCCGCCCTTTCCAGCTCTGCCGGCACAGCATGCTTGGGAAAGGAGCTTGGCTGCCGTCTCACAAGTCCCCAGCCAAGTGCCCATCACCATGGCCTCACAGCACCAGCACTGCTCCTGGGACAGGCAGCTGTGCTGGTGCGACAGCCCGGGGGCGGTGGTGGGCACAAGGGTCCCTTATGTGCTCCTGGCCCTCAAATACTGTTTTTTTCTCCCCAGCCCTTGAGCGAAGCAGCCCAGAAATGCAGCTCTCGCCTCCCACCAGCCGCCACCGTGGCAAAGGGCAGCCGGCACTGGGGTGCAACATGCGGAGCCAGGGAAGAGCCCAAGCCCCCTCCCCAGCCCTGTTGTGCAAAGCCTTGTGCATGCACAGGCTGTGCTGGTGGTGGGAGCAGGGCAGGGGGCTCACACCCAGCATCTGACCCAGAAACCCACCTGTTCCGCCCCACAGTCTCATGGTCTTTCACAACGACAGTCAGCTCAGCACCCGGGTCCAGGGGAGTTCCCTTCAAATCCCACTCGAAGCCCTGGAAGGGATAAGAAAGGAGCCAGGGTCAGTGGCCAGCCGAGGCCACGATGCTCAATGCCAGCTTCCAGCGGCTCCAGCACCTCCGGGGTCTTTTGAAAGTGGAGAACCAAAACACCAGACCCATTTCACTGTCACTATACTGACAGCACAAGTCTTAGCACTGCACATGCCTGGAGCAAAATTTCCCAGCAGACCCACAGAAAAATGATGCCCCAGGCAAACACCTTCCCCTCATCATGGATTAAAAGTGAAGGAGCAAAAAACGGGAGCTGGCACACAGCATTTCTGCACCAAAACAGTGTTAATTGCTCACCAAAAACCCTTTTTTTTTTAAATTTTGAGCCGTGTAAGAACAGGTCAGGGTTAGAAGGAAGAAGGTTCGTGAAAAAAATATCCTCCCCTGGGCCAGACTGATGAATAAAACACACTTGTTTTCCCTTTGAGCTGCAATATTTTTAAACAGCTTCTTTTAATGTGCGTGCCTAGCCCCGATAAGATCTTGATGGAAGGGGAAGAGGCAGGAGCAAAGGGCTGCATGGAGCTGGCTCAATTCCGCTCCTCTGCTGCCCAGAATCTTGGACATGAAGCTGTCCACGGTGGGGTGATGGGGACCGACCCCAACCCCCTCCATGAGGTGACAATCCCGGGGCATCACCAGGTCCCCCAAGCCCCTTGTGCCTGGGTCACCTGGCTGGGCTTGCACCCAAGTCCCACAGCACCCTCCATGCCCAGGCTGTTCCCTGTGGGGATGGGGACAAGGATGGAGACACACTCACCTCGTTCCATACGGGGTTCACGTTGTTCTTGATGACTTTAGTCCTCTTCTTCACACCTGCAGGAAGGAACACAGACAGGTCAGACCAGCTTCCCTGCCTAACTGTGGGGCAAGACCCCAAAATTAAACTCCATCCACCACATGCATGTGAGGCTGGAAGCCTCCAGTGATACCCGCAGCTCCCAGGAGCAGGATTAGGCCCTGCTCCTTGCACACATAGGCTCTGGAGCCCCACTTTGAGCTCCAGCCCTGCCACAAACCTTGCTGGAAAACCCTGAGGGAGTCATTTCAATGCACCGTGCCTCAGATTCCCCATGAGCAGGGCGGAGAGGAGGCTCCCAAAGGCTGCTGTGTGGGATTTTGGGCTGGAAAATGTCACAGGGGACCCAAACATCCTCCTCCCCCACACCAGACCTCAGTACAGTCCCAGGCAGGTTCCCCTGCGACCACCAGCTGGATGCCTGCACACTGAACAGGCTGGGGAGGGCTGGCCCACTAACATCCCCAAAAGACGCAGATGGGGGTACTGTCACCTGGTCCCCAGGTGTGGGACCGCAGCCATTCCAGGGCGCAGAGTCGGGCAGCAGCAGTTAAAAGCAGCACAAACCCAACATCCTGAGGAGCCGTGGTGCTGGGGGTCTCCAGCCCTGCCAGAGCAGCCCCCCACAACAGCTGCACCCTGAAACCGCGACCTTCACATTACACTGAAAACCAGCCAAACGCCGGCCCCAAGGGGCCACATCATGGGAGGGACTGGGGGAAGAGGAAAAGGAAGAGCCGAACAATAGCGGTGACTCAAACCCCGGGGGACACCAGCCAGGCGCCCTGCAGCGCCCTATAGATATATATAGGTACCCCAGGCTGTGGGTATGACACACAGGACTGACGGGGAGCCTGAGGCGCTCATTCAAAATATTCTCCTTTTTCGTTGTTGTTGTTGTTTTCACATCACTAAATGAATCTTTTCCTGTTTCAGATTTTAAGATTTCTCTCATTTCAGATAAAAGATTTCCAGTCTCTTCTCCATCTCCCAGCCCGGAGCTGGAGTGGCCGCGGGAGCCAGGCTGGGGCCGGGGGCAGGCAGAGCTGCCATCGCCCCAACACGGCACCTCTGGACAATGTCACCGAGCCTGAGAGATAACACCCTCGATGTAAGGCACGTCTTCTGCTTATGCCTCATGCCCATGGGATGCAGAGCCCTGGAATTCCCCCCACATTCCCAGGACTGTGATTTGGCCACCAAGAGCTGCTTTGCACCTTGGCGGGGGATGGATGGAGCCCACTCTGGGCGAGCACCCAGCACCCACGGTGGGGTGGAACACACGAGGGGTCCCGGAGCCGGCAGGGAAGGGGCTGGCAGCAGCACCATTCCCCCCACCCACCCCACACAGCACAGGAAAGGCTAGGTCAGAAGCCACTCATCCCTTTCCTTTCTTTATTTTTTTTTTTTCTAAAAATGGACATTTTCCACCACCAGGAAATGGCTGTCAAGAAAGAAAAAAAAATAGTGACATCCTCATGTGAGGACTTTCGAGGTGCAAATGCAGCGCTCCCTTCCCCGACCTTCATCCTCCAACACCCACAGCAATGCCATAACCCCCTAGATAAAGCTTTCTTTTTGTCAATCTCATATTATTAATTAGAAGACCTTAACGAGAGCAAAGTACAAGAGCGACTGAGAGCACCCAAAGGCGCGACACCCTGCAGCAAAGCCAGGTCCTGCTCTTTGCCGCGGCTCACCCCCTTTTAGATGCCGTGACACTGGGTGGCAGTACTAAATGACTGTTGTCGTCCCCCAGGAAAAATCCCCACCGAGGCAACAGCATTTCTCACTGTCCCCCACAACCCTGCACACCCCCAAAATCACGGAGGAAGAGCATTAAAAATCACAGTCCACCCCAGGGACCCTGGGATGCATCATGCGTGTCAGCACGGGATGCATCAGAAGGTGGGGATGGAGGGGGTTACGGTGCACTGGGTAGTGGAGTGGGCAATATGGGTGAGGGGGTGGAATTTTGCAAGGATTTAGGACAAGGATGGGGTTTAGCAAAGCCCGGCTTCTGCGGGGCATCCAGCCAGGACATACATCCTGGCCGGGCGCCCCGCATAAGCCGGGCTTTGCTGGAGGAAGCTGTAAAACCAAACAAGAATCTAGCAAGGCAATAATCCTGCCCACTCCCAAGATTTGGGGTCCCCTCACCTCGGAAAGTCAGGCTGGCCACAGGGTCGCTTTGTTTGTCCCCCTTGTCCAAGTTGGGGAGGTGGCTGGCTCGTTGGAGCAAGCAACGCAGCATGGCTGGACGATGGAGCAGGGCACGGTGAAGCCAAAGAGGGCTCGGCCCCGGGCACGATCCGGCCCCCCATTCACCGCCTCCCACCCACCCCCCCCCCATCCCCACCCCCCGGCGGCCGGAGGAGCTGCCCGGACGGCGACACGGAGCGCCTCAGCGCGGTGGCTCCCGAGGTTGCAAGAGGCGGGATGCTGCGAGCCACGGGGCTACCAAAGACGCGGGAGCCGGGTATGCTGAGAGACCCGGGGACGGTGAATTAAATCACCGGGAGTCAGGGATGCTGCGAGCTCCCGGAGTGGTAAATAAATGAATGACACCCAAGGATGCTGCAAGGATCCGAGGATGCCCGAGCACCAGGATCCAGGGGTACTGCAGGCTCTGAGGATGTCCAAGAACCGGGATCCGGGGATGGTAAATAAATTAGTGACACCCAGGGATGCTGCAGAATTCGAGGATGGCTGAGCACTGGGATCTGGAGATGCTGCAAGCCCCTGAGATGGTAAATTAAATCATCAGGACCCAGGGATGCTGTGAACCCCGAGGACGCCCAAGCACCAGGATCCAGGGATGCTGTGAACCCCAGGGATGGTAAACAAATCACCGGGATCCAGGGATGCCCTGGGGATGGTAAATCACCAGGACTGGGAATGCTGCAAGCTTTGGGGTGCTGTGGGACCTGGGGGTGCCTGAGCATGGGGCCCCAAGGACGCTGCAAGCCCTGGGGATGGTGAATCATCCAGACCCAGGGGTACTGCAAGGCCCAAGGGTGCAAAAGCACAAGCTTCTGGGGATGCTGCAAGTTCAGGGTGACCAAGTACCTGGACCAGGGAGCACTGTGAGCTGCAGGAATGCCCAAGCAGTGGACCCTGGGGATGGAACACCTCCGGGGATGCTGAGGCAGCAGGATGTGGGAGATGCCACACACACACAAGCCCCTGGTAACACTGGAGCACTGGGACTGTGGGGGTGACACACCACAGGGCTGCAGAGCATCAACACCCTTGGGCTGAGCTGACACCAGTGGTTGCGGGGGACACATTCCTGCTGCCACCCCCTTCCCTGTCCCCAGGAGCAGAGGCAGGGATTGTCCCTCTGTCACAGGGAGGGAAAAGCTGGTGCTCAGCCCGGTGGGCAAGAGGCTTCCCACAGCCATGACCACAGACAGGGACACTGTGACAGTGGGGCAGGGACCTCTGTGCCACGAAGGAAGGTCACAGTCCCCCCCAGCCACAGAGCCAGGCACAGCTGCTGACACACAGCCCCAAAAAGGTGCTTTTTCACCCTAAAGATATCCAGAGCATTATAAACAAGCCACGAGGGGCCAGTGGGTATCTCAGTCTCCTGCCACCCCTCACGGGGAGGGTTTGGGAGCCAGCCTAGGCTGGCTCCCCTGCGGCCACTGCCACCACCCAGGGGACCAGGGACAGACAGCGGCCCAGCACTGCTGCCCCCTCCCGCACCCTGCCCAGCCCCGTCATCTCATGGGGAGCCACGGCAGAGCCCCCCGAGCCCGGCAAAGCAACAGCTCAGCCGTGGGGTGCCGCAGGATAGGGCCCGCTGCGATGTGGGTGCGCTGTGAATGAATCCCCGGGCAAAGGGACCCCCCCCACCCGGCCCAGGGAGAGGGCTGGGGGGGTCAGAACTGCGGGGGTGCAGGCAGAGGGGTGGGGGGCCAGGGAAGTGGGTGTCCGGCAGGTTCCCAACATGTAACCAGCCCCACGCACCCGTGGGACCCTCGCCCATGGGGGTCACGGGCAAGCGTGGCAGCACCCGCCTGCCCATCAGCACTCCCAGCGCCGAGCAGAGGCCAGAAATAGCCCCGGCTGGCGGGTGCCGTCACCGCTCAGCTATGCCCCCCCGCGGCTCTGCCCCCCCTCTCCCCCTCAAGTAAGGAAGGATCCCAGGGGGGACTCCCCACGCATCCACTCCGCACAGAGCAGGGGGGCAACGGGACCCACGGGGGTGGGGGGCTGCGTGCACCACACATTGCGGGAGGGGGGCGCATCAGATCGGGGCGGGGCGGGCACGGGATGGATGAAGACGCAGGACCCCACCCCACCCCTTCCAGCACCGTCCCCGCCGACTGGACAGAACCCGATGCAACCCCCACCACCCCCCCAACGCGACCCCCCCTCCCCGCACCTCCGAAGCCGGCGGAGCAGTAGGCATCGCTGATGTCCGCGTCCGGCGTGCGGACATTTTCCGCGTGGAGGATGAAGACGCGGAGCATCGCTCCGGCCCGGCCGCCTCCCGCCCCGCCGGCCCCCGCCCGGGACCCACCGCCCCCCTCCCCCGGGACCCGCCCCTCTTAAAGGGGAACGGCTGCGGCCGGGGCTGGATGCGGCCCCGCAGGCGGGGCAGCGTGGGGGAGACCCCACACACACGCTCCTTGGGGCGGCTGGCAGAGCCCCCGGAGGATGGAGGGCGGGGGGGCGCTTAGGGCTGGTCCCCCCCACCAAGCAGCGGGTTGGGGAGCCTCCAGGTGCAGCCCCAGCCCCTCACCCTGAGGCCAGGGCCGGGGGGTCAACATTAGCTCTGGGGTGGGAAAGTGGGCTCTGCGGGGGAGCCGAGGGATATTCAGTGTGAACCCTGCGGCACCCCTCAGCCGGGCACAAAGCTGGGTCCCTCCCATGAGAGCAAACCCCCAGCCCGGGGGTGCCGCCGCAAGCAGTCCACCCCTGCGCTGAGCAGCACCCATGGGTGGGGGGGGACCCTCCCCACGTGCCGTCCCCTGCCTCAGTTTCCCCAGAAGGACGTGTCCCATTTTGGCACAGCTGTGATCAGCCGTGCAGTGACAGGTGGGGACAGCTACGGCACCCGGCTATTTCAGGGAGGCTATTTTTACCCCTGGGTTTCCCAGCAAGGGGCTCAATGAGGTCCCTCCCTCCCAGGCAGGCCAGGACCCCTCTTCCCACTCTGCACCCCCCTGGCTGCTGACCCGCATCACTCCCCTTTACCCTCTTTCACATTATCTAAACCTGAAACCTGTTTCGCACTGCTGAGGCACTAACCACTGCACCAACAACCGATGCCTGGCGGGACACCAGCACAGGGATTGACCACCAAAGCAGAAACCTTCCGGAAGCAGCAGAGTTATCATATTTAGCTGAAATTTAATTATCAGTGGTGATTAAAGCCGAGCGCACTCACAGGAGGCAGCGTGGCCCAGCCGCAGGGCCCCCCCAGTACAGTACCCATATCCCCCTCCCGCCGCTCCATCCCTCCCTCCTTTTGCATCCCTCTGATATTTAGCACAAATCCCTTGAAAAAGCCACTTTGTCCCTTGTCCATCCATCTTGGCTCCAGGAGCATCTAAGTCCCCATCCTGGTGCCCCAAGAGACCCACAGACCCCACCATCCCAGCCCTACAAGGACTATTTCTTTTCCAAGACCCTCAAATAAGCTCGCCTGGCTGGGCACCCCGTGAGCACTGGGCTGAGCTCAGCGATGCCCAGTGGGAGGGAAAAAAAATCCTGAAAAAAAAACGCTGCTGCAAAAGCTTCGCAGATTTTACTCAAGGCACCCGCAGCCAAGACGCCTGCGGCAGCGTCCCTATGGATGTGCCAAGTGGACAGGGCACACAGCACGTGGCCAGTTTAATTACCAGCAGCTCTAAAATAACCTCAGTTTGCAGCACTGGTTGGCCCAGGATGAAGTGCAGCACCACACGTTTTGGGAAGCAAACTTCAGAAAACCCATAATAGCTTGTGCTGTAATTCTGTTTGGGGAGGTTTATCTCATTTTTCCTACTTTTTTTTCCATATCACCCTGAGAGGGACAGGATGTTTTTTTCCTCAAAATTCCCAGTTAAGTAGCCCTCACCACTCCTGCATCTTTTCCTGGGATGCTGCAGCACTTACCTGGCTTTATCTAGGATGGATAAACGTCTGGTGTCTTTATTCTGGTGTCTCTCGGCCAGGCACAAACAGGGTCCGGGGAGCTGCGAGCGAAGAGGAAGCAGATGCAGAGCAGAAATAGGATTTACTGACCAAGTCCCCATCCACAGCCCTTGCCATCCTCCAGAGCCACACTGCCGCGCAGCCAGATGGCAGCTGGTGCTGGATCCCATCTTCCTGGTCACAGGAAGCCTCCAGCTCTGGGCTGGGAGCAGGCAGGCAACGAGTGGGCATCAGGGCCTCAGCCAAGATGAAGCCCCCCAAGCTGCTGCCCTCACCCACCTTGGGCACCCAGAGCTGCCCCCAGCCCCATTGACGGGGTGTACCTGGGGAGGCTGTGCAGGGCTCAAGTCAATTAACAAACAAATTTTTTCTTCATTTGCCAACACCTTGCCCTCGGAGTAGCATCTAAAACTGCAGAGCTGCTGGCATCTCAGGTGATTTCCGAGCATCAAGTCTAGGAAAAGCCGCTTCTTTTAAAGCAAGAGCTACAGGCTTGGGAAGAAAGCGTGGTTATCACCCTAAAGCCTTCGGTGAAAGGGAGACAAAGCAGGGAAGGGGGAGCAGTGGGAGGATGAGCTTAGGCTGCTTCCAGAACCGGCGACCACCAAGCCCAGGCCCACTCGGCAGCTGTCAGAGCCACGTGTGGGAGCAGAGCACAGCCAAGGACCCCAACAGACCGGTGGGTCCCCAGGGTGCTTCTCTCCCCCCTCAGCCTTCTATACGCTCAGCAGACGCAAATTGGGACCGAAGCTCGCGTGGCAGAAGCAGGAATGAAGAACAACATTGTTTTCTCGTCTTCTGCACAGATAAAGCAACAAAGAGAAACCGTGGCAAGAAATTGCCTTCCCAACTCCACAGAGCAACTGAAAACTCAGAAGCACACATAAAGCTGCATTGTACAGGAGATGGGACTAACGAGGACAGAAGGCCACATCCTGTGCTCTGGTGAGGCTGGGAAAAACCGCTGCAAAGGTCCCAAGCGGTGCCGGGCAGTGGAGGATGCCACTGGCAGCTCCCCGAGGAGCCTCCAGTCTCTCCCAGCTGTGGAACAGCTCGGCAGCACAGCTCCGCAGGTGCTCCTCACACTAAATTCCAGTTTGCATCCCATTATTTCAAACAGGATTTTTGAATTCTCTTCTATATGAATTACTACTAACCCAAGGGTAACTGGGTAATTAAGCAGTTAAATAGCATTATGCCAGTCTCATCTGTGCTGCTCACTGCTTTGGATTAGAGGTCAGATCCCGAAGAGAGCAGGGGGAGGCGGGCCTACACGCACTCTCAACGCAGGCGCGTTCTTACCCTGAAGCATGCTCCCTGACTTGCCAAGGATTTGCTGGTCTAAATCCCTCACCCGAATTTTTGAGACACTTATCTGTTGGCAGGGGATGGACATGCCAGGACAGCCCAGTGCAGTGACTCACCAGCATACACCAGCAGCCAGTTCACGTTCTTTATCAAGGGACGCAAGCAAAACAAAACAAAAAAAACCCAACCCCCCCCAAAAAAAACAAAAACAAAAAAAAAAGAGAAGCCCAACACAGCAATAATTTACAAAATTCTGTTGCCTGCCTGTCAGACAGCGTGACTGCTCTGTCAACTACATGAGCAGCCCAAAGCAAAGTCGGCTTTTTGGAGCCTTCAGAGCAGGCTCTGTCCTCTTCGCACATACATGGCACGGACCTCAGGCAGCAGATGGATGTTTAAAGACACTTACCAGCTCGGTATCGTGCAACAACTTCAAAATGTGAAATACAAAGTACCTCTTTCTGCACACACTTGCTCTTGAAGAAGCAAGGTCCTGCGAGCCTGATGGGCTCCGTGGGATCGTGTCCCACCAAGGAGCATGTTCCCCACCAGCAACACACAGGTGCTTCCTTTGCTAAACCCCATGTTCAGTTTATTTCAGTGCTTTCCTGATCAGAGGTCTGCAGGCACAAGGATTTTTGCCCCAGCTATGGCACAGGTATGACCTTTAATACCCCACCAGGAAGAACAGCAAAGTCTCTCCTTTTCCTTGGACCTGCAAGAATGCTTCTGCACTCTTCCTCCAGGAACAGAATTCAACCAAAATCAACTACCCAAAGTCTGAAGGAGTAGCAGAGACAATGGTGGATTTCAAAAACCAGTCTTTTAAATAAATTTCAAGTGGCTAGGTAAAAAATAAAAGCTCAAAGTCAATCATGATACAGTTGTGACCCACTGCTAAGAGCACACCAGTCAGAACCCCAGACGGAGCAGTGAGCAACACTGGAAGAGAAAATTGCCATGTTCAGCCATGCTGCTGAGTGCTCCACAGGCTTTGACCGACAGACTGGAACAAACAGGCAAAACCAACCCAAAATAAACAAGCAAGCTTGGTCACCAAGGAGAAACAGCAAGAGATGGTGACCTCCCTGGCTGACTGCAGGAATGACAGGCATGCTAACAGTGCTGGAATCCGCTCTGCTCCCCTTCACGGCCTCGGCTTTATCTTCCCAAAATTACCATGAGATCACAGAGGCCTTAGAAAAAAATCCAGCTAAAGGGAACATAACAATCCACAGGATCACTGAAATCTTCACCATGAGGGTCACTGCTCTGGAGCAGTACGGAGCATATGTAGCATGTGAAATTTCGCCTGCTGAGAGCTCTGTAAAGTGGCACTGGACGGAGAACTCAAGAACAAATTCCCTCCTACTCTCTGTTGTGATCCAGAGTTAACAAAACACAATAAATCACACCAAACGCAATCCCCTGGTGTTAACTATACAGTAAGAACATTTATTTTATGTCAACACTTGTAAAAGAAGTCTCTTCCAAGTCAGATGATTTGATATATAAATCAAAGCCACCGTATGTTTTTCTTTTAGTCTGTCTATACTGAGCTCAATTTATACAACATAAATGATTCTTTCTGAAACAAAATTACAAATTAAAACATAACAAAATACACAAAATTGACTGGACCCTAAGTTTAATTCACTGAAAGAATTCTTCTTTCCTCCGATCACCTTGAACTCCGCTCTTCCCCACCGTTATCCTCATCCTTCTGCTTGGCCATGAATTTCTGTAGAAATAAGGGCAGCCAATGAAATTATACTGCTGTGTTATTCCTCAGCTGCAACAAGATCATGCTCTAAACCAGTGCAAAGTTCACAAAGGCACTGGCCAAAAGCCACCCTGCTCTTTATGCTGGTAACACGCGATTTGTACTGAAAAACATTTAGTTTTGCTCGCAAACTGACCCCCACATAGCCACCGAGCAGTGAAGCTCCCGAGTGGAGTGCGGCAAAATATTTATTGGGTATCAGGATTTCACACTGTGACAGACACCAGTGTCTGCTCATGAAATATAAAATAGTTATTCAATATTCCCCACAGGCCGCGTATTCATGACACCTACCTTACAACAGCCTATGTCGATAAATACCTTCCCAGTTCTCTACCCCTCACACCGGCACCTCACCCAGAAGGGGCTGCCTCTCCCCACCGGATGGGGACACAGCAAGATGTGCTGCTGAGGGCTGAGGGGAGTTTTGATCCCAAACTTCAGTTTTCTGGTTGACAAAGTGACCTTTTGGTCATTTTATATCTGCAAGATATTTCAGCCAATCTGCGGTTTCAGCAAGCCAGGAAATCTGACAAAACCATGCTTTCGGACACCTGCGCAGTTTTTAAAAATCATTTCTTAAAAATGAAGGGAAGGTAACAGCTATCCTCCCCATGCCTTCCCAGGTAAGGAAGGCTTTATGTAGCTGATGAGTAATTTAACAGTGTCTGTGTCCAAGTTTTAAACTAAACCCCCTTGAAGTATTAAGACGAGCTCCCTGCACCACTAGGAAATTAGTATCACTCATTAAAGCAACCATTTTTAGAACGGTAATTCTCTGCACCCCTGTGTGTTGGAGAAGCTCGAGCATTACCTCCATGTTTTGCTGATGAAGCAGTGTCTTGCAGTGATTTTTCACAGACGTTTCATCTGCGTAGAACAGCGAGCAGATCTGACAGAAAAAGCCAGCCTTTGGAAGGAGGTAATCCAAATCTGAAGAGACAGCACACAACATTCACATGAACAAAACACAGCTTTGAAACAGCCCATTAACAAAACACAGCTTTCAAAAATATTTAAAAATTGGATTCCTTTAGCCAAATCTGTACAATTTGCTATTACTGGGAGGAAGTTTGTTAAGTTTTTTCAGTATTCCAAAAATTGGGGGTTTAATCCAAGTTGGTTACCTGCCCTACTTCAATAAACAAAGGACACAATTTTCTGCGAACAGGGCAAATGACCTTCTGGATCTGAAGTTCACTGCAACTACCTCAGCGTCTTTTGGCCTTGAAAGTATTATTATATACCACTCTTGCCGAGTTTAACCTCTGTCCTGCAGCACGTTACACAAGCATTTTCTGTCGCAGAGATTATCACACAAGCCATCAGGCAAGGATCTGTATTTTCCTAGCAACTTCTTTTACAGTTCAAGTGTTGTCAGTAGTTTTACAGAAAAGTATTTTAGATTAGGATCTTCGAAAATATATATATATGCACACACACATAGAATTATAGTACCTCGAGCTGGAAGGGATCCACAAGGATCATCAAGTCCAACTCCCTGCTCCTCACAGAACTGCCTAAAACTAAACAGTTTTTAAAATTATGTAAGCAGTTCCTTCATTTCTATACGTTGCAAGTTGGTAATAAAACTCCTAACAGAATTAGAACAGTAAGCAGATATTACACTGCACTGTGCTAATTATAAATACGTTAGCCTACATTTGTAAATTTTAGGAAAAAAGAACTTTTCATTTTGGTGCTGCTATCGAGCCAACAGCAGAAACTTGTCACACATGCGTTTGTAGGACCCAAGATTAAAAAACCACAAAGCAAAACAAAAAACCAAATCACAAAACCCACCAGATTATGGGCCATGACTTTAAAGTTAAATGTGGTAACAAGGCAAAGGAGGCGTTTTCAAAGGGGCAAAAAAGCTGTCTTCCGGCAAGAAAAGTATGGAGCATTTGGGGTGGGGTTTGGTTTTGTTTTGGGTTTTTTTGGTTTTACCTTTTGGAGCACTCTGCGTCTTCGATAGATCTGAAGAAGCCATTTTCTTCCGCTTAGACTCGGGTTCTTTATCTCCTGATCCCAGCTGATCTACTGGAGGCCATAAATGCATGTTAAAGAAAAGTATCTGCTAGTTTAAACACATATTCTATAGAGCTATAACAGCTCGTTACTGCTTCAAACACACACCATCTGTACGGGCCTTGCTGTTTTCTCCACTGTTTGGTTTGGTCTTTCCATAGAGCAATTTTCAGGAATGCCTGACATCAGCAGTCCTGCAGGTAAGGCTTCCAAATACAGCCCCGGTGCTGTGGTGAGCGACCCCAAAAGCACTCCTGACCACACAGCACTCTTCACAGACGTACCACTGCCGCTCTCAGCTACCGTCCTCTACCCTCTTATCAACAGCTTCAAACCAACTTTGTGATGATGATCCCAAAAATCTCAAACTTCTTTATAATACAAGCTACCAAACTTCATGAATTAATCCAGCTGAAGGTCCAACAGCTGGATTAATCTAGCTCCAGGTCTGACAGCAGTATTCAGCATCATTACAGAACCAGCCAAAACCAACAGAATAAAATTATCAGATTAATCAGCTCTAAGGAAAGATCAAACCCAACATTTTAAGATTTTTTCTGGAGATAAGGAGTTTGACAGTCTCCTCCATTACAAGATAAATAAGGTCTTTGGGGTTTAGACTACTGAAGCAGTCTGACTGGCAGGTGAAGAGTCACACATCAAAAACATCTGGTTTCTTTCTAATTCTATATTCAAATATTTATCTAGGTATCAACATATCCTAAACAAAGCTAATGCAACAAATCGTTTGCCCTAACAACGAACCCAGGATGCTGTCGAAGGAACGCAATGGGCAGCATCAGTCTCTTGCACCCCAAGATGCTTTAGCAGATTTTGCCGTACCCACTCTTTTGCCTGCAATTTCTATTATACAAAGAGGAACTAAAATCACTTATTTACTGTGTATCAAATACATTTATTACAACGTGTCACTACCAGTTAGATCAGAAATCAACTCAAGGGCTTGAATATTTTAAGAGGTCTTTTTACAGCTGACTTTCTAACAGAAGGTATTTTGCATTTTCACTAAATGCTTTTGTTAATCACAGGGAAACTTATGTTCTGTAACAGTACAAGATTAAAACAATATATAACATTTAAGTAATTTTGGGGGTGCATACAATCAACTAATCCTTTTCCTAATGTTTATAGAAACTGAAGTTTAAAATACTCTGTTTTAAGTAAGAGATCTGCTGCTTCTGCAACTCCTCCACATCTGCACTAGTCAGCTTGCTCCTGCTAGGCAATAGGCATGAGATGGGAGAGAAGCTTTTCCAAAACACCAGAACAAAAGGTGCTGTGTCAGTGCTCAGCTGCATCAGCAGAGGCAGAAAGAGAACTCGATATTTGTGGAAGACATCACATAGATCCTTTCCTTACCCACGCTTTGGCCAAAACTCTTCTTGTGTATCAGTTATATATAGCCCTCCCTACTTGGCTCCGTGTCAGGACTTTTTTTAACCCTTTGCTAATTCCACAATGCAGATGATGTTCTACATTCTTTCCTTTAGACCCTGTTTGGAAGCTGTTACGTCTTTGTACCAGTTAGTCTATTTCAGGGGTCCTCAAACTTTTTAAACCGGGGGCCAGCGTGCAGATGCAGTGGCAGGCAGTCATCTGCGGCTGCTTGGTTTCCCCCTCCAACCCCCAGCGGGGGGGTCTGTAAATACCGGGGGCCGGATTGAGGACCCTGGGGGCCGTATCCTGCCCGCGGGCAGTAGTTTGAGGACCCCTGGTCTATTTCATTTGACTTACCTGTTTTAATGAAGTTTGGCCCTGTAATTAAAGGCTATATATAATCTCTACAGCGTTAGGTAGTCTCCATTTTTTTCCCCAGCATCTCTTTCATTAATTTTGTCAAATATTTGTTTTTTTCAGTTCCCTCTATTTGCTACAAGGATCTCCTTGTGCGTGGCACTGATTATGAGCATCTTATTTTTTATTTCCCCTCTAGAACCTATGAAAGATTCCTTACCTTTTGACTTTGAGATTGCAATCATTTCTTCTTCTGGACTCGTATCTCCTAGAATTTCCATTTCTTCTGGTCCTGCAACAGCAACAATATCCTCCTCTTCTGGTCCTGCAATGGCAGCAATTTCCTCCTCTTCTGGTCCTGCAACAGCAACAATGTCTTCATCATCTTCATCTTCATTCAGATTTTTCTCTGGGCAAGTATTTTCTTCTTCCTCATCCTCCTCTCCAACTTCGTCTACTGTAACAAAGTTTAGCTCCTCTTTTAGACGATTGAAATCTGCCAGAAAATCATCTTCATCTTCATTAACTTCATCCAAAGTCACTAGAGGATTATCTTCATTGTCCTCTTGTATTTCATCAACCGTCACTAAAGCGCTGGGATCATCGGGCACCTGCGAGGAAGCACAATCTCCAGTATCCTCAGCGGCCACTTTATCATCCTCCCTGTGTTTCAGCACATCCTCAATATTCAAGTCTGCAGGTTCATTCAGGGGCAGCTCTTCAACTTCACCAATTTCATCTACAGTTACCAAGGGTTCAGCTTTCAAAACCCGCTCCTCGAAAACTGACCCAGGGACATCTTTATGAGAACTAAAGTCCTCCTGCTCAGATATCTCATCCAAAGTAACAAGCGACTGTGGATCCTTTACTGCTTCTGACATAAGTTCTTCCTCCTCCATCACTTCATCCACAACAACGAGGCCCTGTGGGTCACTCAGCGCTTCTAAATTCACAACTCCCATTAGCTGTGCAGCCACATCCTCATCCTCACCGATTTCATCCAAAGTGACAAAAGAGTGTTCACTTTCAGCGATGCGTGCCACAGAGCTCTTCCCTTTCCTTCTCTTGGAACTAGGCTCAGAAGAATTGTTTTTAGCACCATCTTTTCTCTTACCCCTTGGTGGATTTCGCCGTGTTTTAACAGGAGACTCAATTTCCTCTACCACCTCATCCACAGTAACAAATTCATCCAGGTTAAATGGAAACAGCTCTTCTTCCTAGAAAGTGTAAAAATGTGAATATAACAAAATTAAACATTCACACACTGACACAAACACCTCCATCCACAGGGTGCCTATGGAAAAATCTCTACACGCTGAAGCTGCCTCAAGGGGGGAACAAAAAAAAATGCAACTTGAGGGTAGAAACAAATTTTCAGGCCTTCAGTCTCACATAGAAGTTTTCATTATCAGCATTTGTGTTAAGTAAGTGGATTTAACTCAGAAACTCAAAGCATTTTTCAAAAACACAGTGGGTGAATAGACAAAAATGTATGTCTATTAAACGAACCAGGTCGATGCCCTGAATACTCGTGATTTTTGCACTCGCAGGAAGACTAGTGAAAATCTGAATACCTCCAGAGCATCCTTCAAAAATACTATTACCTTGTGTCAGTATCTCATTCTCTTCCCTAGGCATATGCTGTTGGCTGCTGCTACAGAACAGGAGCCTACATCAGATGTTTTGATCCAGCAAAGTCATTCTGTATCCTGATGACTACTCAACTGTTCCATCTTGCCTCTTTGGTTTCAATTTCCTAACAAATGGCTCCAGCTTTCTGGAAAACGCCTTAATGATTTTTTTTATGCTTAAGAGGGCAGAGCCTGACCTTTTCTAATTCTCCTCAGTCAGCAGCATGCTCTTACTGGACCATGTCCTGCATCTAAAACTCCTCCTACCCTGCAGTTTGACCATGCCAGCTCCCATCAGGGCTCACACAATTTATTCTAGGGCAACTGCAAAGAATTAGAAGTAATTTAATGCCGTAGATAGCTGAAAGCATCTGGAGGAGGATGTATGGATAGATACTGAATTTAAGAAAAGACTGAATTAACCCTGAATTACTTTTAGGTTATTTGATTAGACAGCAGTCACGTTTTTTGACTACAGTATTATAATTTGTTCACTATAAAATAGCTACACGCTTATAATCAGGATGGCAGGATAAGGCAGAAAAGATGCGTACTTGAAGCCAATGAGTAAATTAATTTCAGACAGCAAAATGCACCCAAATATCCATTCCACCCCAAATTATGTATTCAATTTCTTCAATGAATGAGTCTGAATTATTTTTATTCTCCCCCAAAAAATATTCATCCCGCTGCCAAATACCAGTCGGTATTCCACACAAGAATGAAAAAACTCTTGTCAAAGAAGAACTTTTAAGGCCAAGGCAAGATAAACTCCTCTGTAATCTGAGTAAGTTTGCAGCTAAGAAATACCTTTTTTCCAGCAGAAAAAGTAATCTGAAATTCAAAGGCTACATGGCTTTTCTTCCCTTTCTTTTTCAAAAAGCTAACAAATACCAGAAATAACGCATGCCTCCACCACATTCTGATGCAGAAACTTGAATATTTAATGCAAATATGACCATGGCGAAGAAAAAGGAAGTATCTGGTTATATTTCAACTGAAATCAAACATTACTGCATTCTTCCTTCCATGAAAAGGAGAACACAGATCTTGGTTCTCATCAGCTATAACAGTGAGGAATAAAGCAGTAAGAAGTAGCTGGCATTACAAAGCCTTTTTTCAAAGGCTGCAGAATTTCCCCTTGGGGATTAACACACACATCCAGAACCTCAGTAGTGAAAGTGTTCTCTATTACCATCGCCACCACCAACTTCACAAACACACTGTGCTGGTGATGCAGAAAGTTTATATGGATTAAGATTAGTAAAAGGATGTAGGGCTCCAAACTTTATCCCAGAAATCCATTTTCCATAAGGATCCACTACTTACCTGGTAGATCTTTGATTTGATCCTGTAATGCTACTTCTACAAACTCATCAATACGGGCTTTTATTACCTTCTTTCTGCTTTTCTCTCCCAAAGCCCAAGCTATCTCAGGGAGAGAGGGGGTATCTCTTTTCACCTTCACATAAGAATGCGGGCTTTTTAGCAGCTGAGCCTACAGACTCCCAAGCTGATCTTCAAACCAACACTGCACCAAAAACGTGCAGTAATCCTTGCTCTGCAGAACCCACTTGGAAATACACCTCTGCGTAGAGAGGGTACCATGGATGGAGATGTTCTAACTACCTCCTGTTGTACAAAATCATTTGTAAGGGGCTAGAGGAATTCAGCCTTCCTTCCCTCTTCTCACAAGTGTGATGACAAACACAGATCTCATGCAGGTAGCTGGGGATCCAAATAGTTAATGTGTTCTTTCTCAAATAACATCCGAGACTAAAAAAACCACCTCCTTTTAACACTCACTTCTTGAATTAAGTTTCTCTTCCAAATGACTTGACCTTATAGCTTTATGCCCATAGTCCATAACAGCCAGTAATACAAAAAATTCTCTAGGGAAGGATGCTAAAGATTCTTAGCGTACGCACACACACTTTCAAGACAATCTGTATGTGAAGTTCAGTTGTGGTTGTATCCTTACCTCCTTTTGTTTTGCACTGCTGCTAGTGTCACTTTTTGAAGCTTTAGCACTGCCACCAACAGAAGCCTGCAAAATCAGACAAAAGTTCACATGAAACCAGTTAAGCCAACTAACCCATCCACAAGAGAAAAAAATAATATTAAAAAAAAATCCGCTATTTTTTCCCTTAATGAACTTTTTTAGGTTGTCCAGATTGCTGCTTCTGATCACATGCTTGGCAAATACAGATCTAAGCCAACCGTCAGCGGTAGAGTCCAGGCATACAGTCTCTAGCAACAAGTCACAGGTAATACCTTGCTTAGTAGCCTCTTTTCAGTAACCAGTGTCTGTGTAGGACTTGACAAAGCAAATATCAGCTCACAAAAGGACAGAAAGCTTATTAATTCCCATTCAGAACTAATCCAAGAACATAAAGTTATGACACTCAATAAAAGACTCACTTCAAAAATACCTTCCTGCATTTTTTTCCAAGTAGCATTTTCAAACCAGTTACATACTTGCGTTGCACACACTGCATCTAAAAGCAACTGGTTGCCCGCCATCTCGCTATTCCAACTTGTCTGTTGGCCCAAACCAGCTGAGTGATTTATGGAAAAGGGAAGGGGAACATAATCTCATTGTCCCATACTCAACATCTGAGAGAAGCATGGAGTTAGTTACTGATCAGGCACACTGAACCGGCCTTCCTGCCCTCCTCACCTTATTGCTGCTGTTGTCTTTCTTCATGCTGGATGATCTACTCTCTCCCTCTTGAGACTGTTTTGAACTAGCCCTAGATTCCTCTCGTGAGTCCTTCTCTTGCTGAGATGAATTCCTCCCATTGCCTCCCTTTCCATCAACAACAGAACTTCTGTTCACTTTACATTTGCCGCTGCCATCGCCCAGGCTTGATCGGCTGTTACCAGGTTTCGGGTGACCTGCTTCTTTTGATGCGATGTTCTTCTCCACTGCTGCTTGGCCCTGGGTCTCAGGTTTCAAAGGAGCTCTCTGTTCCCCTCCTTTACACAGGGAAGGCTCTTTTCTCTGTACTGGAACCCTTGACTTTGATATATCCGGAAGAGACACCACTGCCTTTAAAATCGTTCTCCCAACAGAGGAAAATTCCTTGACAGATAAAGAAGAGTTTAACGTAACTGCTTTGTGGGCTTCATCAGTTTTTGCTGGTCCTGCTCCTTTATTTTGATGGGCTTTGATTAAACTTCCCTCGCTGTTCTCATTGACAGCATTTGCATCATCTTCCACAACAGCCCCAACCTTGGCCACAGATTGTTCAAGTTTCTTCTCTGCCTCTGCCCCAGTCTTGACCAAAAAGTTTTCAGGGTTCTCCTCCACAGCTCTTCCAGCTCTGAATGCAGGCTCTTCTGGTTTCGTCTCTCTGTCGGCTCCAGCTACATCCAGTTTCTTCTCCATGGCCACCCCAGTTCTAAGCACAGGTTTCTTCTCCGCTATCGGAGTTACAGACATTTCATGTTCGGTTCTCACAGCATCAGAAACAGGATTTTTTTCAGGAGCATCCAACTTGTTGTCTGTTTGTGTGACAACTGATGACACCACCTCCACCGAAGCTGCGTCAGAATCAGGGGGCACCGCTCCAGGGACGGCCCCTGTTGATTCCCACGCTGCCGGCTTCACAGCACAACCTGACGGCACGTCTTCAGCCTTACCCACATCGGACAACTCTTCTGGCAATTCAATGGCAGGAGCAGGCAACTCTTCATCTTCTGCTTTAATTTCCTCCTCTGATGCAGCTACGACAGCAGGTTCGAACAGCTCTAGTTCAGCATTATCTTTAACTGCCTCTTCTTTCTCCACACTGGAAGGCAGCAGCAGCATCTCTTCTGACTTCGCTTCAGACGATTCGGTGTCAGCAAACTTGATAGATGCCACAGTAACTTCAACTCCAGCATCCGCTTCCTCCACAGGCGTTTCTGCCAGTCTTGCAGCAGACCCCCTTACTGCTCTTTCAAGATGGGACTCAGAGGGCTCTATCTGTACTGCTGACATCTCGTCTTTGACATTAGAGATGGAAATGGGTCCTTTCTTTGCCACACTAGGCTCTACTGGAGGATTAGCAGCTGCTGTTTGCACCACTCCTGATCCCTCTGGATATTTTTTCAAGCCAGAGCTAAATGCATTTAAAAAAAACAGAAGAAATCAAACTATGTTGAGAATTCTACAGTTAGCAGAAACCTCTTGACGCCAATGGTGGGGGACTTCCTGATGCATTAGTGCTTAGCATTTGGAAATCTAGCCTATCAGTGTTAAAATGGTTAACAACATTGAGGCGAATAGCTGATTAGTTTTATGCTTCTGTTTAATCCACCTCAGTATATCGCAAGCCTCTTACACTTTGAATTGTGTTACTTGCAGTCAGACCTCTCAAGGTAGCGGTCACTACAGGTGTACCCCGTCACCTCAGCACTGACATGGACTCCTAAAATTTAGATCCCCTGATGCAAGGCAGACTGTGAAAGTGCATGTACAGCAAAAATACATGCCCCAGTCTCTCTGTATAAAGGAATTACCAGAGTTTTGCTATGTTTGAAGACAGCAGACGCTGCAGTCACTAACCAACAGAACTCTTCCAGTAGCTAGGAGTCTGAAGTTTGATCTTTTGGTTTTTTTTTTTAGTTCACGTTTGGGGGGAGCGAGGGGTTGCTTTGTTTTTAAACCACATTGACCTCGCACAATAGCGGGGAACACAACACATGCACAGAAGCTCCTTTTGGCCAGGCTCTGTTTGCACTGTATAATCCCACTGTCAGCTCCCAGGATAATAAAGCCCAAGATGACAATGCAGAGGATAGCACTTTTCAGAGAACTTCAGTTACAGGAAGTGCATTATTCTTCTCTGAAAGAAAGAATCCTCCATAGATGATCTTGGGAGACACTGAAATCAGAGATGTCTGTGCCCCTTTTCCCACAATGCTCGAGAAAATGAGCATCCCAACACCTCATGCATCTCTAGATGGAAAGGTGGCAGAATACCAATGCTGACAATCTCGCTAAGTGTCAAAACAAACACAAAAGCAGCAAACACACATAATTAATCGGTGGTTATGCACAACGGAGCAGCCTGCGCTATGGTTTCTCAGAACCTATGTTTATGAAAAAAGGGTGCACATTTGTATAAACCCTCATGAAAAAAAAAACAAGCAGAGAAGGCTGACATTTTGGTAATACCCCCAGCATGATGTTCAGCAAGAAAATGGAAGGCTAGATCAAATGGAACTCAGCGCTGACAAAAATGTTAAGTCCTGAAGTAGCCAGATGCGAGGGTTAACGAGACAAAGACACAATACATGGAGTCAACAGAAAGATGAAAACAGGCAAACTCAGTTAACATCTGTGCTACGCAAGCACAGCAGAAACACCAATCTCGAAGGTTTCCTCCAGGCCCAAGGGCACTGTCCTCTGCTGCTACAAAATGCGAGAGGAGAGAGAAGAAGGGATATGAATTCTGCCTCAAAATCTTTCACAACACCAATTTAAAACTGGCACAGATGTAATACATCATGACAATGCATCAGATGGATACCTGCAGCACGATATGAGGGCACTCCTCCCCTAGAAAAGCAGCAAGGCTGCAGCATTTTGCTTGAGCAATGGAGTGTTGTGTGCTCCCAGCAGTGCCCCACAAAGCGCCGGGAACCCCCTTCAGAGCCCGAGCAGCTCAGCTCACAGCAACTGAAGCTGTATGAAAGAAAAAGCAACCTCACTCATTCCAACATCCTGCTCATCTCTAACAGGCTCCTCAGACCTGTAATCAATTTAAACTTGTTACTTGCAAATGTTTTGGGGTAAGCATTCCTCATGAGTGGCTCTGCCGTCAGGGCTGATCTGCTAGGGCTGATCTGCTTTTTATGCCACAGTATTGGTTTACTCAGTCACAACACAGAAGATACTTTGACACCAATTAAACATTGTTTGTGCTCCAAAAGAAAAAACCATTTTCTCTTCTATTTGAGCATCCTACAGACCATTGAGATTAAAGTCTCATGTGTCTGCGCAGCAAAGCGCTACCTGGGTAAGTCAGAGCCCAAAGCCCAGAAGGGCAGCTCTGAAAGCCCACCTTTGTCGCTGATGCATAGAAAGCTTAATTAGATACAAGCTCAAACACCTTGCCAAACTGTACCCACTCCATAGCCTCTGTTTATACATTTTCTGCAGGGAATGGAAAAACGTCAGTGAACACTGGAACCATACACTAACTACAAAGCTTACAGCGAGTAGCACATGCGTATTATCCTCTACATAATTCAAATAAGGTATTAGTCTCTGAAGCCTCAGGACTTCGCATATCCTTTCAGGCCAACACCCACCCTGTGCCTTTCACAAAGTCCTGGGCTAGTCCAAAATATACAGAGAGATTCAAACCAGACTGCAAATCAGTGGAAGGAGAGCTCTGCAGAGGCAGTGATGCGCAGAGATAAAGATGAGGGAGCCTGACAAAGCTGAAGGCGCTTAAAAGACCTGTTAGGCATTGGGAAAGAAACAGCCCATAGACCTGCAAGACGCATTTCCTGCACCGAAGTTAGCATAAAAGGTGAAACCAACAGTACCTGGTGCTCAGTTTCTGCACAGGATGTCCCTGCGTAAGCTGCCGTACGCAGCCAGCACTGCCTGAGTTAGCAAGGGAAAGTCTGGGAGAGTTCAGCCCTAGAAATGCCAGCACAGAGGCTGTATCGCAGGAGAGACACAACTCACTTGCTACATGTCAGCTCAGGATTAAAAATAGTAGTGGGATGGTCCTCAAGTCCTAACCTGGACAAGAAAAGTTTCAGCTATTTTAGCTGAGGAAAACAAATCCCAACAAAACACATCAGCATCCTTGAAAAGAGCAGAGGCATTCACATAAACACGTCAGTCACCTCAGCCGCGAAGTCAGATGAGCTACCTACTAGGGCTGGATGACAAATGAGCTTCCAGAAGCATCCCTAAGGTTTTTTTAAGATCACCTCATCATCCCAGGCAACCCAGAGGGCAGCCCATTCTGCTCCCCAAATTTTGCTAGTCCTTCCCTCCCCAGAAACACATGACAAGGTCTTCATATATAAATATTTAAGGTATTTTCTGCTTCTTATAAAATGTAACGAAAAAAGATAATCAGTCAAGTCACGAAGGCTCGCAAGATGACAGTTGTCTTGGACAAGGAGAACGTGTCTAGTGTTATCTGTAGGGAAAAATGTCGGTTTTCCCATTGTTGATCAGCCACAGCAGGATGCTGAGCAGCAGCTAGGATGCAGGTAAGACTCACTTGTTTTGGTTAATTACCGCCGCTCACTAAAGCCCACCGGCCCGGAATCAAAAAGGTTACCTGCACGTCTACCTACATGTGAGTCACAGACAGTTTAGAAACTGAACGCTTCCAAAATCAACTAGGGTCTGAGTAGAAGTTTTGTGAAATGAGGAGTGCCTAACTTTGGAAAGAAACAGGTTGTGGAAATATAGCAACAGCCCATGATAGTATAATGGCATTACTTGAAACTGAAGTTTGGGACCATTATTACACAAGGGGTTGTTTCTGGTTCTTGGTGGGATTTTTTAATTATAAAACTTATCCAGAAATATGGATTTGAGTCACAGAAGGTGTTTTAAGTCATATTTGTTAACAAGAAATCTTATAATGATCTATCCATTATAGAGAGAACATAACCAAGACTCTAAAACCAACAAATAGTTACTCCACAAATAGAAATTTTACTGCAAGCAGCATCCGTAAAACAATTTTAAATAGAACATTCCAAAACCATCATTTCTCATTTCTAGGTTCTGGTGTTAATACAGCATCTAAACATTTTTTTTAAATCAATTCAGGGACCTGTATCACCACATGAAGTTAATGTTAATAAGTTAAACAAGGAAGTTTCAGTTTATTTTTAGCATTTGGAAACAGAAACAATAGATGCAGGTGCTCTGACAGAGGAAAGCACTGTAGGACAAAATAAAGCAATCACTTCCTGGTTAAATACAACAAAAAAATTGTCTTACCAACATGTATATCCAAACATACTTTCCAGGACCTGTGGTAAAATCCTGGCCGAATTAGTAAAACAATAACAAACTTAAACTACACAGAAAACAGGATTTCACTCCATCTGACCATGTTCTTTGAAAGCCCCAGATTTCAAAGAGATCACAAACATTACAGCTCTACAGCAATACACTACATGTCCTGCACACACAGAACGCACACAAGCTGCAAAGAAGTAACAGCAAGTAACAGCTGATGGATCTCACAGCAGGCCTTTTTGTCAAGCTCAGTTAGAGAGATGGCTCAGCAATCTGCCTGATCTTGGAAACGCATTCCAGGAACAATAGAGATATATAAAAAAACCTTGAATATTTGAAAAGCATACCTTCCTTTGCTTGGTTCCTCCTTCACTTCTTTTTTCACAACTTCAGCCTGAAAGGCAAAAAGGAGGTTCAGTACCTATGACTTTCAGAAGCATCAGCATGGAATTTGCATAACCCAGCTAATTAATAACACCACGAACCCAAATTTAGGCAGGTATCACCTGAAAGACCAAATGACTGTAAATTGTTCTAAAACTGTTCCCCACGAAACACAGATTTCATGAGATGACAATACAAGTACATGGCACTGTAAGAGATTTTAATAAAAAGTTTGCTAGACAGAACATGTGGCACACCACTAACTGTTTTGGTCGCCTCATCTTCAAAGCTGTCATGGTTTTGAGCAGAATTAGCTTTTGGTCTGTGATGTATCTGGGGGAGAGGGACATTAAACCCATCTTTTTCCAGACAGCACCTTCATTCCTGTATTGGTAAGGATGCTAAGGGCCACAGAGCTCAGGGTGAATGCAGTTAGCATGACAAAAAGTATTACACAGAAAACCAGAAGCACACTTTTTTTAAAGATAAATTACATTCCAAGTCAAACAAGTATCTACAGAAAACCCAAAGCCAGTTTCTGTTCCTTATAACCTGCATTCATTTCTTGTACAACTACACATTTCTACCTTCTGTTACATAGAATAAACTCATGGAATAAATGTTGAATTAAATAATGTCTTCCAGAAAAAGACAACCACAAACCATCAAAGCTCCGCAGCTATCACAGTTAGTAGCTTAGTCCCGAGCAATCAAAAATACCCCAAACAACCTTTAAAAACTCGCTGTTGAAATCTCAATCTCTTTTCTGAAGACATTTCACAAATTAATTTGAAGAGTATCACTACCAGAAAGAACATCAGATAAATTCAGTGTGCATAGAATTCACTTTAATCTTTTATTTATGCACGTAATTCCAAAGCCTTCAGTTTTCCCTTTCTAAAAACATTTATTACAGAGATAAGTGCCAAAGTAATTTGAACATGTTACCATGAATTAAAAATGATTTTGTTCTTCCCTCAGACCAGCTTCTGATTGAAAGGCTTCTAGAGAAAATAGCTTATGGCAAATGGAGCTACAAGCTCAATGTTCCTATGGTACCCAGGCATATAATCCAGATTCTGGCAACGCAACTGAAGATGGACAAGAGGGAACAGGCTCAAAATGCAGTAAAAACAGCAGATGGAGAAAACCTCAGTTTTTCCTCTTATCAGTGTGACCAGGCATTTCTCTCTCCATCTCAGATACAGGTAACAATAAAGTTTAGGAGTATGTCTCCAAAGTCCAGGTTTATTTTAACGTTTATGCAAAAGCTGTGACAGTCGCACTGACAAAGACTGGCATGCCACCAGCTGCAGCCGTGCTCTATCAATCTGTATTCCAGCTGCACATCCTCCTTCATTCTTACAGGAGTTTCCCCATACTTTTGTTATTTCAGCAGTATTAAATTCAGACATCATCAGCAAAATTACAGAAACAAAACTATGATGTGATGAAGTGAGCACTTATATTACTGCTGTTATACTATGCCACTGGCATTAGTTACAGCTATCTGGCTGGTCAACCTCTCTAAATCAGACAAGCACTCTGTATCACCCAAAGTGTGCAGCTGGAAAGAAATATTATTTTGAAAACAGAGTGTGAATGCCATTCTTTGTTGGCATTGAACTCTGCTCTGATGAAACATTTATAGTGACAAAGACATGTTATTCTGCTGCTACACAAGCTATAGGGAACAGCTATAAAAAGCAGATTTGAATCACACAGTGTTCCCACAATGCATCCTTGACAGACATTCCTTTGCATTAGCATTTTAATGAACAATATTTTCCTTATTTTTCAGTGCTAAGTGAGCTTATTACTTAGTTTCTCTAGAATTGAGAGAAAGCTCCAAAGTCTGAAGGTTTAGTTATTCAGCTACAAAGTTAGTCTAATAAAAGATTTTATTACCCTTAAATGCACCTGACATCATCTAACACAATTACAATTTATGGTCTTTGTCGTGAGCTGAAGTTCACCATATGAACTGAAATACAAAAATAAAGCAGCTCAGAAGAAGAGCATATTTTCTCCCATACAAAGAGAGTCGGCAACGGGGAGAATCATCTCTGCAATGGGGGAAGACAAAAAACTCTTGCAACATCTAATCCAGGCCCTTGCATCTAGTAGAAGAGAAAAGAGCACTCTGTGCACCCATGCTCATCTGATTTTAGCTACCAGTGCTTCACTCACAGCGGGCTCTGCATATGCACAGTGACTGCTGATTTACTTGGAAAGGGGCATGATGAATCCACTCGAAAAACATTTGTGCCCAAATCACATCTAGCTGTGTATCGCCCTATGTCCTAAACTATCACAGATGCAACGTGACAACTATTGGCAGGATACCCCCGCCAAAAACGCACACCTAAAATCTCTGCTGACACAGTATGTCTTTAAAAACAGGAATTCTAAACACCACACCCTACAGATTTCACAAATAAAAATGCTTTTCAATAAAGCAGAAAAAACTGCCAACACAATAGAGAACAAACTATGATATAAGCCCATGATCAGTATACAACCTATTCTTTAAAAGAAGTTGAAATTCATCATGATTCGTAGTGCAAATAATTGTGATTAAGAGTGCAAATAATCCTGACAGTTCTGCCAGCTTGGTAAATAGAAGTACATGTCTGGATGACTTTTTTCCCCTCCCTGTTGAAATAAAGGACTGATGCCCTTGTTATCATTAGGCTCCTGAAGTTAAACCTTCTCTTGTGCTGAACACAAGTGAAAGGAAGAACCTAAGATGCCCTGCCCCTCCAGGCATATCTTTTTGTTTAAATGGTATCCCAAAGTCATGCAGCTGAAAAGGAACAGCAGCACACAGGGAACGAGAGCTCCAAGAATGGAATTCGCATGGATAATCACTTTTAAAAAAGAGGCAAAAAGAAGGAGAAAAAAACACCACAATAAAACGCCAACAAAACAAACAGAAAAACCCTATATACATTTTGGTCTTGATCTTGATACCACATCTGGATTTAAGTTCCCCACTTTGGAAGCTGGAATGCTATTAGCATGTGGCTGATGTTTGCATTTCTTGCTTAAAACTCTTTGTCTATCCAATGCACCAAGCTTCTTCCTCTCTGGTGTTCAGCTGCTGCAGCTTGCTGTTCCTTCAGCAAGTCACCAGAAGTAAACCGGGAGCTGCTCAATACTGCAAGTAATTTCATTCTTAAGAGAGAAGATGGCAGCAGCTGTGGGTGCATAGGCCAATGCTGACATCGCAACGGAGTCTGGAATCGAGAGGACTATCACAGATGAACTGCTAAAGGTGAATCGAACTAGATCAGAAAAACTCTACTAATGTCAATCATCAATCCTTTTCTAACCAGTACTGAAGAGTTGCTTTCCTCCTTTCTTCTTTCTTTTTATCCTTCATTAAGAAATATTTTCATCAGTGGCAAGAGATTCCATACACGTTTGTGAAATAGAGGCAAAAGATAGACAAACAGCAACACATACTTTCACACCTATGCCACCTCCCAGAATACAAACTTCCCAGCTGTTGCACACTTTTCACTCTCCTCCACAATGACAGCAAATACCGAAGGAAATACTGACATTGTCACCATTAGCTGCTCTTCATGGAAGGGTTGCTCTATTCCACAGAAATGATGTATTATCAAAAAAGAAATCTTACCTCAACAAACTCTCCATTGGGTGACAATGTACAGGTCAATGTATGCTCACCCATATTATACGGATATTGCTTCAGGAAGCTGTACATTGATCTGGCTGATTTGGGACTATCCAGCTGTAGAATTGCCTAAAAGGAGAAAAAGCACAAGCCTCAAATAACTGTTACTCCATCTTATTTCTGTATTGTAGAATATGTTTAGTAAATCCAGTTAGTATACCATATGATACCCAGGCATTCCTGAAGGGTTTCAACATCTTCATCTGAAATAAGCTATAAGCAGCATTTTTTTGATGGAATCCTGTTCTGGATATGGAGAACAGCGGGCTCTGTTCTTTCTGAGAGGTTGAAGAGACAAATTTCTCCATTTGGAATTATCTTCAGAACTAAATAAGAAGCTACATCACAAAAGAGTGGAGCCTGGAGCTTCCCTACCCACATATCCAGCCCACTTTGGGCTCCTAGACTCATCCTCTTTGATTCTGCTCTAACTCACAAGTCTTTTCCCCTGAAGGCGAGGGGAAGGGCATGCCCATGAAAAAATCTGCAAAATTAACATCTATCAGGGGAACAGTAAACTGAACTACACACAAAACTTTACCTGCTATACTAGAAATCTCTCACTTCTTATTTTTTATCTATCAAGTACAATAATAGTACGAGATTTTACATATCACCTTTAAAAATTCCCAACTATTCAAGTTTGCATTCTAAACCTGGTAATACCTCTTCTTGTTTGTTTGTTTAAATTTAAGCAAGCCTTAAATAAGCCCCCCCTTTTTTTACTTTTTCCTTAAAAAACAAAACAAAGAACCACCTGTGCGTGCCCTGCTGGGATCTTGACTACATCTCTGCTATTGAAAAAGATCAGAAAGCAAGATGTCCAATCAAATACTATCACAAAGGTGCTGACTCCTGGAATAAAGCATTTATGTTCAATGCGACAGAATTATGCTGAGGGTCTAGAAATTCACCCTAGATGTTCACTGACTGCAGCGTTCTCCTTGTCACTTTTTAAAGCAGTAAGTTTAAAATAAAGAAAAATACGATCATCTTAAAAGCATCTTCACCTGTTCTACGGTTAGTAGCAGGACACTTAAAATAGCTGTAATAAAGACAGCACAGTTCCATTTTAATCGTTTAAAACATAAACAATTAAATCTGTTCTAAAATAAAAAATCCAATGTTAAGTGCAAAAGTAGCAACATTAAATATTACAATATCAAAGAATTTTTTAAAACATTAAATCAAATCATGACGTTTTGAAGTGTCCTGTAACCAAAAAGTAATCTCAGCAATTCTGACAGCTTCACTTCTCAAACAAATTAATCTTTTTCCCCAAATTTCCTACAGAATGGGAACTTATTTCCCTCCCACCTACCACCTCTAACATCAAACGTCAATAATTTTGCAGACATTTGGGAAGCTTACTTTTCAGAGCTAACAAACCTGTTCTGTGTTGTTCAGGCCAGGTAATGACCTAAAGTTTGTTTTCTTTATTGGTTTTTTTTTTTTTCCCTTCCCCACTGCCCCCAAAAAAAGTAAGACAAATTATTTTCCTGTTCAGGATGAATGCGAAAAGAGTCAGAAACTTGGATCTATCATTAGCAAAACATTCTTGGTATGGGAAATAAAAAACCTATTTTTTTTTCCCCTAGTACACTATTTTGCAACATAGAAAAAAAATTTATATTTACATTTACCTTGTTTTTATTCTTCAGGACAACGTAATGGCCTACTTTTCCAATCGAAGTCCCACACAAACTACTTCAAGTTCTCTGTATCCATCATCTGGCAAGTCCCAAGATGCACAAACTGATTACGTATGGTTTCAGTATTCACCTGAAGAAAAGCAATGGCAAAACTTGCTTCAGCTGTCTTATTGGCAACTACTGAACTAGGTTAGAAAAGCCTCACAGAAAACTTCTGTATTGCTCAGTTTCCTGAAAAAAAGCATTCACACGTATCCAATGTTCATGTTTTCAGACTCACACCAGATTCTCCGTTTATTATGCAGCACATCAAAAGCCTCAGCTATACTTCCCAGTAAAGAATAACAAACTCAAAAGATCGAGTGTCTATTTTTAAAGCGATACTGCAAAACATCCCTGCAGTTTAAGTCAGATTTGTAAAAGCAGACACTACCTAGTCAGACTGTAATCGGTCAAGGCACAGAAACATGTCCAAAAGACTCCAACCCTGTTTTTAAAGTTGCAATTTGGTTTACTTGCTCAGTTTGTAATAACATAACAATCCTTGGTCAAACATTATTTCTCAATTTCAGAGTTACCCCCACTGCTGTGGAACACTAGTATCAAGGAGACCAGCAACTCTCTGCTGACCAGGAAGGATCCTGGTGGCAGCATGTACATGTGGGCTGACAGCAAAGGAAAGCCATCACCAGCCACATACTGCCAGCAGAACCATGGACTAAGCCCAGGCACCAAGTATTTTGTGAAAAATTTAAGGCCAACGACCTGCTAGAGCAGGTCCAGAGGGAGCTACAGAGATGGTCAGAGGCTGGAGCAGCTCTGCTGTGGGGACAGGCTGGGAGAGCTGGGGTTGTTCAGCCTGAGAAAGGAAGGCTGCGGGGAGACCTCAGAGCACCTCCCAGTGCCTGAAGGGGCTGCAAGAAAGCTGGAGGGGCTTTTCACAAGGGCGGGTAGTGATGGGATGAGGGGGAAATAGTTTTAAGCTGAAAGAGGGTAAATTTAGATTAGGTATTTGGAGGAAATGCTTTACCATGAGTGTGGCAAGGTGCTGGCACAGGCTGCCCAGAGCAGCTGTGGATGCCCCATCCCTGGCAGTGTCCCAGGCCAGGCTGGACGGGGCTTGGAGCAACCTGGTCTGGTGGAGGATGTCCCTGCCTGTGGCAGGGGAGTGGAACTAGATGGGCTTTAAGGCCCCCTCTAATCCAAACCATGCCATGCTTCTACGATCAAAGGAAAGGTCCCTAGAACACAAATCCAAAGGTACTAGCAGACTTCTGAAATCTTAAAGAAGCCTTATCTTTAAATACCTGAAAGCTGTGTGTCTTTTAGAAACACACCACTCACTCCCAACAAGCAAGACTTTTTTTGCTCCCTCTGCTTCCCAGGTCTGGTATGTTTTTCTTCCATTATTCATCACTTTACCAGGAGCAGAAAAAAAATATTTCACCACAAGCAGACCAGAGGCATAAGTAGGATATGGTAGCAGGGGCACTCGCAGCAAATGCTCACGTATTTCTGCTAGTGCCAACCAACAATCACAGGAGAAAGGAGATATCCCCCAGACACACTTGCAATTGAAAATTCAAGCCTTTGGGGGTTTCTTGGAAAGTGATTTATTGCTGGCAGGGCTCTCTGCAATATGCTTTTTAACCAAATACAATTAGCTCCTGAGACTGCTGTTTTTAAAGTCACTCCTGTGAAGGTCTTGTGCCAACTGTTTCAGCCCAGAGACATACATTCAGACACAATGACTGAGTCTCTATCAAGAATAACCTGAAAATGTTTTTCACAGAAGACATAAAAGCTGTAATTTCATTAACCTCTACCTACCTACACTGTATTAAAACGCTTTGTACGTCACTGGCCAGCTTGCAGTGCGTGCAGTGAAGGAACAGGAGGGACAACTGGGGAGACACACTACACCAAACAAAGCACAGAGGTGGTTTAGATAGTTAAACCAAAATATCTGTCTATAAAGCACACTGGGAAAACGGGTGGCATTCCATACAGGCAAACACTGCATATTCGCCAAGCTACAGTGGTCAGCAGCTTGTTGTTAAAACATGGAAAAAACGTAACAGAAGGGGAGGGTCTCAAAGGACTCCTATTAAATGTTTAATTCCTAGCACTTCACGCATCACAGAACTAAATTAAGTGAACATTTACTCATTCTATTCCCTGCTCATTCGTCCATGAGAATATATATAAGCATCTAGTTCCAGAGAAAGCTTAGATAATAATTAAATTAGGTAATATTTCAGTATGAAGGATACTAATTCCAATTTAAAGTAACATATTTTGAGAGCATGTGGAGGAAAAGTTAGACTGCTAGCAACTTACCTGAGGGTCAGAATCTTTAATTAAAGCAGTAAATATTGCTTCCTGTAACAAAAAAAAAAAAAGACATTGTAAGATTTGAACTATAAAATACAGCTTTACTAGCAGCAGCTAACTGGCAGTCACTAACTCCCAACTTTTTAGTTTCTGATTTATGAACAAAATCAAGAGCATCAGCACTACTGACACTTGTGTTATTCTAATTTCAGAAGACCAGGATCCAAAAAGACATTTAACAGAATCAGGCTTCAATAGCACAAACCATCAGAATGCATAAAACAGGGAGAGTATAAGTCAGCTTAAATTCAAAATCCTGTTCAGTATCAAAATGTTACCACATATCCTAGAATTTCGATACGTTTTATTACTTACCTCATCTTTTATAGTCTTATACTGAGGAACCATGTTGATGCAGAGCTGATTTCCATCCAGTGACATCGGAAAGCAGGTGTAAAATTTAACCATGGAATCTGCAGATTTTCTATTTATTTCAAGATAGGCCTTTTAAAAGTAAGAAAACAAAAAAATTTAACAAAACTTTAATTTATCAAGAGCATCTCACATCAATGCTTCCTGCATTGCATTATTACATTATCACATTTACATTTGTTAAAAAAGCATTTGCTGCTTTTTTACAGGTGGAAGCATGTCCTGGCTTCTACGATAAAACACTACTAATACCAATTAGAATACCTTTTTATGAGATGATAAAATTAGCACATCCCTCGGTCCTCCAAAGGGCTTTGCTAGGTTGGAAACTTCTTCAACAGAATATCCTTTCTCAGGCAAGTTTGAAATAAGAACCACACAGGTATCATCAAGTTCCTGCAAACAAGCGAAAGTAAATGTTACTGGTATTTCTTCAACTCTAAATCATAACTGCTGCATTTTCTGAAGGGACCATTTATTTTTACTATGTAAAACCACCGTTACACTGAATGAAGCACTTCTTGAAAGCATATTATAATATTTGCAACTACCCCAAAACCAAAGATCATATAACCTTTCTAGGATTTAGTAGCAAAGCATATTCTATTAACATTTTTCTCTAATTATATCATACAATCACCTTAATTAAAGCTTCATTGTAGACTATCTACACCTAAGCTAATTCCACACACACCTTAGGCTCTCTTGTTAACTCATCAAAAATTCAAACCAAACCAAGCCCCCCCTATAATTATGCCACTACTTTATATTCATGACATGCCCACACAGCAAATACTGTAGGACTGATGTGCAAATACTGTATCTCAAGAGAAGAAACCCACAGCAGGGCAATACAGATGATCAGAGCATAAAGGAGCTTTGGTGTAACTAACGAACTCCAAGGGAAAAAACAGAAAGCCAGAGAGTGAAATGGTAGATGTCTATCAAATCACAAACAGCAAGGAGAAAGTAAATACTATTTATTAATTAATAGTCTAATATTCTTCTAATAATCATTATTTCTTACAAGAAATTAACAGGCAAGGGATTTAATCTGGCAGTTTTCAGAGAGAGCACCAAGACTTGGAAATGGCACTAGTGTGTACTTAAAAACTTCCACAGATAAAATCACCTTTCGACTGACCTTGCTAGCGGGTTCTGTTGATTCTTCACTCTTTGTGGTCGTTATCAGAGCTTCTAAAAAAAAGGGGTAGGGGAGTAGTTTAGTAGCACAGCAGATTTCTTTAAATACTGCAGAGCTTTAAGAACACCTTGCATTACATTTTATCACCACTGCCACCATGAAAAATTAAATAGTCCTTCATTTAACTCACAGTGACAAATTACATTGGTGGAACATACACAGCACTATGTAAATGCTTCCAGAAAGAAAAGGTTTAAGTAGGCATAAAAAAAATTAATTACAATCCCTTGATTAGCATGCACACACTTTGCTGACACTGAGACCTTATCAGTTGAATAATCACAACCACATGACTCTGAAGGTCCCCCCAATGTGCCCACATAGTCTTTTTCTTGGGACAAGTCCACAGCGATATGTGAAAGGCTCAGAAAAATACAGACATCAGGAAATCAGCAATCATACAGGAGAGGCAAGCGCAGGTAAAGGAAAAACGCTTCTCCTGTAAAATGTTTGTACCTGCCTCTAACAGGGCAAGGTCATATTTGCTGAACCTATCTCCACTATGCATGCATAGTAACCGAGAATTAATAAACACTTAAGCGATGTTTAAAACAAAGTCTGTTGTTAATCAGTTAGAAAATATGGGGGAAACAGCACCTATCGAACCAGCTCTAGCAGGCAATGTAAAGCAATGAGATTAAAACAATCGGCGGTGGAGTGGTAAACGGAACAGACAGAAAGCCCAAATCCTTTGCTCTAATGAGCTGTAAATAAAAGTGCCTGGCTGCACCGAAAAGGTCTAGGTAAAAATCTTGTGTCTGCTGAAAGATGTAAATCTCAGGGGGTTTTAGCCACTTCAGTCATGATGAAGTTTTGTTTCGGTCAGTGAACCTGTTCTAATAGATTTTATTTTCCGATACCCTGTGTCACTTTAATTTCCTGGACTTAAAAATTCTCATTTAGTTCACAATAGCAGAGAGGTTTAAGACAGAAATGAGAAAAATCCTGTCAGTTTGCAATTTACCTTGATCAATTAAGGAAGCTTCATTAAACTCATCCAAGCCCAACGCCACCACCTGAGGCATCTGTGCAAGTTTCTCTAAAAAACAAGTAAATTCAAGACAATATCATAATGTTAAACTCCACATAACTTAACTAGTTATGTTATTAACTTACTAGGAAAGTAACTTAAAAGTGGCGTTATGGTATCAGAATTACCCAGTACAGGCGCAGGACTAGTCACTCCTTTGGACTGAGTCTCTGCTGGCTTCTCAGGCTCTGTTACAGGCTCTGTAACACTGTCCCCTTCTGTAATGGTCTTCAGGTCCAAGAGCTTAGTTTCCCCAACTTCCGTTTCCACTTCTGTTGTTGTCTGAAGGTCTTCATCTACAGATTTTACTGCTAGGTAACCACAGGAAAAAGCATACTGCATTTCAACATATTAAACTAATCGATTTGCAAAAGGAGAATGAACTGCACTATATGTTTTTCTGGCAGATATTCACAGACCTATCACATAAATTCCTGTTCCTTGTCACAAATGGGCAGAAATTGTACATACAGGAACAGTTTTGCAAAACAAGTGTAAGTCTGTGGTTGCATGAAAGGGTCTGCTTCCCCAAGCTCATCTCCTTTCCCTAGTGCTTTGCTATTCTAGATCTACAAACAGCACTGATAATCACTGCATTAGCCAAGCTGCAAGGCATGAGAACAGTGCTTGCCTACCTAACCACCTACTGCATTGGCAAGCCCAGTAAAAGGTGTGAAAAGCTTACACTCACCACCTTAAATAACTGTTCTGGAAAGGGGCAAGGGTACAGAAAAGCACTTGCCTGTGTTTTCCACATAATGAGTGGAAGTTCATATTTGTCTTACCTGCAGAATTTGAAGTTTTCTTGATTTTACTATCTCCCATCATCACTGACTTCTTAGTCCTTTCTTTTTTACCTACATAAAATATCCAAAACCAAGTATTAGTAGAAACACTTATTACTTAAGTTACTTACAAAGAATATAAAAATACATACAAAACCAGTTTAATCTGCAGCAATTCAACTGATACGACAAAAAAAATTAAAACCCCAAAATCTAAACCGTAAGTTAATTCCAACAAACTACCAAATGAAAGCCATCAAGTAGAGTATCTTTTGTGAATTTGTTCAGGATTCTGGTGAAAACACCTTGCTCCTGCAAAACAGTTTGTGTTCTCTTTTTTTAACTGACAAAACAATTCAGTTTCCACTTGTGAGACAGCTTTGAGGCATGCTGGATGCTCTCACCATGCTGACGATTGACTCAAGACATACATCTTTAAAAAGCACAATTTCCTATAATGTCTGGTCCCTAGTTTGCTCAGAATAACTGCTCATGAAAGCCAATAAAATAAGTAACAAAAAAAAGACACCAGAAGTAAAAGTCATATTATAATACCATCAAATTTTTTGTAAAGTTTCATTGGCTTCTGATGTATTTACTGCAGTTTGTCCTGTTTTCATTGAAATACTAACAAAAAAAAAAAAAGTTCTTCTCTAATAGTATGACATCCAGGTTTTTCCGCCAGACCAAGTTATAGTAATTGAAATCATTTCTGTCTGGATCATTAGAAGACCAGGGCAGAAATTTAGAAGCATTTAGAAAGTTCAAGGAACATAAGACACTGAGAAGCACTAGCACTAATTGTGAAAGAACCTTAAATATGTTACACACTAGGCTTAAAATCAGTTTGAAGAATTACACTTATTTTATGGAGCTCAAAGTGCCACACATCTTCCAACAGATGGGGCAAATGTTTAAAATTTCAGATTATAAGCACAGGTCAAGGTGGGGATTTTTTATTGCTACTTGAGAGCTGTGTTTTGTGGCTTTTTATACAGAAAGATAGACAAGGTTCCATGAAAAAGACGACGTCTGAAAGCGTAAGACCAGACATTTCCTGGGAGCCCTCTGGACTCACTTTCAGTCACTATTATGAAAAGCATTCACATAAAAACAAAGAAAAGGGCACAAAGAGGGAAGGCAACAACAGATGTATCATCAGATAAAAAGTAACCAAAACCTCACCTGTAATGGATTTAGTTGTCTTAGTGATAGTGTTCTGATCTTTTCTATTATGAGGGAGGGGAAAAAAATAAGTCAATTTTAAAGACAAGTAATGAATGTTAAAACAGCTACAAAATCTTAAAAACAGTAAAACACAAGAAACCAAACAGATTGAACCCATCTGGTTTCCAGCCCTTACAGCTAACACTAACGCATGCAATGGCAGCACTTACTTTGTACTTGGTGCAACTTTTTTAATATTCAGAGCCCGTTTTTTTACATTCATTTTGGCCTGAAAGGGACAGAAAGAAAAAAGTTTTGCTGCATCATTTATACTTTATTTACACATGTGTGTGTATGTGTATAGGTACAAAGACATATATATACACATACATACATATTAAAATAGTATTAATAATTATTAATGGTAATTAAGTATATATAAATATAGGTTGTAGCTTTCAATGTTTGTTAAACTGATACTATTCACAAATACCAAATTTAACCAAGGAAAATGGAAAACTAATTAGGAAGTACTTTTGTGTATTTTAGACTGCTGTTTATGAAAAGGAAATTAAAAAGATAGTAAAACTACTAGATCTATTTTTCTAGAGCACACCAGTTTTGGAGTAAAATACTGAGCTACCCATGAAGCGTCATGTTTTTCACCAACAGGCTGCTTACTTGGCCAGGAGAAGCTTTCGGCTTTTCGGCTACACTTATTTTCACCCGTTTCCCGTTTACCAGCACTGGCACAGTTTCACCATATTTCACAGCTGCTATCACAGCTTCTTTGTAGTTCATTTCCAAGAAGGCCTAAAATAAATGGCACTTTCAGGCTTTATTTATATTACAGGCACAAGATGCAATTCACTGCAATTTTTCCTTAAGAAAATCTGCATCACAACAGACCTGCATGCACTTCTCTAAGTTCATGTGGAGTTTAATGAAAATGTCTGGGTTTCAGTATCATACAAAAAACATCCAACTTTCCTCTAACATTTACAACTTAGGTAGCAAGCAGAACTGAATATTTATAAACTTAACATTTCCAGCTATTCCAAGATTACATGTTCAGGAAGCCTTATCCTATGTTCAGCTGAGGATCCAAATACAACGCTTTTTCATTGCTCAACGAATTTTTTTGCATCGTTCTGACAGAAGAAAACCACTCTACAGGAAAACTCACCTCATTTCTAGAGCGAAGTACAATGAGATCACTAACTTTGCCAAAAGGCTGAACAATTTTTTTAATATCTTGATCTGAAAAGCCATCATCCGGTAAATCAGATATTTGAAGGACTGTCCCACAACTCAACAACTGATCTCTCAACAGCTACAAATTGAAAACAAAACAAAAATAAACACTTTCCAAGTCAAGTCCAGTAAAAGGAAGAAAAAAAGGATCTGCAATAAAAATTACTCCAAAATAGACAGACCGCTTACTTCACTGGGGTATTTTTGATGGTTTTTTGCTTTTTTAACACAAGGACCAAGCCACAATTTTGTTGTTCTACTACCCTGTCTCAATCTGCAGTTATTAGAAGACATGTCATGGGATTACCGAGTAACACAACACAGCCCTTCTGTTTATATCAAGTGCTACAGGCCTACATAATTCCAGCTGTCCAGGCTGTATGGGTAAGGAGCTGCACAATTCCACTATTTCCCTTTCCATACTATCTATTAGCTTTCAACAGCACAGGCAACGTTCTCTTTGCTGATCATTTAGAGGCTAGAGACCACTAAGGATGACTGCATCTACCACAGTTAAAAATACAATCTGGTTTATAGGTGGTGTTTCTAAGAGATCCAAAAGGTCAGTGCATTGGACGAAGACAACACTGGCTTAAGATCCTTCTTAAAACATTAAATTTCTCTGCCTCATCTTTTTGCTTGACAGGGCAAAACGAACACTGCCTCCTATCCTTTATTTTTATTTACACAGTAAGCTCCTCCAAACAGATATCCACTCCTGCTTCATACAAACAAGTGCCCAGTAAAACAAAGACCCCAATTTAACAGACATTTCTTTCTGCTGTTGGAAAGCAGTAGAGAGGCTTTGCTTCACATCAGTTAAAAAACCCGTGCTGTGTAAATCATCACTTACTTGCAGCCAGCAAATCTTTGCATCAAAATGGCAGTATCTGTTGCATAGAATCAGCAAACAGAACTGTTAATCTTCCCACAAGTGACCCCCTGAGATGAGATACTACCCAAATTCTTAAAATCACAGAGAAAAACATTAAGAAACTCACCCTATTAGAAGAAGTAGGACGAGGTCCACTGGTTCCTGTGGGTAAGTCTTCCTCATCCTCTTCCATTTCTTTGCCTTGAGATAAATCATCAGTTTCAGGAGATGAAGAACTTGACCCAGGCAAAGAAAGCACGTCTGTCTTTGAAGCCTTTGGAGAAACTCCTGTTTTCAATGCTTTCTTCATATTTCCAGGCATCTTCCCTAGGAGTCCATGAGAGGGTGGTGATTTTCCCAATCCCGAAGATCCTTGCCCAGCTGCTTGAAGTGACTTATGTTTATTGAACTCTGCTACAAAGCCAGGTCCCAAACTTTTCACTACTGCCTCCAGAGCTGCCTTTCTGTCTGAGAGTGGACAGGAATACAAACTGAGGTCTGTTTGTTTGTTTTTAAAAGAAAATTTACATACATTGCTGTTTGGTTTTCTACAGTTTCAGTTTCACCACCCACTCCTGATTTAATCTTGAGCCCTGGTGAAGTTAAAAAAGCCTTAATCACACTTTAGCAGATATGGCCTATAAATAACAATTAAAATAAACCTCTGTACCATTTTCACTGTGCTGTTTCAAACTTGACAATGTGACACTGGGGATGATATCTACAAAAATTCTAACAGCTAGAGCAAAAGAATGATTGTTTAATTTTTTATGTCAGGGAATGTAAGAAAAGACGTTTTCAAGACCTGGATCCTCCTCTCACATACTGACACACAGCAGTACTTACTATCTTGATGCCTTCTACCTAATTTCTGTATCCCTCTGTCTTGCTCTTTGTCATACAGACTGTTGTTTTAAATTATTCTTTAATGATCTGACACATTTATTTCCTGTATGCTTTCTTTCTGTGGAAAATTTATATTTTTGTTATTAATTGCTCCTTCCCCTTATTCTTCTACATTACAGTGGTTTGCATTTTACCCTGAAGATCTCTTTGAACCTGCCTGTCCCTTCACAACTTGTCACCTAGACTTCCTCCCCAAAAGAGCTCAGTACCTCTTAATTTTCTGAAAGCATACAAACAACATAGCCACAGTACACACATCAAAGAAAAAAATCAACCTTTTAAAATTCCTCTATTTTTTTCTCTTCAGAATTTAAAAAGAAACAAAAACTCCAAACGAACTGGTATTTCAGCCAGAGACTGAGCTCAAAATGAACTACGTGGAACTGTCAGAGCTTATTTAAAAAGTCCTAGAAGCGCAAACTGCAAGAAGTAAGCTGAAGGGAGAGTCACAAAACAGTGCAACGACCTCAACTGTTAGAATGTTTCATTGAAAGCCTTTCAGGCACCAGGCTCTCATCTCAACAAAACTATTGCAGAACACTGTGCTCCTTGTCAATTGCACCTCCATGCAACGCAGGTTTTGAGCATTCCATTTTCCTCTCCTCATCCACACTGCCTTTGCAGAACTACCTTTTTGATGCTGAAGGAAGAAGAGCCTTCCTTTGTTTTTAATTCTTGACTGTCCTTACTGGCTTAAACACTGAGCACACCTGGAACAGACACTTGGTTCAGCAGTTATTTGAGGCAATTAAACAATTCCTGACACTAGGTAAGAAGACATCAGACCTTTCAGAATGCCCATTTTCTTGTAAGCATACTTCTAACAAAGCAACAGCAAAGGTTGGTTTTAAAAACAGAATTTTCCTATGAAAAACACCTAGGTGACTGCCTGGACAGATAAACCTCTTTAAATGAACTCAGTTTTCCAGAAATTAAAGGAAGTTTCAATTTGGCAGCTTGTATCCACCCTTACCTTGAGATCGGGTTGACCTCCTTGATGACCAATCATTACTGGAAGATCTCTGAGGCCGTGGACTAGTTCTTAGTGGATTTCTTGATCGCTGCGGTGACCTTGACCTGTGTCTGGGGCTAAGTCGACGCATCTGCCGCGGGCTTCGACTTCTTGGCCTCGTTGGCCTGAAGCGGCCAGGGCTCCTGGATCTTGATCGTGATCGGCGAAGAACATAGCTGGAGCCTGTGACCCTCGAACGTCTAGGACTGGGACTGGCAGAGTTGGAACGACGCTTTGGGGTCTGGTTTTCTTTTCTGTCACCAGCATTTCTAATGGAATAAAGGCATAGAACAAGTTTTGACAAGGCAGCAAAGAATCATTAACCCGAGTCTGTTGAAACAGACTTTCTGCAAAAAAGAACCAACACTGACAAAAGGTTAGAGTCTAATTTGTTAACAAACAGACAGATAACATGTTTGCCATGTGAATTTAGGACAGGTAGACAGAACTGAAAAGAAGCAAGTAGGAGAGAACAACCTGCATGAAACAACAGAAAGCTGCAAAGAAAACTCTGAAGTTATAACTGCAGGGCTATGAAAAAATAACAGGAAAAGGATACATGACTAAGTAATGAATATAAGATACTTTCCTTGCTTTTCCCAAATTTAGTTTGGAAGTAAGCAACCTTGAGACATTGTGTCTAAAAGATTGACTGAGGCTGAAAGAGGAATGTGAAAGCACTGCATAAACATACATCCACTGCATACTTATGCTACCTAGAAGTGGCAAAATGATGAAGAACGTGGAAAGAAGTAACAGTGAAGAGGCCCATGAGAGAAATAGTCCCTCTTAGAGACACAAAAAGTAGTCAGGCATAGGAAAACCCTGACAGGAAAGATCACAGGAGTAAAAGGGAAAACTTGGAAAATGCATAAGAGTATATGCTTAAATATCCCAAATATTTTTTATGAACTTGTCAGATGGCAGGCCGGTGTGTTACAGCCAAGCACTTGTCTGATTTTTCAGCCCGCACTGAATTCTTTGATGCTGAAAAGGCACTGCACCAGCACTCAAACCCAGGTACAGCAAACAAGGCACCTTTGAGATCTGAAACTGGAAGAAGCGATGTAGCATGTCCTTTGACTCGACACAGAAAGCAGCATCTCACTAGCCATTACATCGTAGCAAAACTAACAGAAACACAGTTGCATTTACATCCAGTACAACTAGACTTACTGGGAAGATTGTATGCCGGACAACTAAAACAGATTTCTCTTAACACAACATGGAAGAGGCGTTTACATTTCAACTGAAAACAGCATTAACCACCACAGGCTTGTAACAGCAAATCTCAGTTTGGTAATCTAGAGCATCAGCACTTAATGAATCACCACATCGAGCCCTATTATTACTGTTTAAGACTTTGAATAGACAAAGTTCCTCTGAGATGAAACCGCTTAAGGAGAAAGGACCAATGACTGACAGACAGGAGAAGGGGATGAGAAGCAAAACTACCTTTTTGGCCAGCAGGTAGATAAGGACAGCTGAAAACCCCTCAGTTCTCCTAAATGATGTTCCAACCCACCTCGCATACCGATATCTCACAGTGTTACTTAATTAGCAAGTTTCAGACATAATTAAAAATCCTATAAACCCCATTATTCCTGTGCCCAGTGAAGACCATTTGAATATATTAAAAACCAGCACAATTTATAAAAGCAGAGAGGGCAAACCAGAGGGGCAACAGTACATCACAAGCTCATCGACCTTGCCCCAAGGCTGCACCCAGCAGCTCTGCACATCTGTGATCACTGAAAGCCTACAGCTGTATCCTAACTTTCACAGCTGAAGACATGCTGTCATCAGGAAGGATTTAAGAAAGCACCACCCTAAAAAACAACTCCTGCCCCACCTGCAAGTACGCACTCTCACTCATAAAAACTCCTATTAAACACTTCTCCAATTTATTAAGGTCCTCCAGCTGTAAGCAGTTTCCTTTGCAAGGGTTGTATGTAACATCAGCAGCACTGGACAGCAATTTCAATTTGAGGTTTTAAAATATAATTATTCTCCTCATGAAAGTTTCAAAAGTTTGCTTTCTCTCTTCAAAGTTTCATTTCTCTTTGTTTGTAACATGGTGAGACCTCAGATGCACTCTGCAAATTAACCTGACCTACATAATCAGCTTTGTAACATTTTTAACTGAATAGTTAGCTTCCCAGGAAGAATGTCAAACTAATTAACGTACTCACAGGAAAATCTAGCAAAAATTAAAGCTCTATTTGTACGCAAGATATGTACAAATACTAAACTAGGAAAATAACCCAATCTTGCTGAGCTTCAAGTAGAATTAGTTCACAGGGTGTGTTTTTAAAAGAAATTAATAGTAAACCGCATAATTTTAAAGGACAGAAGAGACATGAGTTCATGAATTCCAGTGGTTTTTTTTACTTGTGATCACATAGCTCCCCAGGGGATGTAGGGACTGAACAGCATGAGAAATAAGAGCTAACGCTAGCATGCCTATTGTCAAATAGGTTTCAAGTTGCAAAGAGTGGCTTAAGTGGAAAAAAGATTCTAAAAGTCAGAAATCACTCATGCAGGTTAATCAGTGACCCAACACTGGTCAGTCTCACTCGGTTAGTATTATATCACATCCAATAACTTACCACTAACTCAAGCACGGTTAGAAGGAAGGTTCAAGATGAGGCTGCTGACTGTATCAATCTTCAGACAGTTCTACAACGTTTACTCTCATCATTGTGAAAGAGTTTTAGATACTACACCACTTACACTATTAAACGAACTTAAGACAAAAGCATCCCACACCATTTCATAACACAAACATGACACCACTAACAAAGCCTGCCAGTGAGCAAAACAGGAAAATAGCAGCATTTAACCACCACAGGCTTGTAACAGCAACAAATTAAAAACAACCTGTAATCAAGAAGCAGTTACCTCTTTGAGGAATGAGACTCAGGGTTCCAATCAGGGTATCTGTTAAATGTTAAAAAATAGAACATCAGTGAAAAAGCCACGTTTGCCATCTGAACGCAAGTTTTGCTTACATGCAGTAGCTTTTACAGAGAAACGTTCCTGCTCCTTCAGAAGCACCCAGTGTTGGTTCATCCTTTACCCTGATGGTCTAAAGCCAATGTAGCATAGCACTCAGATACTCATTAAGGAAATGTGACAGTTTCACAGACCACGTGCATGCACAGACAACACTTTTTACACCAAGTGAACTTTTTAAACAGATTCCTTACTGTTGACGTAACTGGCGGCAGCTTTCAATGTGAGAAGGAGTGTTCTGATGCAGAATCCAGTCCTAATTGAAAAAAAGACATCCAGAGAAGTTTGATTAAAGTGTAAAATGTTAGCATTTGACCACAATTTCTACTGCTGTCATATTTTACCCTCCATAAAATTTAACCTAACAAATGATTTTAAGCCAAATTCCTCACCTAGGTTTTTACTCTTTACACAAAAGACTAAAATACTTACTGATTACAAAAGGCTTTTAAAGAACACAAAGGAATCTAAGTGGAAGATGAACAAAAGGCATTGTATTAAATGAATCTGTTACTTCCAGCAACACACAGGATTGTTGTCACTGCACTCTAATGCAAAAGCTCGATCCAATAGCCGGCTATATTAAAAGAAAGAAAACTATTAGCAGTCTTCACAGACTGTCAGGCTGATGAACACATACACAGCAAATTAAGCTGAACACATCAGAGAACTGACACAATGTGGCAACGAACTCAAATACCATTTCTAGAGGGGCCTGACTTTGCATGCCTTAAGCTCAAAAGCATTCGCTCATAATAATGTTACAACTAAAGGTCAGCCAAAACGATGAAAATTTTCACACCCGCGCTGGTTTTTTTTAAGATTATAATTACTTAAAAAAAGTTTTGCTTGCGAATAACTGATGGGTGAAGCATGAGACAAATCCAGAAGTATAATGCAAGCCCTCAATCCTGAAAAATACTTCAACATGGTTTTAACTGTAAACACAGAATCAGCCCCCAGCACGGGAAACCGAACCTACTGTGAAAGCAACTGCTGTAGTCAGTTTGCAGCGGAGAAGAGGTATCGCAGGGTGCTAAACTGTAAGGTATAGTATGTCATCAGTGATAATTACTAAGCATCCTTAAAAAAACCAACTTCTAGCTGCTTTAACAATTTAAAACAGGTAATAATGGCTGAATAACGCAACTGACAGGCAAGGCTTCATAAAAGAATTTGCAGTTGTGAAATGATGTATCGCTTTTTCTAAGTGCATGCTGGTTTATAACACAAAAGATTATAAAATGCGTAGTTGGCAGTATCAAACTCTCTTGTTCATTGACAGAAGTGCTGAACACACTGGTTAAAAGAAAAGCTCATGATGGTTTACTCAAAGCCTATGAGGTGGAAGAATTAATGTGACCAGGGCACAGTTTTGTGCATTTTGACAGCAGAGAATGTGGTGAAAACAGCCGTTCCTTGCACTTACATGATCCGATCAGCCTATCAACACTCAAATGGGCTACAAGACAACTACCCAAACTATTTATACTCCATGTACAAAAAAACATGGGGTTTAAAGAAATTAAAATACATTTTAAGCACCACACTTATTATAATTTCCTGAAGAAACAGATATACTAGTTAATGTCAGAAAGGCACTGAAAGATTTTACTAGCCATGTTCATAAAATTCTGTTCATTCTAGCTCTTCAAATAAAGTCAGAACAATATTACTTGGAAGACGCTTTCCACTAGTCTCACTAGTCAAACCAAAACACGTTAAGAGTTGAACAGACTGATAAAACAACTTGCAGCTGTAGATCTGCGCACACAGTGAATATACAGCATGCATACACGTCAAGAGCAAGCAGTTCATCGTTACATGCTATTTTCCCTAATAACAAGCCATTATTAAGCAATCCTGTTCTTAAGAATGCTATTTTTCTGGAGTCTTGAAGTTTGACAGGAAAAAGAAAGACTATTACTCAAGGGCTAAAACAAATTAGCTTGTGGAAATGAAAGGAAATTGGGCTTCAAGCATCCCACTTCCGTGGTCCCAAACGAAGAAAGCGCGCACAGTGCCTGCGAGGGCCGAGGTTTTTTTGCTTCCAAGTGTCTTTAGCTACCGGTCCAACGAGCATTAACAAGACTGGCAAGCCTACAAAGGGTAAGTCTCCTCCCTACAAACCCCACATTCTTCTCTTCTCAAGTCTTCATTATGCCAATGCCCTCTTGCATTTCATAGAATTACAGGGTCTTGATTTATTGCATATTCCTCCTCTTTGATTAATTCCTTGCCCTTCTCGGTCTGCAAAAATATTCCCGCTCCCTCTGGCAAGTCCTGTCCCCAAAGACCGATTCCTTCCCTAAAACAACTGCATCCCTTCCCAACACAATCGGCTCCAGAGAGGTCCTGAAGCAGAAGCCGACAAAGCACAGTGTCTCCAGCCTCCAACTTCACCCTCTCTGACAATAACGCAAGGGATAGTACCTGCACTTGTTGTGCTGCTTTCACAGCAAGGCATTGCATAGAAAACTAGGAGTAAAATGGACCAGACCCCATTTTGTGCCCTTACTTCAGCAAAGGAATCATAAGTGCAATTCTCTGTGGAAAACCTTGAGTCCCCATGACTTCAACAACGTAAAGACCATGAAGACATCACCCTCACTAGAAAAGAAAAATTGTAACATATGCAAATACGATCCCTCGTGCTTGCAATATTGCAATCCGCTTTGCTCAAAAAGTGACCTATGTTTGAAGACTGAGAAATGACTTATTATTCCAATTATACCACAATTCAGGTGAAAATGAAGCTGCTCTGTGAAGCATTCACAAAAGGTTTCAATATATTGGGGGTTTTGTAAATATATTTGAAAGAAGACAACACCGAGGCGCGGTTTCACCTAAACTATGGGCAGAATGGGTACTCTCCCCTAAAAAAAATTGCAGGACACAAATGCATAAATTTTTGAGAATACCTTCTGCATCAACAAGCCAGCTCAGCATCAATTAATTTTTCAAATTAAATTTTTAATGCTCAAAAAGCCCACCTTTCTGGAGTATACCTTTCTTATAACGCAGTATTGTGTGCAGCCATCTCTGACAAAACTACAGAAACCTTCCTACACAAGATAAAAATAAGACAAAACTTTCACATTTCTGATGCTGCTCAACAACAACTAACTTTCAGTCCACGACAATCATAGTTTACCCACAAACCCACAATATTTCAGAGAACTAAGTAGTCTGGCTAGAGAGGCTGATACCTGTCCTGAAGGACCATGGATAGCCAAGTCCAAAGTTGCACTGTTGATTCAAAAAAAGGACTTCGCCCAGTTCAAACCGAACACACACTCAGCACAACACAAGGCTCAACCGGAGGTGGCTGAAGGCATCGTCAAATAACTGAGGCCCCTGCCACTTATTGCTAAGGATCCAGCAGGCCATTTTTAGAGGAAAAGAAATGCTAAACAAGAGTTATATCCAAAATCCATTGCATGCAACAGCTGAGCATTCTTCACATCCAACCCCAGCTGCAAGAAGCGTATTACACAGCCACTGACCTGCCATGTATCACTACACATGAGGATTATCCATATGCCTTACAAAAAAGTTTCAAAGCTTAAGGAGAATATATTTTTCATGGACAGATCTACAATAGCTATGCCATGGAGGTGGAGATAACTTTTGACTTTTGAATAGTATAAGCAAAAAAAACCCAACACCTTCAAATACATGTAAGTAGTTCTGTAGAAGAGATGCTCAGGATTCTTTTCAGATTACAAAAGAGCTAGAAAATACATTTACTTACTTAGCTGTATGACACTCAAAACTCAAAGCACAGAACTCTATTTTGGTACTGTGCAGACATCTCAAGACCATTTTCAGCTTTGATTTCATCAGACCTCTTTAAATTAGATACTTAAAAAGAAAGACCTGCAGGGAGAACAGATCAGGTGCTTTGGACAACAGAAGCGTTTTCACTCCAAGCCAGTGTTTCACAATGTTTCTGGGAAAGCCAAGCTGGAAGAACAAGGGGGATACAGTTCAGATGATGCAAACTCAAAGTTTTAGCCACTAACAGTCACTGTAGCTTCAGCAGCAGACTGACCCTCAAAAGCAGGACTTGGGTCTCACACCCAGCTGCAATCCTGTCACTTGAACAAACCAACAGCAGCTAACACACTTAAATTCCCTTCCAAGAGGTAATGCAGCCTCTGCTTCAACCTTGGCAAGAAAATGAATCCTAGATGAGTCTGTACATCAGTACAAGACTGGATTAAAAGAACCTACAAAAAAAGAAAGCTCATCACCATGAATACTCTGAACTTTGAAACCATCATTTTAACATCATTGAAACTTTGTTTTTCAGATATCCAGTACCTTCAAGCATTGGAGAAAGAGGTTTTCCTCATTTGCTATCTTGCATCATCTTCACCCATTCCTGTTTCGTGTTACCCACTCCGCCTACTTTCTTTCCAATTCGCCACATTACAAAAACATGTTTATAACACAGCATTCTTAAAATGCTTGTTACAACTTCACAGAATCACAGTATGGCCTGGGTTAGAGGGGACTTTAAAGTCCACCCAGTTCCAGCCCCTGCCACAGGCAGGGACACCTTCCACCAACCCAAGTTGCTCCAAGCCCCATCCAGCCTGGCCTGGGACACTGCCAGGGATGGGGCATCCACAGCTGCTCTGGGTAGCCTGTGCCAGCACCTTGCCACACTCATGGTAAAGTATTGCCTCCTAATATCTAATCTAATTTACTCTCTTTCAGCTTAAAGCCATTCCCCCTTGTCCTAGTGCTCCAGGCTCATGTAAAAAGTCCCTCTCCAGCTTTCTTGTTGGCCTCTTTAGGTACTGGAAGGTCCTCTAAGGTCTCCCCGCAGCCTCTTCTTCTCCAGGCTGAACAACCCCAACTCTCCCAGCCCATCCCCACACACACAGCAGAGCTGCTCCAGCCTCCGACCATCTTCACGGCCTCCTCTGGATGTACTCCAACAGGTCCTTGGCCTTCTTACGCTGGGGGCCCCAGAGCTGGAGGCCCCAGAGCTGGAGGCAGCGCTGCAGGGGGGTCTCACAAGAGCAGAAGGCAGAGCCCTGTCCCTCACTCTGCTGGCCACGCTGCATGTGATGCAGCCAAGGATTCAGTTGGCTTTCTGGACTGGAAACACACATTGCCAGGTCATGTTGAGCTTCTCATCAACCAAAACCCCTAAGTCCTTCACCTTGGGGCTGCTCTCAGTCTGTTCTCTGCCCAGCCTGTATCCATGCTTGGGATTGCCCTGACCCAGGTGCAGGACCTTACACTCAGTCTTGCTGAACTTCATGAGGTTTGCATGGGCCCACTTCTCAAGCCAGTCAAGGTTCCTCTGGATGGCATCCCTTCCCTCCAGCGTGTCAACTGCAACAACAGCTTAGCACTGTTGGCAGACTTGCTGAGGATGCACTCAATCCCAGTGTCCATGTTGCCGACAAAGATGTTAAACCGTGGCAGTTCCATTACTGACCACTGAGGAACACCACTCGCCACTAGTCTGTGCTTGGACATCGAGCTGTTGACCACAACTCTCGAGTACGGCTGTCCAGCCAATTCCTCATCCACCCAGTGGTCCATCCATCAAATCCACATCTCTCCAGTTTGAAGACAATGGTGTCACGCGAAATGACATCAAATGCTTTGCACAAGTCTTTGGTACTATGCACCAGAAATCACATCTAATCACGATGACCTAAAACTAGCTCCAAAGTTCCAATTCACCTACAGGTGAGCTGCAGAGACCAAAGGTCCACCTAGCTTACCTAGCACCTCTACTCCCATGGCACGCAACAGGGGCTGGCTAGGGAAGTGTGTTAGGAAATTTCCCCAGCATACACCTCCAGCCATCCGCTCATCCAGGACTTCTTGTGCCATCAGAGGGTCTCTGCGTAACCTCAGAAGGCTTTTCTTCCCAGAACTTCTTATTTTTCAACTAAGTTTTCACAACATTGTGGCAAACAGTATCTATGCTCTGTGTGAAACAACCACTTCCTAGTACAAGTCATACCACACATGATTATCAATTTCCCCTATGCCAGTGCCCCATCACTTCTTGTTCAGTTTGAAGATGCTGTTTCATATGCTTCCTCCTCTGTAACACTCAGACAAAAAACTGAATGTCTAGGTAGTCTTTAACAATGCAACTGAGACAAAGACAACTTTTATTTGTAATGCCAAACCGTAAAGCTGGAAGTAAGGCAAATTCTTCAGAATTCACAAATACACAAGACTAATCATTTCTTGAACACACTTTTATTTTTTGCAGCAAGAAAAAAAACCACAACCCTAACTATTATGGTTATTTTGCAACGCTGTTGTCTAAACACAGCTTGCCGTGTGAGGTCTCAAAACAGTCTGAACTGCCTACGCAGCAGCAAATGTACATAAAGAAAAAAACCCATAAAGTTAATATGCCAAAGCTAGAAGCAGCCATGACAGACAGAAAAGGCTGCATAGCTGCAGGCAGATCAGGATGTCTAGAGAACACCTGCTATGCTGTAGTGCTATTAGGACAAGAAGTTACAACCCTTAATCTCCCCAGAAAACTTCATAGCTAATTTGTCAAGAAGTATTTTTAGTAATAACGTTTGCTTCATTTCAGAAAGCACCAGTAAGCAAGCTACTGAATAATTCACTGAATAATTCACATTTAAACAGATTACACTTTTCCAAAGTGCTTCATCCATTTATCAACACAAACCCAAATATGTTGCCCTGTTCCATTTTACATTTTAAATCAAACTTCCCTTTAAGTTTTCAAGCCTGCCCAAGCAGCTGCACTTCTCCCTGGCCTTCAGTGCTTCTGGTGTGTAAGTACTTGAAAATGTATTTTTACTCTGAAGCCCCTAATGCAGCTGTCACAGTCTTAACTATTAATTCAGCTTTTTTAATACATAGCACAAATAGGGCCTAGCAATCTTGCATGATTTTGCCAAATTGCAAAAGAGCACCTCCCCACAGGTGTTTCTTTTTCCATTTGTTGAAGACTATTTAAAATTTAAACACATGTAAATAATAACTAATTATACAATTTTCAAGATTTCGTTCTCCTGTATTTTTGATATATCAATCCTAGGTCTTGGCTTTCAGAACGTTTTTCTCTCTCCCAGTATCCACCAGATCCTTTTCTTCCTGCAAGAGCTGAAACTGTTACTTGCTTCATAGCTGAAAGCTCAGTCAGATGAATGAGAGCATTTTGTGTGTCCCTCAGAGCTAGTTTTCAGTCTCTGGAACAGTCAATGTCACATAGACCACACTTGGAAGATTAAATTTTTGCAGATAAATAGGCTGCTTTGTTTTAATGCAGACTTTGCAGGAGGGGGGCTGAATGCATGAACATCTCATCTACCACAATTTTTGCACACATTTTAGTCACCCAGATGATGTTAGTATTTTACTCCACTGATAAAGGGTTTGTTTTGTCATTTGAGACTCGCTGTAGAGGACATAAATAGTTTTTAATATTTTTAAAAATGGGAGAAAAAAAAAAAATCAATGTGTGTGGCAACTTTGAAATGCAACTTTGAAATGCAACTTAGAACAGAACACACTGTGCAGCAGTTGCAATAATTTACCAGCACCATTTCTAGCACTTTGAAATTTGCACGTAAGCACTCAAACTGATGAACAGCATCACAATTCATTTAATGCACAGTAAAAAATTAGTTCATAAAACAGTGCAGCAGGTAAGATGCCGAGTACAAGTTTATGCAATAATCTTTGAAAGACACTCACCTTCATATGAGTGCATTCAATGTTACACAGAGAACACATATGTGGAAATATTCTTGGAGATGTAGCATAGTAGTCATTCATCATTGACGGAGTGGGCAATCTTTTTATCTTCTGGGCATCAGACTGGGGAAACACTGGAAGCCACGATGCTTTCACAATACCAAAAGGAGATTTAATTGGGCCCTCAGCCTGTGTCTGGAAGGGCTTCTGTCCTGCTCCTGAGCTGCTCTGGGCATTAGACTGGCTTGTCCCAGATTCGTGCTGAATTCTTTCGTGCTGGCTCATAGCTGCAAGAATTTCAGCTGAAAAGGGTGGCTGGGTCATCGGTGGCATTACGTGCTGGGTCATAGACGGTTGGACAAGAGGCGGTATGACAGGTGGCATCATGGGCTGGGCCAAGGGTGGCATTATAGGTGGCATCATAGGTGGCATGACAGGCGGTATTGCAGGCTGGGATACGGGTTTCACCACGGGGAGTCCAGGGGGTGTTGCACACAATGCAGACACCTTTCCTGTAGTCTCAGCTGGAAAGAATGATCGAGTATTTGAGGAGTCATTCTGGAACCCCGTTGGTTTTATTAACTCTTCAACTGGAAACACCGGATTACACGTCACACTGGATGGTGGGACACCCATCGACATATTCTGTTCTCGTTGGAAGTCTTCTCTATTCTCTCCACTTGATGCTTCAGGATTATAGACGCGTGCTTCAAGAGGATCTTCAGTTAACACTTCAGGATTATAAGCATGCACTTCAAGGGGATCCTCAGTGTAACCGTATTTGCTCGCATGCCCATAATCAATCACTTTACTCTTGACTGCTGCGCCACCACTTGTACCACCAATCGTTTCTTCTCCTCGGCTCTGAGTATGCAAACCAGACAAAGAATGACCCATCTTACGCATCCGTATTTCTCTCAAGATTAGCGGCATGTTTTCAGGCGTTAACTGATCATCTGGATAGCGACTGAGTTCCTCCAAATCTTCATTAGACAGCCCAAAACTCGCTAAAATGCTGGAAGCACTTTCTGGCGTGTAGCGGTTCTGGGCATTTGAATTCTGCTCTGCGATCCGCGCTGAGGCAGGTGGCTTTTGCCCAGTTGTCCCAGCCGAGCACGGGCTATTATCCCAGCAACTTGTGCGAGGCTCTCCCTTCTGCTCCTGGTGTAGGTTCGTCTTCTCTTTTACCTTCCTCGGATCAGCCCTGTGCAGAGTTACCCGAACGTTTATCCTCTGCGAACCCGTCCACTGAAACGTTTCCTGGCCCGAAAATCTTTGTGATATCCCTTGAGGTGTTCCAGGAGCAGGCTTTCTCTGAAGACCTGCCGCACCTCCTCCCCTAAAGGAGCCTGGAGGCTTTGTGCCGGATGGATTAGGTCCTCTCGGCCTCTGAGGTAAAGTTCCTCTAGGACTAAACATTGCGCTTTTCAGAAATGCCTGATTTAACCAAGCATAAGGAGGTGCAGAACGGTTGGTAGCAACTGAGGTCAATTGCTGAAGAGCCAACTGTGTCTTAATTTGTGCAAGCTGTAAAGGAGGAGGGCCCAACAGAAGTGGGCTTGCAATGCCAAGGTTCAAGGAATTCACAAGTGGTGCGAAACTTTCCAAGAATAACACAAAGCTGAAAGTTAAAAGACAAGTATTAGATTATTTTATCTTTTCGCCTACTTTATGCAGTGGATTCTATAACCGGTGACAAAAACAACCGAAGTCACAAAACAGCATTTTAGTAACAGTTTAAATGGTACTTTTGCACTCAAAATTCTGTCAAACATTAACATTTTCTTTCACCGCATAAAATCTTAATATGCAGTGAAAAGACAACAGACAGTTACGTAAACAAGCTTTGCCCAACAAGTTCAGTGTCACAGATCACATACCTAGTGTTGACACTCTTTCAACAGCATTTGCTGAAACTTGGTGTTTCAGTTCTTGATGACAACATCGTTTGGATTTATTTACAATTACAGCTATTTTACGAGCAATAAGCCAAAGTATTAAAACCTTCTCCAACTGTTTATGAGGTATGAATGGTAAGTGAAACCATCATGTAGAGAATTCAAAACAGTTACAACTTGGATGTCAAGCCACTGTGGAATTGATCTGAAGACAGCAGAGGAGTTTTCAGGAGGGACACTCCCATGACCACTCTCATGGGTAAACTACTATAGCCCGAAAGTATTCAAAGGGTGTGACAACATTTGAATTCCATGGCTAGAAAATTTCCATTTCCCAGATGTTAAAGGCAAGATCTTATATTGAAACAACTAACAGAAAGGTATAAAATCATATAGAGACTGAAACCATCCACATACAAGCATAAAAAAAGCACAATGGCAATGGAAACCGCTCTTTTCTTTCAGATGAAACCACTGAGAAGTCAGACCTGGAAGGCAGTAAAAGAATGTACAAATACAGGCAGAATAAGACAAAGTGATGCTCACACTAACAAAAAAATGAAATACCACAGAGTTTTGGAAATGCGTTCTTGCAGCATACTCAGAGCAAGGTGCCTCATCTACCCATGCTCCAAACCTGTGGCATCGGCACAGTCAGAAGGATCCCAAGTCCTAATTCCACCCCTCATCACTCTGCTGTCTCCCAAACCCAGATAACCTGCTGTTTCCATGCTTCTTGCAGCAATACATTAGGTTTGAATGAGCTTTACTAGTAGGTTTTCACCAAGCCTAACTATAATAGGACTTGCAGACACCCCTAGTTTCTGAACTTGCATGCTATACTTCTGCAGTGTTGAGGTTCTTGTCTCACCAACACCAATTCCATCACAGGTTTTGTCTGCAAATCTCACTTGACTCCAAACAAAAGTTTTTCAAGTAAATGTAGGTGCCTCTCTCATGTCTGTAATCTATAAGGACTGAAGTTCTGAAGCTTGAGGACCACAAGTCAAAAATAAAATTACATGCAGCTACAACTTGAGAGAGGTGAGCCACATACAAGCTGCAGGAGACTCAGATTTTACAGCTGAACTCCTCTAACTTGTTACTATCTGCATGTTAACCATTCTGAGTTTTATTAGCAATTATTTAACTAAGTACAAACTGAAGGCAGGCCAAGCAGAAACAGTAGCTTCAGAAACATTAATCATATTCTCCTCTCCATTACAAAAACAGAGGAAGCTATAATAAAGAAAAGATTCCTACCAGACAACAATCCCAAAACTCTGGCCTCTTATCCAGGACTCCTTACCCAATACCCCTCCTCCCTCAACAAATTCAATCATATTTAAATGGTAACTGCATGATAGGCCAAGTTTGTTCAAGACAGTTTCAAAACAGACTATTAAGCAAACACGCACAAAGTAATCTCTTGCCTTTCAGTTGTGCGGTCCTCTGGAACTCGCATCACTGCAGGGCAAAAAAAACCCCTGTCAGCCCACTAATTTGCAAAGCAGCTGGAGAGAGAACTATACCAAAGCCACCCATAACAAGCATGAATACATTAGTAAAGCACATTTTAAAATAAACATGCTGGTTTTCATGGTTTAACCCTGGCCAGCAACCGAGCCCCACAGAGCTGCTCACTCCCTCCCCCCCCCATGGGATGGGGAAGGGTGAAAATGAGCAAACTTGTGGAATTGAGATAAAGACAGTTTATTAGGGACAGAAAAGGAAGAAAATAGTAACAACATTGATAAAAGAATTAGAATATACAAAGCAAGTGATGCACAATGCAATCGCTCACCACCAACTGACCGATGCCCAGCCAGTCACCAAGCAGCAGCCCCTGGCCAGCTTTACCCCCAGTTTATATACTGGGCATGATGTTCTACAGCATGGAATACCCAGCTTTGGCCAGTTTGGGTCAGCTGTCCTGACCCAGCTTCTTGTGCCCCCAGCTCTCTTGCTGGCAGGTTTCCAGAAGCTGAAAAGCCCTTGACTTCATATAAACACTACTTAGCAACAACTAAAAACAGTAGTGTGTCATCAACATTATTCTCCTAAATCCAAAACACAGAATTGTACCAGCTACTAGGAAGAAAATTAACTCTATCCCAGCCAAAACCAGGACATTGGTTTGCAAACTGAACCTTAATTCAGTGGATGACGAATCTTCCAAGGGATCTGTTCAGAAGCAAACCACAACTTCACAAGGTAGAATTTTTACCTAGATTTCCAGGCAGCGGAGACCACTCAAGTCACCAGCGTGCTGTGATCAGGTACACTCCCACCCCAGGATCCTGAACCACTGCCACAAGTCATATGCCTCTACAAACCTCTTGTCAGAGTTTGCACACTGTCAGCCTAGTCAGGAGATGGTGATCTGGGAATCGGCAGACAGAAAAAGCCAGCCAAAACATTGCCTGGTCAGGTCAGTACCAGAATGCCACAATGAGATGTCCTGATTTATAATAATTTTTAAAGCTATCACTCCACCAAACTCCTAAGGTGCAGTCAGGATCAACAGGGGATATGGGTATATATATGCTCACTTTGCCTCAGAATGCGCTACTGGGATAATCTATTTAAAATCAAAACTGATCTAATTTCTTCTGCTTTTCGGTGAATATTCTCAACTGACATTGGAGATAACTTTTTCCCACTTTTGGGCTGGTTCTGGCTGGGCTAGAGTTAATTTTCTTCATCACAGCTAGTATGGGGCCGTTTTCTGGAATTGTGCTGCAAACAGCATTGGTAGCACAGGGCTGTTTTCGTTACTGCCCAGCAGCGCTTGCACAGAGCCAAGGGCTTTTCTGCCCCTCACCCCACCCCGCAGCAAACAGGCTGGGGGGCACAAGGAGCTGGGAGGGGACACAGCTGGGACAGCTGACCCGAGGGATATCCCATACCATATGGTGTCATGCTCAGCATATAAAGCTGGGGAAGAAGAAGGGAGGACACTCGGAGTGATGGCATTTGTCTTCCAAAGTCCCCGTTACGCATGATGGAGCCCTGCTGTCCTGGAGATGGCTGAGCACCTGCCTGCCCATGGGGAGCGGGGAATGGATTCCTTCTTTTCCTTTGCTCCTGCACAGATTTTGCTTTCCCTATTAAACTGTTTTTACTTCAGCCCAAGAGTTTTCTCACTTTTGCCCTTCCGATTCTCTTCCCCATCCCACCAGGGGGGGAGTGAGGAAGCAGCTGCATAGAGCCAAGTGACTGGCCAGGGTTAAACCACGACAGTTTTAGCAACAGCGCTCCAAAATGAGGAAAACACGTCATTTTGGATACTAAAAACATAAAAATAGCCTTACTGAAGTAGAACAAAGGTCCAATAGCCTGTGTTCAACAGTACCCAATACCCATTGCTACAGACCATGCTAATAAGTTAACGTTCCTTCTCCTAAGTCTCAAAAATTTCTTCAATTAACAGTCTAAAGGTTGCAATGTCATTTTACCTGAGACATTAATTAAGCAAAGTAGTCAGAGACTTCTCTCAGAATCAGTGAACAAAATGCTGCAATCTCTTCAGGACATGGTAATACTGTGCCTGCTAACTTACCCTCCAAAAATGTTAAAAAACAAACAGCCTCACAAGTGGATGCTCCGTAACAAAAAAGACCATGAGAGCCAATCCCTCAGCCACCGTGGTGTTAGAAGGCACACACCAAAATCAGCCTCTTCGAGTAAACAGAACAGATGTGGCATTCACATTTAGCCTGGGTCAAGAAAAGAGATGTTAAGAATTTCCCTCTCAAAGGAGAACTATTAAGTTTCCCATCAACAGTAATAATTGCAGAAATACAAAAGACAGTTTTGTCATTTATGTGATCAAAAGGCTAGTTCATGAAAGAATTCAAAACCTAAGTATAAAGTACTCTTAAAGCCAAGATTTTAAAAGGCATCCATATTTGTGCTGTACAGCCCTTAATGACTCTGAAACCTAGCTGCAGCGCAACACTGAGGACTTTACTCAGACCCACAACAATACAAATACGTTTGAGCACATCTAAGGTATTAGTTTCCTCGTCACCTGACCCTATCTACATCTGAAGTTGCAGTAAGAGGCCAGACATTTAAACAGCATTCCTGCCTGTGGAAGCCCTTCGCTCAAATTCTCTTCTGACATCCTGACAGTCAAGCTCTGTACAGCAGCAAGCCTGCAACAAAGCCTTAATCAGCTGGGTCTCATGACTGACCTTTTCAAAAGAAATGCTGGAAATGACAGTTGAAAGATAAAGTGATGCCAAGACTAAGGAAACAATGGTCAGGACATTTAAGGACAGATTCTCACCTTCCTCTTCAGAAGAAGCTTTGTTTGGGGTGTGTCTGTGATCCTACGGACTGCTTTTCCTGGTGCAGTGACATCCTGACCAGTCTTACAGCAGTGACAAAGCACCTTGCTGATGCTTCATCCTAAGTGAATGAAAACTAGGCGGATTCCCCAAAGACCATGGTGCTTACCTGACTCCTGGAAAAGGTAGTCCTTGAAACTTAAAATTTCAGAGTATCACAGAAAGGCCAAATGATACCCTTCTTGCCTTCCCTTCAATTTTACCAGTCCATTTTGCTAAGCTTCCCAATATAGATGGATAACCAAAAAGTTCTGGCTAACCTGCTTACCCACTGGAGACCCTTAAAAACTACATTTGATAGAATCACAGCATAGTTTGCGTCAGAAGGGACCTTGAAGATCATCTAGTTCCATCTCCCTGCCACAGGCAGAGACACCTTCCACTAGATCAGATCACTCAAAGCCCCATCCAACCATTTGCTCAGATGGTGAGTACGGGATGGTCTTGCCCCTTCTCTGGCTCAAGGATACAACTAGAATTCAGCCCCCAATGTAAGGACATGGACCTGTTGGAGCACATCCAGAGGAGGCCATGAAGATGATCAGAGGGTTGGAGCAGCTCTGCTATGGGGACAGGCTGGGAGAGTTGGGGGGGTTCAGCCTGGAGAAAAGGCTGCAGGGAGACCTCACAGCACCTCCCAGTACCTAAAGGGGCTGCAAGAAAGCTGGAGAGGGGCTTTTCGCAAGGGCATCTAGGGATAGGACAAGGCGGAATGGCTTTAAGCTGAAAGAGGGGAGATTTAGATTAGCTATTAGCAATATTTACTGTGTAGGTGGCAAGGCACTGGCACAGGCTGCCCAGAGCAGCTGTGGATGCCCCATCCCTGGCAGCGTCCAAGGCCAGGCTAGACAGGGCTTGAAGCAACCTGTTCTGTTAGAAGGTGTCCCTGTCCATGGCAGGGGGGCTGGAACTAGATGGTCCCTTCCAACCCAAACCACTTTATAATTCTATGAATAAGCTTTTACCCTCTCCCTGTAACCTTCCTCCCATCCCAGAGGTCCAGTCGCCTGTGTTTTAAGGGTCCAAGGTCCACCTCTAGTGCAGCTCAGCTGTGTGACAGTTTTCTCAGCAGCCTGGTCAACGTTAATAGTTGTAGGAAAGAGCTCTGATAAGACTTGTTCTCTCTACAGATGTGTAGAGTTAAAAAAAAGGCAGGGGTAGGCAGGATTACAGGCAGACAGGTGTCATCTGCAGCTCAAGAATTCAATAAGAAAACCACCAAGTATGGTAAAAAAAATAAAAATTCTAAAGAAAAAACAACAGGGAGGTGGTGTTAATGGATGACATCAGTGGATGACAGCAAACTAACAACACTAAGGAGCCGTTTCAGGGAGCAGCAAAGGTCTCTCTTCTGGATGCCCATCTGGTCAGCAAATGCCTTTTGGCTGTCCTATCGGGAACACGTTAATGCCTACAGACCAGCAGTCTGTTAAATCCTACCAGCCTCAGTGCATGTTTAGCAATAAATAAATCGTTTTGCATTTTAAAACTCTCTCTAGGCTGCTTGCAGAGTCTCTCTCTGGGCAAGGCAAAAGCCACCTACCCGAAGTGACCCAGAGACGGATGTTAACAAGATGACAATTCACTAAACTGATCTGGAGGTAAGCCAATAAAAATACGTACAAAACTCTCTTACAGGTACAGAAAGCAACAGTCAAAAAGCAGTGGGTACTAGCAGATCTGAAGCAAATAAGAGAAGTTCCTGCAAGCAGAAAATGGGAAATGCAGCACTGACCAACAATGCCACTGAGTTCAAGCTCGGTTTTTTTTTCACCTTCAACACTAGTACCTACATCTTGAAGCTGTACCATTTCAGTTCAGCTGTCTATCAACAACAGAAACACCTTTAAGTCAGCGGTGCAATACAAAAATCAAACAGCAAAAAATAAAACCTGGAGGCTTACATTGCAAGTTTGGCAGTAAGACTTCATAAGAATGTGGAAGCTGCTTTCTCTAGTCACAAGAGAAAGCTTTATCTGAGGAGATAGTCTTGCACAGTCACGGAAAGGACAATTCTCTGCTGATTTCTCTCTATAAATGGTGTTGGATTTCCCAGTAATGTACCAATTACAGAGTAGTCAAACAAAGATTGCATTTCAATATAAAAACACTTTAGGAACCCGGGCATCCTGCAGAGACCAATACTACTGCTAACCAAATATTCACCCATGGCCAACATCCTCAGGACACCCAGAGCAGTGGCAAGCCCAGGAACCCCAGAAGGATCGTCCTGCCTGGACTGACAGAAATGTGATTCTAAACGTGGAGAGGGCTGACCCCAGCCAGCAGTCAAGCACCCACGCAGCTGCTCCCTCACATACCCTCTCCCTAGCGGAACAGGAAAAGGGATAAAGCTCATGGGATGAGACAGAGATGGTGCAAGAAATGAAATGGAGGGAGCCAAGCAAAGGCTATCACTCACCACGTCCTGCAGGCAGGCCAGTGCCCAGCTGGGCTCCAAGCAATTACCTCCTTGGAAGCCAAAATCCTCCTCTTTGCTCCTCCACCCCATTTGTACTGCTGAGCACAACATTACACAATGTGAAACATCCCTTTGGCCGGTTTGGGTTGGCCGTCCCAGCTGCACTCCCTTCCCAGCCCACACTCTGGGGTGCAGAAGAAGCCTGGACACTATGCAAGCAGGGTCCAGCAGCAGCCAAAACATGGGTGCATGACCAACACTGGCTTAGTGATGACAGCTAGCTCCATCCCAGCCAAAGCTGGTACAAAACAAGCCCTACTTCATGCAGTCGGAACATGAAGCATACAGCACCGGTTAGCAAGACACCAACAGAAAGAAAATAAACTAAAGCAAGCCATTACCAGAACAGCTTGATCTCCAGCTCAGTAGGACTTTAAGCATTAAACAAACTGCATCTAAACCACACTCCTCCATCGCTGCCAGTCCAACTACATCAAAAATAAGCAACATGAATTCCAGACCCCAAATATGAGAAATTTTGAGACAAGTCAGACTTGTTCCCTAAAATACCAGATCAACTACACACATTATGACAGCTTGAAAATCAAACCAGATGATCTGTTCCTTGGTTTCCTTCAAACCTACAAAAACGTACTAAAAAGACCACTTCCATTTTGAAAGAAATAGTTTTATTATGTGCATCCTATTATATACTCTGTCATTACCCAACAAGCACCTCCCAAAAAGCAAAATCAACTAACAGAACAAATTCAAGAGTAAGACTGCAGAAATCTGAAGCACTAACTTGTAATTCACTCCTGCCTCTTTAGGACTTCTTTTTTTTCCCCAATATTGCCAGAGCTCGAGCAGACCACTGCTAAAAGGCAGTTCACCAAGATGTTTATCACTGCCTGGCTACAAAGGCGACTACTGAAGGCTCACCCTCTTTGCAGTCAGTCATATTTTTTCTTGCTGCCCAGGCTGAATTCAGTGACAGAGGATAACTGCACAATTTCCTACCTTCAAAACTGCACAGCCACCACAGGTCAGGCCACCCGGAGCACTCCAAAGCAACTGCCCCCAAGTCCTGCCCCACTGCTAACTAGTGAAAATCAGAACTGAGTTCTGTGTGTAAGTCCGTATAAACCGATTACATAAACCTGATGCACAAAATGAGCAACTGCCTGAGCTAAACATAAAATTAATGTCGTCAAGTATTAGTAAGACACTGACAGAAAGCATTACATAGCCGTCTCAAATACGAAAGCACCTAGGAAAAACTAACAGAAGCTAAAGTTTCCTAAATGTAAACAAAATACGATATACATGCATGCAGGGGGCTGACCTCAGCCAGTGGACAAGCACTTGCACAGCTGCTCTCACTCACTGCCCACCACCTCCTCACCTTAGCCAGACCAGGACAGAATAGGAAGAGCAAAAGGCAAGAAAACCTAGGGGTTAACATAAAGACAGTCTAAGAGGTCTTTAGATCCCCCCCCTCAGAAGTGGGGAAAACAACCACAAGCAAAGCAAAGGCAATCACTAACCTCCATCCACAGGCAGACAGATGCTCAGCCAGGCTGAAAAAACATGACCTTGGAAGTCAAGAAACACCCTTTTCTTCTCCTCTACCCCAGCATTTATTGCCAAGCATGACGTTACACAGCTTGGAACAGCTCTTTGGCCAGTTCGAGTTGGCTGTCCCCTCCCAGCCCCTTGCCCACCCCCAGCCCGCTTGCTTGGAGTGGGGTGGCAGACAAGAAAGCCTTGATGCTGTGCAAGAATTGCCTAGCAGGAGCCAAAACATCAGTGCTTACCTACGCTGGTTTAACCAGACATCCAAAACATAGCACCAAGCCCCATCCCAGCCAGATCTGGGACCACTTCGCAACACAAACCACTGAAATATTCCCAACCCTTGGAGGTGGCCTTGGGTCTCTCCAGGAGTTTTCTGCTCAAGGCTCCCGGGGAGGCTGGGCTGCAGTGCTCCACTCCTTGCAGCTGGGTCCTGTCCAGCCCGGCCCAAGGGCAATTGCACCAAACATATGCTGCTGGATCTGTCTGAAGGCCAGCCGCAAGGTCCCACTCAAAACAGTTCCTCTTTTGGGTTACTCAACAGAGAGGACTCACAAGCTGACTGCAACCCAGAACATGCAAAACCCACAACGCCTAGGAAAGCTGTGGTTTCTTTTTTGTCAGCTGGTGGGGAGACAGCTATCATTGACAATATCCACAGGGACATGATGTCCACCCCTCCAGTCCTGAAAACCAGATTTCTTTTGCAGGTCCCTTGATCTTGCTCTGTTTTATGGCAAAAACAGCCTTCGGAAGGATCTGGATTATTGCTCTTCCTTTCTCAAACACTTTCTACGCTGTGTTGCTCAACACAGTAATGTTGACAGGGCCTCCCTACTCCTGGTCGGAGCATTCATTACCCGACTCCTGCCACAGCAGACCAATGTCCCTTCATCAAACCAGAAAGGGAACAGGCATCCTCAGCCCTTTGACTGCATCTGGGAAATTGCTTCACAGCACCCAGATAATCCTCCTGGATGGACCCTTTTTAGGTGTTCTGCACAATTCACAACACAGGATCTAGGTCCCCACTTCCTCACATGCTCCCCAGGGAGCTATTGGAGAGGGTCAAGCAGATGCTATCGAGATGATAAGGAAGATGCTCCAGTCCCCTCATGAGGAAAGGCTGAGAGAGCTGGGCCCATTCAGCGTGGAGAAGAGACGATTGAGAAGGGGTCATATCAATGGCTACAAATATCTTAAGGGCTGAATGCCAAGAGGATGGGGACAGGCTCTTTTCAGTGGTGCCCAGTGACAGGACAAGGGGCAACAGGCACAAACTGTGACATGGGAAGTTCCACCTGAATGAGGAAGAACTTCTTTACCCTGAGGGTGGCAGAGCCCTGGCACAGGCTGCCCAGAAAGGCTGTGGGGTCTCCTTCCCTGGAGACATTCAAACCCGCCGGGATGTGACTCTGTGCAGCCAGCTCGAGGAGAGCCTGCTTTAGCAAGGGTTAGACTAGGTGATCTCCAGAGGCCCTTCCAACCCCAACCAGTCTGGGATTCTGTGATTCCCCACAGCTGCACAGACAGCATCAGCAGGACCCTCTCCCCTGAGCTGGGAAAGGCCAACTGTGCAGCAACCTTCACAGCTGAGACACCAGCCTGTAGAAGCGAGGAAGAGGAGATTCTATTCCAACCACTTTCTCCACAGCCAGTGCCTTGATGTCTGGCCAGCCCACCATCACCCGGCACTGCTGTATGACACCAGCACATTCAATACTAACCTCTGCACTGGACATCACTCAGATCCCTGGAGACCTGGTTGCTGTTCACCTCCACCACTTCCCTCAAATAACAGACAAGGTGGTCTCCACTTGCCACCACTGCCTACCAGATGATCCTTGAGGGGATATCCCCCCTTTAACAGGAGATGCCTGCACTAAGCCTCTGGTCTAGCCATGGTGTTCATATTTTCCTCAGATCCAAGGACCCTCCAGCTCCTTTGACAGCACTGAACATCAGCCTGGAAAGCACAGGTCAGGTCTCAAACCAGCACTAGAAGCCGCTGCCTCTTTTTGGCAGAGACAAGGCATCCCTCCTTCAGGTGGTCTGCCATTTCAGCAGTATTAATGTGCCTGCTCAGCCAAAAACGCCCAGGCCATCCAAGGTGAAAGCCGCTCTAGGCACCCACCCAAGAGCTGGGTGCCACAGGGCACGTTCCCATCTGCCGTCCCCAGCCAAGTGGTTACTGGAGGATCCACCAAGATCTGAATTTGGATCAGTGGATTCACAGTCTGACGAGATGGCAGCGTGTGCAGGACCCTCCTGGCAGGGGGACACTATAACCACCATTACAACAGCCAAATTCAAAACAGGGTTCACAGTACACAACACTACGAACATTTTTGTTACACCAGGATGTTCAAGAAACCAAAGGGCCATTGCAACAATGTTGGCAGAATCTGTCCCAGAGGAGAAGAGGAGGAAGGTGTAATTGCTGTTTATCTGCAGGGGACGGTTCTCAGAGTACTGGGATGACAGCAACGCAGCAGTCAAATACTAGACCAGGCTCAATACCTCACTTTTACCACAGGTTCCCACAAAACAACACAGTAAACAGCAAAGGCTAAAAGCTGCCACTTCAAAGCCCTACCAAGTAGCAGCTGAACAACAAATACAGCATAGCACACTCCAATCAGATCTGTCGTTACATCTCAATCACCCTCATGCCCCTCGCTGAGCTCCAGAAAGGACTGTGGTGTGTTCCATCGGAATACAAGGAAGAACTACTTCGCCCTGAGGGTGGCAGAACCCTGGGACACGCTGCCCAGAGAGGCTGGGCAGTCTCCCTGGAGACATTCAAACCCATCTGGACACAACTCTGCAGCCTGCTTGAGAGCCTGCTTTAGCAGGGGGTTGGACTGCGTCATCTCCAGAGCTCCCCTCCAACCCTGACCATTCTGTGACTCCGTGTTGCTGCCAGCCAGCAGCCAAACACCCACAGACCTGCCTGCTCACCCCCATTCCCCAGTACAGCAGGATGGGGGAACACAAAGGAGAGAAATCCCATGGTTTAAAATAAAGACAATCTAACAGGTGAAGGAAAGCGAGGGAAAAAATGTGGATAACTGACTAGCTGAAAAGGGTCACATAGACATAGTCCAGCTGGCTGGACAAAAATGCACATTGCTCTCAGCTTATCTGAAGTAAAGCAAAAATAACTGTCTTTGGCTGTTCTTGTTACACAATAACAGGAAGATTTTGGTGGGAAAAGAATGTTGCAGGTGGGAACCGATAACTACAGAAGAGAAACTAGGGGCGGGCTTGGTATTTAGGCAACTAACCAATAATGAGCTTAACTTTTGTAATATGTATGAGCTAATTATAAGAAGGCATAAAAGGTGACTGTAAGAGACAATAAACGAAGTCTGCTGATCACTCATATTGAGCGACTGCGTCTTCCCTCCGTCGCGACAAAAAAAACCAAAACCAAGCAAAGCAAAGGCAATTACTACTCACCACCTCCCACAAGCAGACCAGCACTCTGCCAGGCTTCAAGCAACGTCCTCCTTAGAAGCCAAAAACATCTTTTTCTTCTCCCTCTATCCCAGTTTTTACCGCCAAGCAGGATATTACATGGTATAGAATATCCCTTTAGCCAGTCCAGCTCACAGCTATGTACCCTTCCAGCTTCCCACCTACTCCAGCCTACTGTCAGGAGTGCAGCGGGGAAAGCCTTGACATTGTGCAAGCATTGTTCAGCAACTGCCAAAACACCAGTGGTGATCAACTGTGGTTTAGCCACAAATCCAAAACACAGCTCAGGAGCTGCTGCAAGGAGTTAACTCCAGCCCAGCCAGAACCGCTCAGTAACATAATTCACTGAATATTCCAAAGACTATTCCATTCCAGTGTTCATGGCATTCAATGCATCAAGTTTATATTCACACACCAGAAAAAAAAAAAAATCAGCACAAATCTTTCAGCAAGTAATTCTTAAGACAAAAAAAGGGCATTTTAGCATCTTCATGAACCATTAGCAGCAGCAATCTACTGGACTTTTCCAATTTTCACTTTCCATGTCAAATTTTAAAGCACTACTGTCCTGGTTTCTGCTGGGATAGTTAATTTTCTTCCTAACAGCTGATGCAGTGCTGTGTTTTGGATTTAGGAGGAGAACAATGTTGATAACATACTGATGTTTTAGTTATTGCTAAGTAGTGCTAACTCTAAATCAAAGACTTTTCAGTCTCTGATGCCTTGCCAGTGAAGAGGTGCACAAGAAGCCAGGAGGGAGCCGAGCCAGGACAGCCAACCCAAACTAGCCAAAGGGCTATTCCATACCATGGAACATCATGCCCAGTATATGAACTGGGGGGAATTGGCCCGGGCCTGCTCATCACTGCTCAGGGACCAGCCAGGCATCAGTCAGCAGGTGGTGAGCCACTGTACTGTGCATCACTTGTCTTTCTTGGGTTTATTTCTCTTTTTCTTATCTCCCTTTTCATTATCATTTTATTTCAATTATTAAACTGTTCCTATCTCAACCCACAGCTTTTACCTTTTTTCCCCCCAATTCTGCTCCCCATCCCATCGAGGGAGCGAGCGAGTGGCTGCGTGGTGCTTAGTTGCCAGCCAGGGTGAAGCAACAAGCACAAATCCTGCATGCTGCTTCACAAGTACATTTATATACCTGCAACAGCTCTGAGGCGTACAGAGCTCTGCGTGCCTGATGTGGAGATGTACCCCAGCGCACTGCAGACAAAGAGCAAACAGTAATACTTCTGTCTCAAATTTACTAAAAAAAAATAACCCCAAACTCCATTCACAATGTTTAACTTGATGGCAAAGAAATACGGAAACGTTTTATTTACCGTCAAATGTGAAACACCGGGGGAAAAAAAAAATAAAGGCCTCAATGTTCTTCCCATTTCATACACAGACAAGCTCCTTGTCTGGGAAGGACTAAAACAAGCACAGTTGAGCTTCCACTGAGCTCAGCCCCGAAACCAAACTTCAAGATACTTGGGAAATAGAAGGGAAGAATCCAGCCATATAGCAGGAAGCAGCAGGTTTTATAATCACTTGGAACCCCACCCTGGACAAAAATCACACAGTTGTTATCAGTTGTCATAGAAGCTGGAGAAGAAAAGATCAGTCTAGTCCCTCACGTCCTCCACCCTTTGAGAGAGCATGATTGTTCTGGTAGTACTGGCAGATTACTTTTTTTTTTTAAATCAGAAAAAAAATGCAATTAAAGATACTTCTTGTCCTTGAAAAGTGCCTTTGCAATAGGGAAAATAACTATCTCACTTTTATATCCACCCTCCTGAAGATCTTACAACACAGTTATGATTTAACATTTTAAATGTCTAGTGAATGGTCAAATACCAAGACAGAAGAGCATAAGCAAAAACCAAACACACATTTCAACATCAGTTCTCAGCTATAAATCAAGATGGACAAGTGTGTTTTATTTGGTTTTCAAAAAACACATTTTAGTCTGTTAAAAATAATCCTATAGAAAAAGAAATTCTTAAAAAATAACAACCTGTATTAAATTACTGTATTAAAATAATTGCAAGCGAGCAAAAATACTAAAGCATTTTGTCTAAGTTGCAAAACAAAGGTCAAATCCCCAAATATGCCAGGTTCCTGGGTAAGCACTACGAACAAGATTATGCTACGGTGCTAAAACACTTTGTCTTGGGTGAAGAGAATTTTTTACATTGTTTTGGTTATTTTGACCAATTCAGATCAACTGCTACCACCTTCAAAGTCAAGAAATGGGACAGCTATCTTGTTAACCCCAACGCACAAGTAGGAGCTACCAGAATACACGTCTACATTCCGAGCTCTCGAAGGATATGGTGATGAAAACCAACCTCCCCAGCTAACCATATGAACATTACTTCAGTCAACAGCCAGTTCTAACGCCAAAACCACCATTCCCAAACTGCCAGATAACTTTGTTTCCATGTAACCTACTACGTTTATGGGCTTAACTAAAGGTGTGGGCTTTCACGGAACCACAGCCAGCTGGAACAGAACAGCGGTAAGAATGAGGCAGGCAGCGCTGCCCCCCCAAGTTCACAGGCAGGTAAAAGCCGAGGCTGAGCCAGCACGGGCCGTGCTCCCGCCGCGCCCCGCAGCCGGTGCCGCAGGTAAGCGCTGTACCCGCTATTTTCATCTCTGCCCGCATTTGTTCAGCTCCTTTTTGCACTGCGAGGGGAACACATCCAGCCGCCGAGCCGGCGACGCCAGCCGTGCCGCCGGGCGCCTGCAGCGCCAGGCAGGGCGCTCGGGGCCAGCCGGCGCCGTGCTGCACCCCCCGGTAGCAAAATAACGAACCAAACGGCGGGAGGGCGGCGCTCCGCCGCAGCACGCCGGTACCGACCGGTGCGCGGCAAACGAGACCTCCGAGGCCGTTACACCGCCTGTCCCCCCCGGCCCCGGATCTGCTCCCGGGACCCGCCAGGAGGCTGCTGGGGGCGAGCGATGCCGGGCCCAGGGGGCTGGGGGAGTGACAGTACGGCCTCCCTCCGCCGCCGCCATTACGTGCGTCCCCTCAGCCCCCGCTGCGCCGCCACACAGGGGCGGGGGGCGGCCGAAGCCCAGCTCCTACCTCCGGCCAAGCACAGCCGAGCCGCGCTGCTGGCAGCCACCCTCCGCTTCGCCGCTGCCCCGCGCCGCTCCCTCCACCGGGCCGGGCCGCGCCGGGCCGGGCAGCGCGGCCGCCGAGCTGCTGCCCCGAGGAGGGAGACAACGGGCACTGCGTATGCGCGCGGCAGAAGGGGCGGTGCGCGGCGGGAGGCGCATGCGCAGAACAGGGCGTGCGCAGGCGCCCTGAGCCCCGCGAGGTCGCGGCGGGGCGGGCCCCGGTGTGGGCACGGTACCCGCGGTGCGCGTGCGCGGCCGCCCGCCCCCGCCCAGGGCAGGAGATGCGCATGCGCCTGGCGTGGGGGGCCGCTCTTGGTGCGGTGCATGCTGGGAGCTCGCCCCTCTATAAGTGCTCCTCCAGGCGGGGTGTGGTGGGTGTTGTGTGGCTTTTGGTGTTGGTTTTCTCTAAGTGCTCTTATTGATGCCTTCTGCTCTTTGTAGGCCTGGCATCGTGCCTCCCCTTGTATCCCCCTGTTATTCTTATTTCGGCCTGCTTTCTCTTCGGTTCTCTGCCGAAGGCCTGGGGCCTGCGGTGCAGCTGCACCTTAAGGCCGGGGTGAGGCTGCTGGTGCTTCCTTCCCTCCCTGCTGCTGGTAGTTGGCTTGCAGCTATGGAAACTGGAAATATGGAGGTACTGAGCAGCAGTCCTTCCTTGCCTGAGCTGTCCTCAGCAGCTGCTTCTGGAGTTCTCCTTTCAGGTGGCTCCTGCCTTATGCTTCTCTAGCCTCACGTACAGCCCCAGCTGGATGTGTGGATACCCTCTGACTTCATCTTCAAGGTGTCCTGTGCTTGACCAGGAGCTGCCAGTTTTTCCAGTGAATACCAGCATGGAGTATGAGACTTCTGAGGCACTTGCTCGCTGTGGTTGCCTGTGCTGCTGGCTGCAATGGTGTTTGCTTTTGGAGCAGCAGCATTAATATGTGGTACCTCCAACAAGCTTGCTTCCCTTGGGGGTATGGTGAGTCAGTGTCCCCAAATACAGACTTCCTTCATTAACTATGGACTGTGGTGCTGGTTCTGGCCTGAGAAGAAGAGTCTGAAAAGCTCTGTCACTTTGGTTTGCCCTGCAAGGTTTTGGCACAGGGAGCTCCTGTTGCTCCAGGCTCCACTGTGCTCTTACCCATGAAGCACCTTCATGAAGTCACACACTCCTCTCTGAGGAGACAGGAGGTTCCTTTAAGAACTGCCACATTATTTCCTGAAAATATGAAAGAGGATGCCAAACCTAACCACAGGGACAGACAGAAATGTTGCTGCTGTGTCATGGTGACTGCCCCCAAAGCATATGTTGTATAAAGCAGGCCTGTGACCAGCTTTGCCCAAAACCACACCATTTGCTTGTGCAGCAGAGCATATTTTAGAGCTGCTGAAAGCACTGCATCTTGCTGCAAATGTGGCAGACAGCAGGCACCCACTCGGCTGCTTTTTTAGCAGACTGGGAGTGGGCTGAGCAGTGCCAGTGGACTGTCTGCCATGCAGATCTCTCTGGCTGTGCTGCTTTGAAGTTGCTTGGGCGTTTGTCGTCTTTGTTGTTTGAGATCCTGCAGACATTTTGCATACATCTAGCAAAAATGATTCACTGGTGCTGGGTTTTCTGACAGAGCTGGGCTGACACAAAAATAGGTTGCTGGTCTTCATCTCCAAACCTGTTTCAGCTCCTACCTAGCACATCACAGTCTTGGAAACTCTAAAAGTCTTTAAAAGTTAAGATTTCCATTTCTTCTTGGCTTCTGAAACCTGCTTAGAGCTGTCTAGTCCTGCAACCCATGATTTCTGTAGACCACAGCAAGGGGAAGTAAGAAGCTAGGATCTTCCGGAGGCTTGGAAGCTGTATTTCTAAACTTCTGAATCAAATTTACAGCTGAATTATAAGATCTGTGTCTGTTTTGCCATTCTGGGGCCAGCCCAAAGATCTTCGCTGACAAGATACTCTGGAAGGGAAAATCTGTTGTTAACTAAGAGACAGGATCGGCTTTTATGGTGAGACTGTGGGACTCTGACAGAGTTAACTGTGGGTTTAGGAGCATCCCAAGCATGAACTCTGCCCGGCACCTGCTGTGGAAACTTTTAACATCTTGTTGGGAAAGAATCATTTGGGTCAAAGCCTTTATAAAAAGATGAGCACTCTGTCTACATGGAGTGTGAACGTTATCCTGCTCCTGTGGTGCTGCCCTGAAAGCTGTAAAACAAAACAATTGAAAATAAAGTAAATCCGAGTCTAATCACACTGAGGTCCAGGCACAAATGAGGCTGGAATCACATCCAGGGTCTCATTTGCTGAATATCCAGCAGCAGTCTTAAAAGGCATTGTTAAGATGGTAAAACTAAACAAATTAAACATTAAGTCCTTTGGGAATGTAAACATTTGGGCTGCTTGTGCAACCTGACCTGTCCGACATATCCTAGTGTCCAGACACAATCTCCAGTTACATGACAAGACGCTTGAGCCCCAGCAGCTCTGCTGTGAGTGGGGTTGGACACCTGGAGGACCTGTTTGCTGTGGGACTCTGCCTCATTAATTGCAAAATCTGGGAGATGCAAAACGATTGAAGTCTTATAGTTTCATAAAAGCCTCAGCCAGAGTCAGGTCCTAACCTTGCTCCTGTGAAGAAATCCCCATGGCATGCTGGATAGGTCTCTTAATCCAGCTTGTTTTAGGTGTTCGCTGGTTCTTTGCCAAGCTCCCTGAGCTCCTGACACAGTTCCAGGTGTGATGTAGGGTGCTCAGAGCCACAGCTGAAGTCAGGAAGCTGCCCTTTGCAAATGCAATGCTAAGTAGCCTGAGGATACATTGCCAGGCCTTGCTCTTGGACATGGTTTTGATCATTTTAACTGCAAAATGACATGAATGACAAGCATATAAAATTTCATTCTGAATATTTAAAACACAAACAAGGGACATCCGTGTGAGAACACAAAGAATCTCGCTCTTACTAAGGATGCTTAGTAATCCCAAAGTGCCTTCACCCCTTTAGCTCTTAGGCACGCTGCTCTGGGTCAAAATAAGAGCAGGTCCCCAAAAGAGACCTATACATGGCCAAAGCACAAAACCTGCTGCAAGAATAACTCCAGGAGAGACCTGAGAGCCCAGCCCAATGCACAGGAGAGATGGGGCCGCAGTGGCAGGAACCTGAGTGCATTCTCCAGTGCTGGCCCTGAAGCTCACCATCAACCACCCTATATTTCACAAGGGGTGTGGTGGTGTGGGGAGAAAACTTCTGGGTTGTGGCCTGAAAGTGAGAAGAGAGGATTTTTCAGATCTGCAATCCACTTTTAGATCAGGTGGTCACCGAAACCTCGGGCCAGGACAGTTGCTGCGGGGGAGCAGGCACGTGTCATGCAAGGTGCCAGCTACATCTTGCAGAAGAGATGTAAATCATGGAGTCGGGAAGGAGCTGATGCAGCCAGCGTCTCCTTATGCAAAGGACTTCACTCAGGCAGGTTTTTGGCTGCTTGTCAAAATTATCTGGCTCCCAGCTGCTCTCCTATCCCCATCATATTGTCAAGCCTTCCCCAAAGTCTGTGTTTTCCATCCGATCTGGTCCTGCTCCAGGCTGATGGGTATTAATAGTCCTTTAGGCTGTGAACCCTGGGACCTGACTGGCAGCTGCAGAGCCCCACATACTCTTTGCCTGACACATCGGTATCTGGTGACTATCCCTGCTCCGCGTGACAGTGTGGGTTGTCTCAGCCCAGAGCCGGCTCTGGGAACGGATTGGATGCAATTAATTGCTTTTACATCATCAGATGTCCAGTCCCTCTGCCCAGTGTGTGGGGCTATGGGGGAGCAGTGGGAATTCAGGCACTTTCCCTGCAGAAGAGACATAGCAGGTCTGTGCTGCCCTCTGAAGCATCCTGGGTGAGTTGTTTTGTGATTACACCTTGTAGGAAAGATATGTCACACCCCCCAAAAAGGGGTGAGAGCCAGGGCTGGGGCTGGAGGAGTGGGAGAACCACAGCCCATACACAGTTGTGTTACGACTGGGTAAGTTTAGGCATCTTCTGTGCCACCATCGTTACGCAAGGGGGTACCCCTGTCAATTACAGCAATGAGGAGGTTGCCGTTAATGGATGCTGTGTACCTCGGAGCTGTGAAAGTCCCAGCTGACAGGAAGAGCCTGTGCTAAGGAGGACTGGACCTCCATCTGGTTTTCTGGCTCCTCATCTTGCCGTAGCTGTGGCTGGAGGTGCCTGTGCTGTGCATTCAGAAGAACTGAGCATGGGATGATGCCTATCTGGATCCCATAGCCCCATTTTCCTCATCGCCCATGCAAGCAAGTCCCTGGGCTTCCTGGGAGAAGAGCCTGCAGACCCGGGGAGCATTGGGGCACCAAGACATCCCCTTCCTGCAGACTCCTCCACAGCTTCCTTGGGTCCCTGCACTCTCCCCACTGAGCAGAATCACCCAAAGGGCTGTAAAAATTACGCCAGTTTCTTCTACCCCATAAAAAAACCTGCTTGCCCTCAAAGCACATCCTGTTTGACTATAAGCAGGGGCTTAGCAGATGTTTTAAAAGCAGCTTAAAAAGGGCCCGAGCGGTGGCAGCACAGCCAAGTCCCTCTGCCAGGAGGTGTTTATGGATGCTGGAGATTCAGGGATGTGTTTGTCCAATGTGCTCCCCTCTGCAGTCATGTGCCCCAGTCTGCAGCTGCTGTTCTGCAGGGCAGGAGCTGGGCTTTACTGGGGGAACGTTTCCTTCATGCTCTGCCACCACATCCGTCTCCGCTGGAGCTGCTGGGCTGAGCTGAGAGCTTTCCCAGTGGATCCTGAACTGCCAGGCAGGCTCTCTGGGCTGGCTGCTATGAGGACTGGCTTCCCAGCCTGGCACGCAGGGCTTGAAATTACCACTTCCCGCCTGGGAATGCCCCTGAAGTTCCATTTTTACCATGACTCTACATCTACTCCCTATCTCCTGCCACAGATGCTCTGCTCAGTTTGGATGCTGAGCTTCAAAAAAAATCTTGGTGAGAGTGAATTTTAAAGCTCAGTTTAAATAGTGGTAAAGTAAGGCAAGGCCTGGGGAGGTGGGATGGACTCAAGTTTGCATCAGTACAGTGAGATGGTGAGCACACAGATGAAGTCACAGATATAAATGAGGCTGTCAGAATAAAATGAGATTATTGAGCTTGGCAAGATTAAAAAGCAGTTTCAGAGTAGGAGCAGCATCTTGCAGTGGCACAGAACTAGGCAGGGTGATCCTGTGGGGATCCCCCACTGCAGTGAGATCCCCTCCACATCTTTCCACGTGGTTCCAAGGAGCAGGAATGAAATGGAGGAGAGAAGAGGGGTGGCCCCCCTGATAGAGTAGCAAAGCGTGCTGCCCTGCCCCTTCTCGTGTCCAGCTCCTTGGTGGGTCCTTCTGGGCTCTGCCTGTGCAGGGGGATGGATGCAGGAGCAAAGCCCCTGGAGAAGCAGCAGCTCTGCCCACTGGTGCCAGGGCTGCTGGAAACCCCCATAAAACACCCTGTTATTCAGGCTCTGTTTCCTGCAAAGCTTGAGCGAGAGCAGACCCAGAAACCCCTCACTCTGCTGCATGCAGCATCCTTCACATTTGAATCCGCTGTCAACAGAGGATTGCCCCTCGGTGCTACCCAGATTGGCTGGGGACACAGAGGAGCCACCATTTCCCGCTGCTTCTCCACTGTGGGATGGAACCCCTAGGCTTCACTTTCAGCCTGCCATTCCCAGCTGCACCCTCGACAGCCAGAGCTGTGGGGCTGGAGCAGGAGACGAGGGATGTGTCAAAGGACCTGCCTTCCCACAGTCACCTGGTTAATTTACTAATTCATCGGCGAGGCCTGATGAGGGTGACATTTTAGCGGCTGCAGCATGGAGTGGGCACAGGGAAGCTCACTGTGCTTTCCCCACATTGTCCCCCAGGTGTGTGACAGCCCCTCGCCCCAGATGGCAGCCACCAGTCCCCAAGGACCACAGGGGCTCACACTGCGTGACACAGGCACTGAGGCTGTGAGGACAGCCTCCGGTCACCCACCCGTGCCTTCAAACAGCTCGCGGGCATGCCTGCAGCTCCAGAGGATGCTTTACGGACGGGTGAGCTGATGCACAGCTCCTCAGCTGGGGCACTGGGAGGACTGGGAGCTGGGGAGCTGGGAAGACTGGGAGCCCCAGTGCTGGCAGCCCCTGGCATGGTCACACCAGGCTTAAAAGTCACAGCGATTGATGTAGCTTGAAATTGCTGCAGGGCCACATCCTTCTCCTGCCTCAGCCCCTTCCTCTGCCTCCAAGGGCCACCCCTGAGCTGCGTTTAACATAGGAGACAGGACGAGGACCACAGGTTCATCAGCGTCCCCTCTGTGCCACCTCCCATGCATCCCCCCAGCCTGCTAGCTCCATGCCCCCCCCCCTCCCCCCCGTGTGACAGTGCTGGGGGGATCCCACAGGACCCTTAGTGCAGTTTGGGATCAGAGGGACATTTCTGGGTCTGGGGGGCGTTGACAGGGTTTGGAATGACCAGCACACAGGAATTACGGGGGAAAAACAGACAATGTCCATGGCTCTCCCCTCCCAGTCCAAAGGGCTCCCCAGTTTCCTCCTCTGGCTCCAAAAAGGAGCCCAGAAAGGGCCTTTTAGGGGCTGCTTTGGTCACCAGTACCCCCAAAACTATGCAAATCCACCCCGAAGTGGTAGCAGGACAGCTGGGAAGGAGGGAGGGAAGGGCTGTGGAGGAGCACGTGGGCACAGATGGGGAGCTGTGGGCACAGGCTGGTGGGACCAGTGCTGGAGGATGGGGCTGGTTCCGTGCAGCGGGCAGGGGACGTGCAGCTCCGTGTCCCTGTTAGGGACAGAGCCGGGAGAGGGACGTGCAGCCCTGTGTCCCCATCCCCGCAGAGGCATCCCCGTGGCTGGGACCACATGCAGTGCCCAGGGAGGCTATGTTTGACATTCCCCTGTCGGCGGCTGGGGCCGGGGTGGTGTGTGACAGGCACGTCAGTGGCATTTCCGAGCACTCAATGGTCTTCGGTGACCTTGTGGGGCTGCCCTTACCCGTTATGCGTCCCTTTAAGCCCACAGGACCTGGGGATGGAGCTGTGGGGAAAGTCATGACTGTTTTCCCAAAGTGACCCCCGCGGAAGCCACCAAAACACTGCCCACAGCAGCTCAGGTCCTCGGCCTGCCTGTGTGCGGGAGCTCCAGGGGGTTCTTGCACCCCCAAACGCCCGAGGGGATGAGCAAGTGGGGGTCCAGGGGGCATCAACAGCAAATTCACTGGAGCTGTGGGACGGAACCCTGCTCGCAGCACTGGGCTCTGGCATGTCTCCCATTACGGGCAGTAAGGACAAACATCCCCACAGCTCGGGGACATCCCTGCTGCCTCTCTGGGACCATTCCTGCCACTTCAGTTGCCTGGCAGGGCCTCCAGACCCCCACCAGCATCTCCCGCACCCCAAAACCCACATGGGCAAGACCCAATGCACCATCCTTTTGTGCCGGGAGGGGGGGGGGGGATGCTCAGCACCTCCCTGGATCAGGCCCTTTGGCCACGGGCTATTTTTATCCTGTCTGGTGGCAGAGCCCAGCGTTCAGCCATACAAGGAGCCGGCAGCCATCCCGGGAAGGTAATTTGTCCCTGAGGTGCCACATTGCAGGTTGCCCAAGTGGACAGCAGCGACCGGGGAGGGAGGGATTGTCACCTCAGCCAAGCAACCCGCTCGTCTTACGTCCCACTCGCCTCTTGGGGACACCTTGTCCATCCGTCCCCCCGTCAATACCCAGCCCCTGTTTCTCAGCTCGCCCCAAATTAGCACCTGGTGATGAGCAGGTTCCTGATGGATGAGGGCATGCAGTTAGAAATAGCTCGCCACTCCGGCCATCAAGGGGAGTGTGGTGGCCACGGGGCTAGTGTGACCGTCTAGGTGCTGGGCTGGGGGACAAGGGGAGGGTGGGAACCTGGACCCCCTCCCCTCGTCCCCCAGCCCAGCCGATTGTGGTTTGCCACATATCTGTGGCAGGGCTAAGTGACATGCCCAGGGACATCCTGGACACCAGTGGCAGAGACGCTGGGACTTTGCCACCTGGGGAGGACTGAGGGTCCCTGGACCATGCAGCATCCCACAATGGACCCTCAAACTATGTATCCCCTCCGGTGGAGCCTCCTGCCAGGGGGGCTTCTCACCTCCTGGAGGGCAAAGGGACCCCTCCAGGCTGCCCCCCCTTCCCCCCCCTGCCATTGCAAAATCCCAGCCCGGAGGGTGGAAAGAGTTTGGGGTCACCATGAAGAGTAGGAGGCAATTCTGGCTCACCCCCTTCTGCCGGGGGGGTCCCCACCGGGTGCACCCCCATCCCACAGGCACCCGAGCCCCTCCCAGCTGTGCTCAAAACCCCATCCCCATGCCGGGGTGAGGGGCTGCTCCTCCCACCCAGCTCCTCCAGACCCCAGTGTAGGGGCTGGGGGCCGGGGGCGCAGATGGATTTGGGGGGCACTGAGAGGCTGGAGAAAGGCTCAAACTCACCCGAGCGTGGACCACCCCCCGGGACCGTGGCACTCACCGTCGGAGCGGGTCAAGGGGCAGCGGGCCGGGGGCCGGGGGGCGCTGGGGGCCCCGCTTTTGGGGCGCGGAGCCCCCGCTGCCGTCCACCGGCATCTCGGGGCCCCGGGGTACGGGTGGCCGCGGGCGCTGTCCGGCGCGGAGCCGCTCAGGGCTGGCAGCCGGCCCGGGCTCGTCACCGCCGGGGGGGCCGCCCGCCGGCCACGGGGACCGGGGGGGCGTGGGGGGCGCGGCGGCGGCGCGGGGGGAGCCAGGGTGCGCGGCTGGGGGTCCCCCAACACGGGGGGAGGGGCTGGGTGTACCTCCCCTCGATGTGTGTGTGTGTGTCCCATTGTGGGTGCGGGGTTCAGTGTTCCCACCCCTGTGCCCCCCCACTCTGGAGGTGCAGGGTTAGGTGCCCCCGCACACCGAGGTGACCCCAAAACTGGGGGTAGGGGGCTGGGTGCCCCCCCTGCTCCAAGGTGCCACCAACACGGAGGTGCAAGCGGGGACCCCAGCACTGGGGATAGGGGGCTGGGGGGCCCCCACTACCTAGGTGCCCCCAAAACCGAGGTGCAGGGCTGGGTGTCCCCCTACATCGAGGTGCCCCACCCTCGGTGCTCCCCCCACTGTGGGGGTGCGGGACTGGGTGCCCCCCTGCACCGAGGTGTCCCCAAAACTGGGGTGCAGTGCTGGTGCCCCCCTATACCGAGAGGCCCCCGCCCGGTGCTCCCCCCACTCTGCGGGTGCAGGGCTAGGTGCCCACACACACACACCGAGGTGCCCCCAAAACGAGGGCTGCAAGCAGGGCCCGCCGGTACAGCGGATACGGCGCTGGGTGCCCCCAAAACAGGGGATGCAGGCGGGTCCCCCCACTCTGGAGTTGCAGGGCTACCCCCCCCTCCCTCGATACTGTGCCCTCCCACTGCAAGTTTGCGGCCCCCTCGTCCCACACGCCGCCACGTGACAGCAGTGCTCGGGGAAAACCCCCGCCCCCTCGGTGTGTTTACATCGACCCGCCAATCAGCCGCTCTCTAGCAGCACACCCGCGCGGCAGGGAGGGCGGTTTGTGCCGCCTCTCCCCATTGAGCGCTGCGCCCGCCAATCAGAATCTGAGCGAAGGGGCGGGCGATGTGGTTATTTACATCGCGTCTGGTCACGCCCACCCCGCCACGATTCCAGCTCTGAGCGCTGCCCGTCTAACCCAACGTGGGCAACGCGTGCGCCCAACCAATCCGACCCTTCGAGGTTAACCAATCCGAAGGCTAGGAGGTGGATCCGAGTCACCAATCAGCCAGCGGTACAGTGGGTGGGACTAGAAGCTAGAGTGACAGTGGGATGGTTGAATAGCGACATGCTCGAGCGGCCTTTCTTCCAATCAAGCTCAGAGAGGAGAACGGAGGGGCGGGGACCTGCGGCGGCGCTGGCCAATGGGGCGAGACGGCTGCACTGGGCGTGTCCCCGGTACGCTGGGCGGGCTGTGGCGGCGGCGGCGGCGGCAGTGGCAGCGGCAGCCCGCGGAGCGGCACCGGCCTCGGCCTGGCCTGGCCCGGCCCGGCCCGGCCCGGCCCGCAGGTACAGCGGCCACAGGGGGCTCCGGGACCCGGTGCCCCACGGGCTTCTCGGGGGGGGCTGTCGGGCCTCCGGTGGGTGCAGGCCAGGAAGGCCCCAGCGCGGCCCGGCCTGAGGTAAAGCCTCGCCGGGCGATGCTCGCAGGCCCTGGCCGTGCCTCGCAGTTCTACCGGCGCCACCCCAGGGCTCCGGTAGCCTTCGGTCGGGGAGCTGTGGGTTGTGCGGCCGCGCTCCGGCCTTGCGCCCGGCGGGGTGTCCTACAGCCGGCGGGGGACGGCCGCGGGGAGCAGAGCCGTGGGTCAGCCAGCATGGCTCGGATCTGGAGACCGGGTGGCAGGCCCCACGATGTGCTGAGGGGAGCTTCCTTCCCCCGGGACATGCAGGCCGTGTAGAGCCAAAGCGGGGGAGCCCGGGGCTGGGGCTGCCGGAGGAGCCTCTGACCCCGAGGGGGAGGCAGATGCGGGGGATGCCCAGGAGCCAGGTATTAGTCGTGCACCCCTGTCAGAGACCAGCAGAAGGCCCACCTAGCTGGTTTCACCAGTGCTGGGGCCCTGCCAGCCTCCAGCTGCGCGTTCTCCCACCTCCCAGCCCCTTGTCCTCTCCTGATCCCCTGGCACCCCTTGGGAGCAGGCTCCCCAAACAGCCCCCAGGCTCCCCTCTGTATGGGCCAGGCCTTCAACCCGTGGGGTGGGGTGAGGGGAATGTGCCACCAGCCTGCTGACCCATGCTGTGGGGAGGGGATGCGTTCAGCAAAGCTGTGGGGGAGGGGAACCCACTCAGATCCGCTCCCACGGCATGATCTCTGCTCTGGCAGAGCATACAGGGGACAGGCACAGTGGTCCCGCACGCTGCCATCACTCTGGAGGGATGCCTAACCTGGAGACAGGTGGCATGATGTGCTCTCTTTTCAGATTACAGTGACTGGAGGCTGGTTTCTTAACTTTGCCTAGAAAAACTAGTCCAGCTGGTGCCATGGAAGCTCGGGATGTGGCACACAGGTGGGTTTGGGCTGGGAGAAGGTTGCTCTCCCCGGCCTGGGCCAGCCTGCCTCTGCCATCCATGTTTACAGGGGACAGAATATGGCACCAGCAAGCTCAGCATGGTGTAGCCAGCTCCTGGCTGTGCCCTTCAGGTATTTTGTTACGTGCTGGCTCTTCAGGTTTCAGTCTGGCATGCAGTGACAAGTCAGGTATTGCTACAGGAGCATCGCAGCCAGGTAGGGAAACTTCTCTCTGCGTCTAACGCAGTAACTGCTTGACAGGATGCACACTGGGCTGTGTCACTTTGGGGTACAGTTGATCTGGATCCTTGTTCCTCTGTCAGCCTTGGCCATAGAGGCCGCAGAAAAGGCTGCATGAAGCTCCCAGTTGTGTTTGTTCGGTTCCTAATAGCTTGAGACAAAAATATGTGTTATAATACTGCATTGAAAATGTCCATGTTTCCTTTCTGTGCGAAGTCTGCAGTTTTTCCCCCTGAAGAGCTCCTGGGTGGCAAGCTGAGGGGACAGCCCTTCTCCAGGCTGAGAAAGGAAGAGCCAGGCACGCGTGCACATCGTGTCTAAGATGCACATGTGTCCTTGCAGGATTCCCCATGTACTTAAGTGAGACGGGCAGAAAACACCAGCTGTATGCAGGTGGACAGTGTATCCCAGGGCTCTTTTAGCCGGAGCTGGACGCTGATATCCTCCTGCAAACTTTCAGGCTTTTGTTCTGGAAGTGAAGAGTCAAGGAGGGAAGTGGGCTTGTTCCCCTCCCTTGAAGCAGCAGTTTGTTTTCCCCTGTCAGGCAGCCTCTGTGAGCTGCAGTTTGAGGCTGGCTGCGGGACAATGAAGCAAGACCCTCAGCAATTCACCTCTTGCCTGTTTATCCATCACTGCCAGGCTGGCCACTGCGCCCCAGGGACCGCAGCTGCGCAAGGACAGTGTCTGTCCCCGGAGCTGTCATCGCGCTGGCCCTTCCACCAGTGTTAATTTGATCCATGCCAGTGTTGTCAGCAACCAAAATCCAGGCTGCTGGAAGGCAGCCGCCAACCAGCCTGCCCAGTGCCTGCTCTTGTTTGTTGTTGACAGGGCGCATTTTGTCAGGTTTTGGGGGCCTGGAGAGCAAGGCCAAGCCCTGGCAGCTGCGACCACTCTACCGTGGTCCAGGAGCCAGCGTGGTCCAGCTGCCAAGGTGCAGACCTGAGCTCCCAAAACAAAGGTCGAATCGCCCCGTCTGCCTTAGCCCTCTTGGTCTCACCATGCTTTGCTTCCCCTGAGTCAGAGTGGTGTGGAGGGCAGGCATCTGGCCGGATCAGGCAAAGCCGGGGATGCAAGTACAGGGTATGCACTGTGAGGTGTCTGGAAAGGTCGGGCCTCTGGCCCGAACAGACTTAAAGCTGCTCCTGCAAATCTGGAGAGCCCTCACAAAGCATGCAATTTGCTGCCCTGATCTCAGTTCCAGCTGCTGTTGCTGCAGAAATTGTACCGCTGGCTTTTTCTGCTCTCTGTTCTTCCTGCCCACAGGCAGGCAGGGAACACTGTCCCTGCTTTGCCCTGTGGATGTCCCTGTGTGGGGAGCTTGTGGTGTGTCTGTGAGAAGAGCATCTCCCAGCTCTGATAAAGTTTCCCCTCCCAGACCAAAAGCAGCCACAACTGCCCAGGGAGCTGGAAGGTGCTGCTTGATGATGCTGTGTTTTGAAGTCTTTACAATTTCTGTTAATAATTCCCTTAAATTGCAGAATATCGCTGCTTGTGGGCTCATGTGTGATGCTACTTGGCCGTATCGCTGCTGCAGTGTATTGCAGCGTTAATCTTGCTGAGCAGCAGGACCTGTTTGTGAGCTGTTGAGTGCTGAATGTGTTGTCTTTGCCTGAGATTAAAAGTAGCTCAATGAAAAGCAGTGTTTAGGATGAGTTTGAAATTAGGTTTCTGAGCATTTCTTGGACACAGCTCAAGAGCGGTGTTTGATGTTTCTGGTGATTTCAAAATGACAGGGTATCTGGTGGCACTTCATTTTGTGCCTGAGCAAAGTGGGGATTGTTCTTGTGGATGCAGATTAAAATAGCACAGTATGAGATTATCCCCCAGATCAGGGATGGAAATAGGATGCAGTTTCTCAGCAACTGAGATCTGAAAATGGAAAGCTCCACATCTGCTGCAGGCAGGGACTGTCACCCCCTGCAGCAGCCCAGCACCTGAGAGTAGTACCAGGAGTCCAGCCTAACCTTAGAAGTCCAGAATAACCTGGAAGATTTAACATCCTTTAATTACAATGGGTTGAGGACAGCAGGGAGCAGTGGGTGACTCCCCCAGGTCTGCAGCAGCTTGTCAGCTCAGTGCTTCAGCGTTGGTGGTAGGGAATAAAACCTGAAACACCAGTATAATGGGAAGGAGAAGCCTGGGGAAAGAAAAAAAAAAAAAACAAAACCAACAACTTGAAAGACGTCAGGGTGGTGATCGAGTGTGGGCTGGGCTGGAGATGGATTGCAGCCTAGCAGAAAAAGTCAGACCCAGTCAGGCCAGGTTCCCCAGTGAGACCCAGCTGGGAGCAGAGAGAGGGGAGCACCGCAAGTGCCATGCAGGGTAGCTGGCAACGCTCATGGCTACTGGAAAAATCTACATGGCTGGGAGATAAAACGTGCAGCCTGGGACTCTGAAGTGCAGAGACCTTATCTGCAAACGGAGATTAGAGCAAGGTAATCTCTTCGTTCACTGTGCGGGGTACAGGTGGGCAGGAGGAGAGGCTGGTGCAAGGAGCAAGGGCGTTGCAAGTGGGGCTGAACCTGATCAACCTGTGTAGCGCGAGCTGAAATAGGGGAATCTGGTCCCTTTGGGAACTGAGGCTAACCAGTTGCCCTTCTCTTAATTGCTGTTTTGGAGGAGTTTGAGAGGTGGCCTGCAAAAACATCCAGCCCTCTCCTCCCCTCCTTGCCCAGCACTGCTTGGGCATGGATCAGTCCTGGGCTTCTAGTCAAGGACTTCATGCTCCAGTATGCCTCTTCTGTCTATGGGAAGCATTTCCGCACTGGTTCAGTGGAGGAGAGAAACAGTGGGTTTCTTTTTATGAATGCTCTAGAAGTTGAAATTGGAGTGGTGTTAAACCCAAGGTGCAGCTAGGGTGAGGATGCAGCACTAACCTCTTGCCTTCCCTCACAGTGACAGCCCTTGCAAACCTAGCTGTGCTCCTAAGCACTCGCAGGGCAGTCAGGAGGGAGAGGAGCCTTTAAAGTGCACAGAGAAAGAAGGGCTCATGGGTTTGTTGGTGATTTGTTTTTTCTGAAGTCTGAGCTGTGATGGGTGCGTTTTCCTGCTGAACGACCAGCCCGTCTGCAAACACAATGATTCCCAAAGCTATTTATAGATATGGGAGCCCTGGCCGGCCAGCCTCCTCCATCACGTAAGCTGGCGCTCCCCACCGAAGCAGCCTCCGCTGAGGTTTTGGCTCTGGCCAGCCAGCCTGTGAGGGTAAGGAGGACCATATGTCCATTGCCTTGAGCCAGGTGCGCAGCTGTGCTCGATTCTCTGTCTGGTGCTGACTTGTTAACTCTTTGGGGGCAAAGGGGAGGAACATGGATCATGCTATGCTTGGCATAAGAAAGGGGTGCTCTCATGGGGGCAGAAACCAGCTGGAAGTGGGACTCACAAAGGTTCTTGCCTCCCAGGAGGTACTCAGTCCTGCCGTAACCAACCCTGGTTGGTTCTGCTGTGTGTTACCCTCCTGAGTTAGTTAAGGAGACAGTCTAACAGCCTGTTTTGAAGGAGTAGATAACCATATGTGTAATTCTGGGGTATCGAAGTGCATTATCCAGATTATTAATGAACTCTCCATGCCTTATGCTGCTCTGTTACAGGAGCCTGAAGCATTCCTGCATGTACGCTCTTCTCCCAGGACAGTTCATTCTAACCATGGTGCAATCCCACTGTCTCCAGCCTCTTGTCCTTACCCCTTCCCACCTGACAGCCAGTGCTGCAGCCTGTGGACATGCAGCACTCTGCATGTGGCTCATTGCTGGAAAAAACACTTGCCTGCCAGATTAGCTTGCTTCCCTGCCACTCTGAGCGCATTGCCCTGTGTTATCTCTGTCTCTGCATCAAGTTCTCACCTCCTGTGCTCCTTTTGCAGCACAGTGGGTAGCTGCACCTGCTGTCCTGGTGCACTTGCTTCTCTCTTTCAGCCTTTTCTCCCTCAGAGTCAGCTGCCCCCTTTTATAGCATGCTTGGGTGCTGCCTGCTCTAAGGAGTCCTTCCGCACCTCCTGCAGAGCCAGTCCACAAAGTTGCTGCCCTTCTTGCATCAAATATCTCAACACGGTGACAAGGGGATGTTGCTCCACTTCGTAATTTCAAGGAGCAGGAGCCAAATGGGATGAGGCAGCCTGCCTGGCCTTGCAGCATCTGCTCTGAAGCAAGGGTAGCACATCTCACACAGCACAATCCAACTGCCTCAGCAGGGTTTGCACCAGCGCAGGATCAGAGCGCAGCAGCAGAAATGCATGCAGACGGGTCAGGGAGGTGGGCACAGCAGCACAGGGGCTAAGGGATGTGTCCACACAGAAATGTGGATCTTTCCTCAAAAAAAAGTCCATCCCTTTTAGATGGTGTCAGCACTGGGATGGTGGTAATGTTTTGGCATCTTCCTGCATGAGCTGTGCTGATTAGTTTGTCCTTGGATGTCTCGGTCACTTGTGCTTAATTTGCCTCTGTGACTATTTCCAGGCTGATTGAGCCAGGATGGTCTGGTAGCCCCAGCTGGTCTCTGATCCTGTAAAGTCTGTAGCCTTGAAGCATCACCCAAGATACCAGATCGGGGCTGAATTTCTGTGTTCCCAGCTCATGTTATGTCCAGTACCTTTTGCAAAGGAAGCCTACCTTGCCAGGCTGCTGTTCCAGCTCCAGGCGAGTACAGGAGCATTGAGAACGATGGTGATGCTTGTAAAGACTAGCAGGGACCTCCCAGGCTTGCCTCACTGCCTTGCAGGCAGCCCCACGGCATAGCTCCTTGGGATTTGCTGTGCTCTGGATCAGGACGTGCAGCTCTCAGGAGGTGATTTGTGTGCTCTGGATGTGTTTTCAGAGCTCTCAGTCCCCAAGTTGAAGTTTACTTTTTTTATATATATCTACCTAATTTTCCAGCGGAAAGGAGAAACAAATCCAAGCAGCCCTCACTATAAGAGGGCAGGCTTTTTATTTATTTTAGTTTTAATGGGGAGCCACAGCTCAGAGCAGTAAGTCTGCTGCAGTGTCTCAGCAATATATCAAAATTACCCTGGCTCTGTGCATTCTTGGTAGAGCATCAACAGGCTGATGGTTACAGTGCTGTTCCGGTGACTCAGATAAATAACACGCAGACCAAAACATACATTGAGCCTGGCTCGGTCAGACTGGAAAATACAATCTTGGAAGCTGCTTTTCCAGGCAAGGATGGCCCTGTACAGCCAGGGCTGCTGTGAGGGACTGCTGGCATGCTCCAGGCACCAGCTGATAGGGGAAAACCATGACCGTGGGTCCTCCAGACCCAGCTGTGAAAAATGGGAGATAAAAACACACTTTGGTGGTGGTGGTTCAGGTTTTTTTCCCCTTTTGTGTTTGGGCTACTGAAGTAGTACATCAGATAGGCTGTTCCTTTGCTGTTGCTGTACGTACCCCTGCCCCGGGTATCTGCTGCCCTTCACCCTGTACCAGCTAGCACTGGTGGGAGGTTTGGGTGCCTGTTGTCTTGTTGGATGAGTTTTTTCACCCAGGATATGTGCAGGCAGGAGTTACCCTCCGGTAGGGACGAGCTGGCATGGCAGCCGGCTGTCCCAGTGCTGTGGGGCAGCCTGTCTCTCCTGCCTGCTGCTTGCTGCCTCCTGTTTCTCCCAGCAAAGCGCAGGGGCTTCCCTCGACAGAAGGGCTCCTGTCTCCCTCTGTGATGCTTAAATGACTGTGCTGGCCTCTCTGAGCTCCCTTTTTGCTTGGGGCCGTTTAGAAACCTCTGGCTCTGGAGGTGGGGGATGGCTGTGGGTGAGGACTGTGGGATGGCTCAGGAAGCTTTGGGATGGCTTAAATCTAACAAAAGAGTGTGTGGCAGGGAAATGTGTGCAATAACCACAGTGAAACAACTTCCATGCAGTGAATGTGGGGGATTCTGAGTCTGCTGAGAGGGGCTGGGAATGGGGCTTTGGACACCTGTGTGTTTAAAAAAAAAAATAAAAGAAGGAAAAAAGAAACAAACAAAAACGGTCCTGTTGGTGATAAACAAGTAGCATTGACACTGATGTGGAGGTACAAACACTTCCCATGCTCCGATTTTGGTGAGCAGTAGGTCTGTTTACACAGCCTGGGGACCATAGCAGATGTGCCCAGGGCTGCCAGCAGCAGGGTCCCTTCCTGGAGTCCCAGTTCTCCGTCTGCAGGGGATGGTGAAGCTGAAATCGGGAAGGCAAGCTCAGCCATCATCCCCAGACCCTGCCTGCCCCATGGCAGCAGCTGGGGATGTGGGAGCCCTTCAGTTTGCTCCAGGTGCTGGAGTGGGATGTGTGGATGGCCAAAGGGCTGCAGGCACCATGCAGATGTTGGGGTGCTGGTGGTGCTCTGGGCTGCCCTGCTGTTATGGTCTGTTTGTGTTGAGAGCTGCTGCCTTCGCAGCTTCTTGTATGCCTGAAAAACCTGTCCTGCTGACGGGAGCTGCGATGAAAGTCCTGCTGCTGTGTTATAAACCTGGAAGGGAAACTAGACACAAGCCATCCTTTCATGTCTCTGCTCCCAAACCACAGCACACCGCCCTCCTCCGCCTCTCCTCCTCCCGTGGCACCCATAGCTCCCCACAGCCGTGCCATGGGTCCTGGGTCACCCAGGCCAAGTGTTCGTGGAAAAACCCCTTTGCTGTTCAGAAAGAGCTGCAAAGCTGTGCTGAGAGCCAGCACCACAGGAGCAAGGTCTCTTTGCAGCCAGATTAGTAAGGAGTGTGCTTGTGGGAGTCTTGAGGAGGGAGGGGAGAGTTTTTTCTTTCTTTTTGTAATTTAAAAAATTACATAAACCATAAAATAAAACATTGCAAAAAATTTCCCTCTTTTGTCATGCTGCTTCTCTAGCTAAACTGTTGTCTGCAGCGGCTGGTACAGAGCTGCTGGACCAGCACAGGCACCTCGCTTCGTCTCTTTGACAGCGACCGCCTGACATAGGGTGACAGAACGACATTTGGCTCTACCCAGCACCCATCCTGCCTGTCTGTGCAGAGGACCTGGCTCTGGACGCTGTACGTAAGCTGTGAACCCTGCCAGCTCCTCAGAACTCGTGTGTCCTTGGGCTCTGGGCTCTGCCTGTGCAGACATCTGCGCTGGCGGCGAGACGAGCAGGGAGGGAGGGAGAGAGCTCCCCCGTCCAAACCTTTCGTGCATTTTTGCTTGCTTTGCAGCTCTGTTCCCCTTCCCGCCTGCCCTGTGACTGCCTCTTGCCAGACTTGAGCTGTCTGTCGTCAATAAGTCTCGTTGATCCTGGGAGAGCCGCCGTGTTGGCTTTGGCATGGTTGAAGTTTCCATGCTCGATTCAGAACCTTTCTTGCTTCTCTGCAGATAACAAAGGCTGCTTCATTATGGCGTGGTGCTGTGTCCTGAGGCTGCAGGCAGCCTGAGGGCCTTGCAGCTCTTTCTTTTCCCCTTTTTCCCCTTTTTCCTTTGCCGAGAAGCAGCCATGTTAAAGCTGTGCTGCTCTCGGGGACCCAAGAGGATCAGCATGCCAGGGCTGCACACCTTTGTTGTTGGTGGAGATGCTTTTCAGAGACTGACATGCAATGGCTGTTGTGTATTTGTCTGTGCTTTGGATTCCTCCTGAAAGTGAGAATAATCTGCATGGCCCCTAGAGCAGGCTGCATTTATCGAGTAATGTGGAATCCCCACTTCCAGGTGATCGGAGCGGCTGCTGGGCTGCAGATCTGACAGCAGCTATGACCTGTATGGAGGCAGAAAAGACCTGGCTCCAGTGGGGTCATTGCTTGCTCCCACAGCCTTGTAGGGGGGCTCATGGAGACTCTGAGAGGTCGTTTAATTTGTCTTTGTGTTCCTAAAGTTGGATTAGGCATCCGTGGTGCCCATCAGTAACTGTTCCCTGAAACTTTCAGGAAGAGGCTTGCCCCCTTGCAAAGGGCATTATTTCCTATTGTCACTAGTGGCCTCTGCAACCTCACCCCTCCTCCAAATCCAATTTTTAGTGCCGCAAAAACTGAGCCCCCTTCTGTACCCACAAAACAAAAGACTGATTTTTTTTTCTGCGGCCTCCATCTGTACCTAAAGGGTTGTTGTGTGGGGCTCCCTCCTGTCATCCTCCTTGAGACCAAACCAACCTGCTTCTGCCAGTCACCCCCAGAAATTGTGTTTTCCAGCCCCTGCTTGTGCAGGGTGCTCTCCAGTTCATCGCTGTGCCCCAGTGCTGTGCTGGAGCTGGATGCAGCTCAGCTCCAGATAAAGCCTTTACCAGGGGAGAGTAAAACATACAGCTAGGATGTCATTACGTGATCTTTGGATGTTTTCCAGCAGAGTTGTGCTGGCCTTACTCCGTGTTTTGCTATTCTGTAGGATTTTGCTATTGAATTATTGTCTCATTTGTCTGTCTGTCTGTCCTGTCCTCCATCTGTTCCTGGGAGCCTTTTGGAAATTGAGATTTGGGATTCTGTAAGGTTTGTCTAGCTTCAAGCCACGCTACTGGGACTCTGAATGCCTGCTTTAGAAACAGGCAGCCTTCATGTCGCAAACCAACAGGCTTTTGCAAAATGCCATCTAAAAATAAAGAAATTATGGCAGACAAAGGGACACGAGCTGGTGTGCATATGCTCTGCCAAAAATTTCAGCATTTTAGGGTAGGAGGCAATCTGCTTCTGTGGTATTGGTGTGTTGACTGTAGTGATAACCCAGCTGTGGTCTTCTGGTGTATTTTGTGGCAGATTTAAAATAAATGTGATGGATGGATGAGGTTTAAGGTGCCTGATGCCTTTCCAAACCCTGTTCACAGCTTCTCCAGGAGTTGCTGGTCAGGTCACCCCTTGCTCTAAGTCCAGACCAAGTATGTTCAGGCTATCCTTGATTGGTCAAAACCATGAAAAATAAATGCTGCCACTGCCAGGGAGGTTTAGTGCTGCTTCTAGTGCTTTTGAGGAGGGGAGGGGAGTCATAAATAGTGCTGTGCCTTGATAAAAGCAGCCTGGAAGCATCAGGTTCTTGTGCTGGAAGCCTGAGTTGTCACCCATCAGCACCGCCAGTGGCAAGCGCCCATATGGGAGCTGGGGGGCCTGGGGTGAGCTGGGGGTCATGGAGGTCCCCAGTGGCTCCCTCAACCCTATGTTTTTCTTCCCAGAGTCAATAATGATGAATGGCTCCGACCTCGCCAGTACGACGGCATCCAGTCCCAAATCCAAAGAGGACCAAGTAGTTAATGGCCACGATGAAAAGGAAAACAACCCCTTTGCAGAATACATGTGGATGGAGAATGAAGAAGACTTTAACAGACAGGTAAGACTGGGAGGGTGGTTGCCAGCTCTGTGTTTCTGCGGCTAAAATTGAGGTGAGGGAAAATTTTCCTTTGATGGGCACCCTGAAGTGTGAGTCACAGCCTGTGTGGGCCCTGTGTGGAGATGGTGGCTCAAGGGGAGAGTCATCCTGTTTATATTGGATCTGCCTGTAAGGCCATGGGGAAAAAAACACCTCACGATGCCTTTGACCCTCTCAGATCTTTCTCAGAGGGGTGGTGACAGCACCATCATTTTCTGTGCTTTGCTGCAGTAACAGAGACCTTCCCTTTCTGCATGCTCAGCTGGAGGGCAGAGGACCAGCATAAAAAACAGTGCTCAAAATTGGAGAGCATTTGTAGCTTGGCTATCTCAGCAATGAGTTCCTGCAGTTAATACTTCTCATTTCGTGTGGAAGTCTCCATTTCAGTGAAATGGTCCCAAACACACTTGGAGCAGCCAGACCACTTGGTTGGAGCCTTGGCCACTAGATGCTGTGTCTGTAATGGCCAGCTAAGCTTTTGAGAGTTTCTAGTAGATTGTAGTGGGACTTGGAACAGCCTTTGCTTGTGGAATAACGATGCAACCCTGTGAGCTGGAGCAGGGCAAGCAGCCGCATAACATCCTCATGCTTCTGCTTTGGATCTTCAAATGCCAGGGCAGCAGGAGGCAGCAGGGAATAACTTGCTGGAGGCTCACTGGTCCCTTCTGCCATCACCCCAGTAGCTGGAGACAAGTCAGACACCTCAAACTGGGTGAGGAAGGAGCCCACCCCTTCAGCTGGCTGAGGTCTGCTACAGGCAGAAGCCCTGAACCTTCCTGAATGCTTGTGCCCTCCCTAAAACATCCCCGTGAGTGTGGCCAAGCACCGGATTCCCATCACCAGGGTGTCAGGAGGCTGGCAGGGAAGCACCTCTGGAGCTGCGGGCAGGCTGGGCAGAGGGATTTCATGTCCCCACCACACCCCTGGTCACCAAAGGAGGATTTCATCAGCTTTACTGGTGTTCTCAGCAAAAAATCTCCATATGGTAATACTTCAGTCTTGTTCCCACAGGAGGAAACTGCAACCACTCACTGACAGTAACTCCTGGTGAGTGTGCAGCAGCCTTGTGCTGCCCATCACATTAGCAATTGTTAGCAGGCTGTGACTCAAGGCTTTTGTTTTATTTAATGACGCGATTAGGCAGCAGCTGGTCCCCACTAGCAGCTTTGATGATGGAAATGTGCGAGATTAATTAGTTAATGTTTGTAAAGTGCTGTGTGGTGGTTTAGGACTGTCATGGTTTAACCCTGGCCGGCAACCAAGTACCATGCAGCTGCTTGCTTACTCCCCCCACAGTGGGATGAGGGAGAGGATCCGAAGAGTGAGAAAACTCAAGGGCTGAGATAAAGACAGTTTAATAGGTAAAGCAAAAGCCATGTGTGAAAGCAAAGCAAAACAAGAAATTAATTTGCCACTTCCCATGGGCAGGCAGGTGTTCAGACATCTCCAGGAAAGCTGGGCTCCATCACACGTTATGGTTACTTGGGTAGACAAATGCCATAATGCCAAATGTCCCTCCCTCCTCCTCCTTCCCTCAGCTTTATATATACTCAGCTTGACATCATATGGTACGGAATATCCCTTTGGCCAGTTTGGGTCAGCTGTCCTGGCTGTGTCCCCTCCAATTTCTTGTGCCCAGCCCTCTTTCTGGCAGGGCATGAGAAACTGAAAAGCCCTTGACTTAGTATAAATGTTACTCAGCAACAACCAAACCCATCAGTGTGCTATTGACATTGTTCTTGCACCAAATCCAAAACACAGCACTGCACCAGCTACTGAGGAGAAAATTAACTCTGTCCCAGCCAAAACCAGGACAGCTGTGTTGATTAAAAGCCTGATGAAGGCAAAGTGCAAAGCAAACCATACTGCAGCTCCATACCAGAGGGAGCATCCTGGGGTGGAGCAGCAGGGTGGAGGAAAGCATGCGCAGGCAGAGGGAGATGGAGGAGGCAGGAAAACTGAGCCAAGGCCTCAGGGCTTCCCTGTATTGGGCTCTGTGTTTCTGAGATACTTGCCGATGCTTTCCTGGTCTGCCAGCCCTCACTCCTGCACTTCCAAACCCTTAGCGATGCCCTGGGAGCTCAGCCCTTCGTCCAGCTTCTGGTGAAATGCTACTAGGGGGAAAATGGTTCGTTCAGAAGCTGGAGTCACTCTTCGAGGGCTTTGAAATCCCTGTGTCTGCTGGTGGGGCACCAGCCAGGGTAGGAAGAGCTATCCTGCACCGGGATCTTTGTCAGTCAGAAGGCAGCACTCCTGGAAGGAGCGTCCTTGGGCTGGCATGGGATCTTGTGGGGCTCGGCTTAGGATGCCATACCTCATGCCTTTCAGCTGCTCTATTGTGCTCCCTGGCTGGAGTTGCTTCTGAGTGCCCCCAGGAAAGGATGAGATGGCAGTGATGGGGCCACAGTGGGGGACAACAGCAGGCAAGTCCCTTTCAGTGGCGATGGTGGCTTCTGCAGGCTTTCCATCTGTGCCTCATGTTAAAGGAGAAATTCACAGAGATGTGGGTACCCTTAGGCTTGCTTTAATCACAACTCAGAGCTGGGCCACCACCTCAGTGAGCGGCAGAGAACAAAGGGATACAGCACAGCTTATATACACTTACCAAATCGTTAGTCAATATCTGAAGTTTCCTTTGGTCTTGTCAGTTCTGCGAATCCATCACCTGACTCTGTCCCCGTTGATTCATCTAATCGGTTCCAGTCTCTGTCTGCTTTAACTCACACAATCCTTCAAGCAGACTTAGTTTTGAACAAGCAATTCCTATTCACGTAAGCTGATTTTTTTCGTAGAAACACCTGTGTTTCTGAGAGCACCTGTGTATGCAATTGATCATCTATTGTTTCTCTATTCTCCTACTGATTATCTTGACTAAGTTTTAAACCAGCCTTGGATTAGGGCTATACAGGGAATGAGGCCTGGTTCTGCCATTTAGCAGCTTCAGCACTTTAAAGTTCTTAATTCAAAATACATTTTCTTTAACACCCCAGTGGCTTGGGGCTGCTGTAAGATCTGGGGCTGAATCCTCTTCCAGACCCACTGGCTCTTCCTTCTTCCTCAGCTTTCTGAAGCCATGCTGCTTCCTTGTCTCCTCCACAAAGGTTTTCTGCCATCCAGGCCCTGAGCAAGGAGAGCAGGCAGGTGTTTTCAGAAACCCATGAGTTTCTTGGCATGGTCCTCCCCTATTTATGCTAGCGACATTCCTTTTCCCACGGAGCCAGCATGTCCCAGAGGGCAAAAAGGGAGTGGTGGGCTGTTGTGGTGAGAAGAAACTCTGCTGGCAGCAGGTGAGGTTGGTGCAGAAGGACCTAGGGCAGGAGGTGACAGAACTGCATTAAATACCATAGGAAGCTCAAGAAGAGCCCTGAGAAAATACTAAACCCTTTCTCTCCTGGTTCAGGCTGTCACAATGCAGTCCAAAGGAGTTGATGGTTTCTGGCTAGAGGGGTAGCAGGCAGGTACAGGTGTGAGCATGTCCAGGATCTCTCCCTCCCTATTCCCTGGTCCAGGATCGATGTTGTCACCACATCCTCAGCTGGCAGCTAGTGCTGGCATTGGGCCCAATGGCCTGTTGCATGCATCATAAAGGCTTTGGTGTGGGAAGGGGAACAAGGTGCTGCTGGGCTGCAGTTAGAGTACAGCCAGCAGTGCCGAGACTCAGAGGAGAGGGAATATTCACCTGGGTTTGAATGTTGCAAGATGCACAAGGCTCTGGGCTTGCTCCATCGGTGTCCAGTAGAAGTACAGGATCCCAGGGTAGTCGTTATCTCCTGCCAGTGCGAGCCAGAGGTCCTGAGGTGTTTTTCTTTTAATATCCTGTTTTCATGTGCTAGTGCCAGCATGTAGTTTCAAGGACAGCCTCTGGAAACCCAGCTGAGGATAGCAATGGCATGTTTTGCTGGTAGTAAAGGGAATTTTCCCCTGGCCAGACCCAGTTTCCAAGGCTAGTGGCAAGAAGCTCTCCATTAGCTGAGGCTAGAGACAGGGTCCAAGGTTTGGTTGCTGTGAGAGAGCTTTTAACAGTCCTCGCAAGGAGTTTTCCCAGCTGTGATTTAAAGTGTAACAGGGACTGGCTGTGAATAACCTGGAAGTTGTTAGCACTGTGGGTTTACCAGGTTTACCTTCACAAGCTGTTTGTGACAAACAGTCTCTGTAAACTCCATGGTGGGGCAGAGGGACCCCAGGAGCCCACTGCCATTTGCAGGTCAGGGGCTGTAGCACCAGCATGGTGGGTTGCAGAGCTCCTCTTCATCCCCCTCTCCCGGGAAGACAGCTTTGATTGTAGTTTCAGGTTTCTTGTAAAATAGAAGTGTTTTTAAGCTTTTCAGAGTGTTTTGCAGTTCATGGATTCACTCAGCCCTCTTGGACTCAGTAACAGCTGCTCAGTCATGCTGTTTTCTGGCTGTCGCCCCATCTGCTCATTTTCTGGCAACCACGTGCCTGTTTAGCAGGCGGCCAGCAGCTGCCCAGCTCCCTGCCTTGCTTGCTTTGCTTGAGTCAGCATCCAGAGAAAACCAGCTTGGAAGATGGCAGCAACTGGTTAATGCAACCCAGTGGTGGTACAGGCCCACTTGAGGTTAAGGATGGGACCCCCAGACCCCCTCCTGCCTGTCTCTCCTGCTTCGATTTGCTTGCACACCCCTGCATGAGCAGCTCTGGAAGCCCAAGCCAGGTCCCGTGGCTTTCCTCGGCCTTGGGAGTTTTCTTGCAGCGAAGATGGCGTCATCCATGGTGCACTTAACAGGAGCCGACTGCCGCCCTGCGTCAGTGCTTGCAGAGCAGCGGTCTGCCAAGGAGGCTGAGCAGAGCCGGTTTAATGAACCAGAGAAGCACGGGAAGCAAGAAAGGCTGGCAGAGCTACAGCATTGCTCCATAGCAGGGGATCTGCACAACACCACACACCTCTAGTACTGTTTCCCAGCTGTGATTTTTATATTGGCCATCCCATCGGTTTTGCAGCAAGCTCTGCTAGAGCCTGGCAGCCTGAAATCCCATGCATGTGTTGATGCATCTGGATATCCCCTAAATCTTATCCTGTTCCCTTCTGGATTCACCTGGTGACATGTGCTTGCAGACTGCATCTCCCTGGCAGTCTGCAGCGGCCGGGAAGCGATGTCTGAGTGCGGCTTTGCTCCACTCAAAAGGTGCCGGCTTCTGTGCTCTTGCGCTGCCTGGGGCTGGCTACAGGCAAGTCAACAAAGCCGTGTTCATTTAGGTTTAAAATACAGCTCTGGCTGTCATGTGATGTTTCTGAGGCATAGGCAGATGCCAAGGTGAGGTAGGCACATTGCAGACTCTTTTACCAGGTGGGGACAGTGCATGGAAAACACCCAAGATGTGTCGGTGTGCCTGTGACTAACGGGTCTCTTTGGACAGGTGGAGGAGGAGCTGCAGGAGCAGGAGTTTCTTGACCGCTGTTTCCAGGAGATGCTGGAGGAAGAAGACCAGGACTGGTTCATTCCATCGCGTGACCTGCCCCAGGGCATGGGGCAGCTGCAGCAGCAGCTCAACGGGCTCTCCGTTGGCGATGGCCACAGTTCAGAGGACATTCTGGTAAGGACTTCGGGAGGATGTGCTGCAAGGCCAGGTGAAGAGCAGACAGTCCTGTCCTGGGAAGGGGGGTGGATTTCCTTGGCGGGGTTCCTGAGTGGCAGTGGGGTGTCGATGCGAGAACTGGTGACAACACACCGGTGACGATGCATTGGAGTTTTCAGCAAGGATTTTGTTTAAGCTGCATATCATAAAGAGAAATAGCCAGCTTTGCAGAACTTTGTCTCCGGAAGTCGTGGGTGGGGCTGCCACTTGCATGTGAGCTGGGCTCTGGTTCCCAGAGCAAGCTGGGACCTTTCTTGCTGTTTTGGACAGAGCTGGAATGTCATGGCAGGCTGGTGAGGTACAGGAGGAGTACCCAGGCCTGCTGCAGGGGTGCTGAGCGCCCCAAGCTTGTATAGATTGATTTAGAGGGGTGAAAACCTGCAGGGTGGCTGGAAGAGCAGCAGTGTTAAGGCAATGCCTGTTTTCATCCCTGAAGGCAGGAGCGTGCTGCAGGGCTGTATGGACCAGCACAACGGGGATTGTTCTGGCCCAGCGTTGCTGACCATGCTCAGACTGAGCTGCTTTACCTCCCTGCTGTACCGTGGAGGGGGATAAAACAGCCGCTTGCACCTCACAGCACATCCACCAGCAGCCCTGTGTTGACGCAAGAACAGGGAGAGACAGAAACGGCAGATTCTCTTGTGTTTCCCCCCCCAAAAAAAAACAGTCTGGGAGCAGATACTTTTGAGCCAGCACTTGTTCAACACCATCTTGGGTGCCTGCAAGGACACGAGGGCCAGGGCAGATGCTTTGCACATGTGAACAGCCTCCATCCTCCTTGGCAAGTGGCTGTCAGGACGGGGCTCCTTCGGGGCGTGGGTCTGTGGGGCGATGCTTGCTGGGGAGGTGCCAGCATCTGGACTGCTGATGGGTGCACACACACACACACCCCTTCCCTCTTCTCTTCCAGAGCAAAAGCACCTTGAATCCAGATGCCAAGGAGTTTGTACCCGGCGTGAAGTACTGACCATCAAGGCAGGCTTTGGAAAGACTGTGCCCCTACTCTGGGGGAAGGTGGCGGGGGGGAAGGAGGGAGGGGATCAGCCCCCAGCTGGACTCTGTGCTGTAACAGAGTTGCTGCAATGTGGCGAAATCTTGCTCTACGCTTCAAGTACCTTTTTTTTTTTTTTCCTTCTTCTTTATTTGTGTCTTTTAAACTCTTCCTTTGTATTGTCTGTCACCTTTTTTTGGCAGTTTTTGCTTTCTAGGACTTGTGGCCCTTAGGTCTGTCTTGAAGTCCAGCACTCCCCCTGCTTCAGAGGCCCGTTTCAATGTGTGCTTCAAGCCTGCTAGTGGAAAAGTCATGTTTTCTTGTTTAAGTAGGATTTGTAGGGATCCCCCTGCCTGCCTGCTCCCTCCCCAGAGGCAGCAAGCCTGGGCCAGGAGCTGCACTGGCTTTCCTTGTTTCTGTTAAACAGGATTTCTTTCACTAAAGGAAAGGTGAAGTGTAACAAGACTGTAAACCCTAAATTCCTCCAAGCAGCAGCCTGCCCAGCTCTCTGATAGGTGCTGAACACTAACTCATATGCTTCTGTTCTGGTAGATAGAGTCCTGCCTGCTTAATCGGTTGCAGGAGCTCTTAGGGGAGACCAGACTCATCAGACATCATCCCAGCCATCCATCCCAAGGGGAGGGCTGCTCCTACAAAACACGTTTTCTCCTTAAAGAATTTTTACACCCCACCCCCACCCCCAACTCTTGAACTTATCCAGCACTATGTGCTACGGCTCTGAAGCATCTGTACCTTCATTTCTCATTTAAATAAATCCAAGCAAAACTGAATAGAGTCATTCTCAGCAGAGTGGAGTGATAAGGAGTTGGTGTCAAGCAGCCTCCCTGGGAGAGGAGAGGGATCCTCTGTCAAGATGAGTCTGACCCCTGAGGAGCACCCGAAGACTTAGACTGAGAAGGGTGTTTTTGGGAGGTGACGAGCAGTGTCTTTGTGCTGGTCCCCACAGTCCCCTTTGCCGAGGCTCTGGTGGGGGGTGGCATTCCAGGCAGAGCCACTGGAGTGGCTGTGGGCAGGATCTGTGCCTTCATAGGGTGAACTTGCTCTTGAGGACCTCCTTCCCCATTGGCAGGAGCTGGCTGGGCTTCAGCGCTCTAAACCACAGCCCTGGGCGCTTCTGGTATCTAGTATTTAAAGTCCTGTGCTTCCATGGGCTCCTTTGGAGAGCCAGCATCAGAAATCTGAACCCAGAGAAAGCAGGAGCGTCTCGGTGAGGGGCGCAGCCTAACGATTAAAATAGTTACTGGCTTTAGTAACGTGGATGGGAGCTTTTGCTCATCCGTGTAAATCTCACCTCCCGGGTACTGTTACTTCCAGTATTCCTTTTACTTAAATGGAGTAGTTAATGGAGTGGGATTACAGATCCCTGAGGGGTTTGCAGAGATGGAAGCTAATGGCCACTCAATGGTCTGACTCCATTAGCTCAGCACAGCGAAGCCAGTGGCCGCAACTTCTGCCGCTGGAGCCCATCAGTGAGCCCAGCAGGAGGGCCCGGGGTCTGTGGACCACAAACACTGAGGGAGGTTTGAGCTGATTTCTCAGCTGCTTGCCGTACAGTGCGCTCCGTACTTCACCAGATCTCCCGTCTTAAAACCAGCGCTGAACCCTGATGCTACCGCAGCTGGAGCTGGCAACCTGTTGAAGATTTCTTTCTGAATAGGTGCCCATCTAAATACTGCTGCCCAGAGGGGGTGGGGTTGGTTTGGGTTGAGTTCTCCTGTTGTCCCGGTACAACCTGTGCCTTCAGCACCTGCACGGTTGCTTCCAGCTGTCGGAGGCTCCGTCCCGCTATGTGGCTGGAGCTCAGGCTGTGGCCTGGGGCTTTGCAGGACATAACCCAGGGTGTGGGGAAGGGCGGCTGTATGCTGAGCAAACTTCTTTTGTAGTGGTAGTGCAGTTTCCCCCATCCCTTTCTCTGGTTTCTATTTGATTTCTTACTAAAAAAACCAAAACCCAAACCCAAACCCACCCTCTGACATGCTGTAAATTTCAGACAATGCATTATTAAAAATAAACTTTTTTTGGAACTGAGTGGTGCAGAAGCCTTGCCTGGAGAAGGAGTAAGGTCTCCATTCAACACCAGCCCCACCTGATGACTTGGTCCTGGCAGGAGGCTCCCTGCCGTGCAAGCAGAGATCCCTGCACATGAGGTTTGGGTGTGTGCCTCTGATTTTCTTTGCTTCAACCAAGGTCAGAGGTGGTTTGAAGTTCCTAGAGGATTTACCTCCTTCCCAGCTGTGGGGCCGTGGGAGTGCTGGCTTCCAGCATCCTCTGCCAAAGGCTGGGGCTCTGCTGGGCAGAGCCTGAAATAGCTGGAGGAAGAAACAGCTCCAGTTTATGTGTGGTCAGGACCTTGGCACTGAGAAAATAAAACTAAAAAAAAAAATGTTGCAGGCCAGAGGAGACAATTCCCAGCATCGATGCCCTGGATGGAGGCTGCTGCTGCTGCTTCTTTCCCCAGCTGGACACAGATTCATCCTGCTGCTGAATGAGGACATGGTTGAGGAAGAGCCTTGCTGGGGACATGGAGCCAGGCACAGAGCAGCCCGGCGTGGCTGGGTGACCCTGCAGGATCGGCTCCACTTTACCTGTCCCAGTGCTTCCCATCCCAGTGATTCCTTCCAGGAAGAGTCAGCCTTTGGGTTTGTGCTTCAGGTTGCGCACAGCCCCTCGCTGTTTATTTCAAACAAAAAGAAACACAAAGGGGGTTCTCTTTTTTTTTTTTTTTTCTTTTTCTTTTCTTTTCTTTTTAAATGAAGGACCAGCCCAGCCCAGCCTTCCCCTTTGCCAGGACTGCTGTTTGCTGTTAGCACCCAGCAGCACCGAGTCCTTCCTGCTGCTTGCCAAACGCCAGCATCACTCCTTTCACCCCATCATCGCTCTAGTCCCTGCCCTCACTGCCTTTGTGCACCCTGGGTATCAAGCCCAAGGCGCCCTCTTTCCTCTTACTCATCCTCCCCAGCAGCTCCCCTCTCCCGTTCTGCTGGGGCCCGGCTGCCCCCTGAGCACCAGGACCCTCTCCCTGCTTGTGCCACAGGCATGGGCAGGATGCCGGGGCTGTGGCAGCCGCTGCCTGTCCTCCTTGGGCACCGAACAGGAACCTGCCAGGTCCATTTTCAATCCTTTCCAGCCGCTCCACCACAGCTCAGGGCCATGCCAGGGCTGGTTCCTCCCCCTGTGATGGCCGAGCCCTCACACTGGCACCAGCCGTTTCCCTTCGAGCAGTGCAACCTTTTTATTGCAAAATTACAAAACATGTGTGTCCAAACCCCCGCCGCCACATGCAGAGAGTCTCTCTGTCCCGGAGGGGGGGCTATGACTAGAAGACATGGGTGTAGAAGACATCCACGTTGCCGGTGAAGTCCAAGGGCAGAGCCTGGTCGATGCTCCTGGCGCCCAAGCGGGCCCCCCCCAGTGCTGAGGAACGCTTCAGCTTCAGGAGGCTGAACCGGGAGAAGTGGCTGGGGGCCTCCCCCCGCGCCTGTGCCAGGATGCGGATGAACCCTGGCGGGGGGACATGCAGGGTTGGGGTTACAGGGGACTGCAGGACACCCCCTGCCAGCAGCCCCCATCCCTCTACTCACCTGCCTGCATCCTCTCCCAGCTGTTCCAGACAGAGCCCACGCAGATGATGGGCAGCCCCAGCTCCCCCAGGAACAGGCTCTGGGAGGGGGCAGTGGGTGAGAGGTGGCTCCGGGACCCCCCCAACCTGCCACATCCCCATCCCCGTCGGCTCTCACCGTGTCAATTTTGGGCAGCACGGCAACGACATGGCGAGCCAGGACCTCGCCAGCTTTGTCAAAGATGTGGCAGCACAGTGGGTCCCCAGCCTGGGCACCTGGGGCGGGGGGGTGGGACAGGGGCCTGGGACCCCCCTGCACCCCCGGGGCTTGCACCCAGCTACCACAAGCCAGGCTGGGCTGCGTGGGGGGAGTGATGAGGATGGAGGGTGCACAGGGCAGAGATGGGGTCTGGGGAGCTGTGCCAGTGAGGGTGACAGTCGCCAGGCGGGGACCAAGGGTGGGATGCCCCATCCGGCCCCTTCCACCTGTGCTCCCCTGGGGAAGGGGCTTCCCTACCCTCCGCCAGCTTCTGGCAAAATCCTGCAAACTTGGACTTCTCGAAGGTGCGGTAGAGATGTGTCAGAAGGCCCATCCTGTCAGAGACCTGCAATGCCGGGAGCGGTGGGGAAACCCACTGGTGAGCCCCACATCCCAGCTGTCAGCACCGGGACCCCTCGGGACCCCACCATCCTATCCAGAGCCCCCAGGACCCCAATGTCCCAGCCCAGAGCCCCCAGGAACCCACCATTCCACCTGGAGCCCCTGGGACCGCATCGTCCCAGCCTGGAGCCCCTGGGATGCCAGTGGCCCAGTCCAGAGCCCCTGGGACCCATCATCCCACCCCTGAGCCTCCAGGACCCCAATGTCCACCCAGAGCCCCTGGGACCCCAATGTCCCACCCAGAGCCCCCGGGACCCCACTGTCCTGCCCAGAGCCCTGGGACCCCACCACCCCAGCATGCAGCCTGCAGTATCACCCAGACCCCCCAACCCCGGTGTGCAGCCTAGAGCCCCCCCGCCCCCCAAGGACCACTCCCAGCAGCACCTGGAAGTAGTCAAACATGGCCTGCTTGATGTAGCTGACATCGTGGGGTGGCACCTCCAGGTTGTCCATGCAGTCGAACACCATCTTCACAGCCTGGTGCGCGATCCAGTATGCTGCAGAGGGAAGGTGGAGCTGGCTGAGACCCCCCCCGGTGCCCCCCCCCCGCCTCACACCCCCCAGCCTCACCTGAGCCTTCATCACCCATCATGTGTCCCCAGCCACCGCAGCCCGTCTCTGAGCCGTCGGGGTTGATGAGTTTGCAGTTGGAGCCAGTACCTGAGATCAGGACGATGCCACCTGCGGGGTCAGAGCCGGTGGAGGAGAGGGGGACACATGCTGTCACCACCCTGCCCTACACCTGGACGTCCCCTTTGCCATCGCCCTGGGGCTGGCTGTCCCTTACCGCGGTCGGTGGCGGTGGCCATGGCCCCAACGGCATCAGTGGTGATGCAGTAGCTCTGGCTGAGGTCGGGGAAGCGCCGGCGCAGCTCCTCCACCAGCTTGGCGATGGCATCCTTCTGGTCACCGCCGCTGAGGGACAGCCCCTGCCCCACGCCGGGGTTCCCTGTCACCGCCAGGGGGGACACACGGAGCCGCAGCATCCCTGGGGAGGATGCTGGTCCCAGGGGAGTGCGGTGGGGGAGACAGGAGGCTCACCAGCGAGCGGAGGGGGATGTGGGGGTCGATGCCAGCTTTGCTCTTGGCCTCACGGACCATCCGCTCGATCCTCTCCAGGCACTTCTCGGAGCCGATGAGCTGGGATGGGGGACACACACTGAAACCAGCCCCCAACCCCTCCATCCCTGGGGGGTCCCACATGGCAGAAAAAGCTTCGCCACTGGCCTCGAGCTGCCGGCAACACCCCAGCACCTTCTCCAGGGGCTTCATCCCACCCAAGCACCTCGAGGACAACCTCAGCCAGCCCCCTCCCCCTTATCCTGCCCTCCCCGCGGCCCGTGTCACCCCTCCGGGCTGGGTATGGGGATGTCCCCCAGCTCACCCAATGGTTCGTGCAGGGTCCCTCCACCTCGGCCAGGATCCGGCCATCTCCGGAGACCAGCACCACCCTGGAGTGGGTGCCCCCTCTGCGGGGAGACCAGGGGACACACTGCCACCACTGCCCCGTGTGCCTCCCACCCCCAAAGCGGGCAGGGGGTGCAGGGGACCCTCGCTCAGCCCAACACCCCAGCTCTACAACCCCCCCGGGGACCCACTGCAGCCCCTAACCCAGCCTTCGGGGTGCTGCGATCAAGATGGGGGGTCCTGGGGGGGGGCTGCTGAGCTCCCATCCTGCCCCACTGAACTGGGTCCCTGCCCCCCCGCCCCGACTCCCCCCTTCCAGGCTGGGGGACCCGGGGGGCAGGGGGGCTCGGGGAGGGGGAGTCCGGCTGCAGCTCCCCCCCCGGTCTGGGGATAGCCGGGGGTCTGGGGACACGGGATGCAGAGCCCCGGGGGGACCCCCCACCCGTGGGCGGCCCCTCACCCCTCCACGCCGCCGAAGACAGTCGCCATCGGTGCCGTGCCAGGCCTCGCCCGTGGCCGCGCCCCTTCCCCGCCTTGGCCCCACCCCTGGCCCTACGCGCCCCGGGTCCCTCTGCCGCCCCGCCAACCCCCGCCCTCCCCGCACCGAGCCCCGGCGCCCGTGGAACGGGGACAGGGGACGAGGGCCCGATATCCGGGGGCTACGGGGGTCAAGCGTGTCACACCGGACCACGCAGGACGCAGCCCTGAGTGCCCACGCGGGACACAGCTCCACGCACACGCACAGCCCCCCCCCGTCCCCGGGACACAGCCCCACGTACACGCACAGTCACACACACACACACACACACACACACAGAGCCCCCCCCCGCCACACACACACAGCCCCACGCACACGCACAGTCTCTCTCTCACACACACACACACACACACACACACAGAGCCCCACACACACACACAGCCCCACGCACATGCACAGTCTCTCTCTCACACACACACACACACAGCCCCACGCACACACACACAGCCCCACGCACACGCACAGTCTCTCTCTCACACACACACACAGAGCCCCACGCACACACACAGTCACACACGCACACACAGAGCCCCCCCCCACACACACAGCCCCACACACACGCACAGTGTCTCTCTCTCTCACACACGCACACACACAGCCCCACGCACACACAGTGTCACACACACACACACACACACAGAGCCCCACGCAGACGCAAAGCTCCCCCCCCGCCCCCCCCGGAACACAGCCCCACGCACACAGCCCCCCACTGTGGATAACTGACTAGCTGAAAAGGGTCACATAGACATAGTCCAGCTGGCTGGACAAAAATGCACATCGCTCTCAGCTTATCTGAAGTAAAGCAAAAATACACTGTCCTTGGCTGTTCTTGTTACGCAGTAACAGGAAGATTTCGGTGGGAAAAGAAGGTTACAGGTGGGAACAGAAAACTACAGAAGAGAAACTAGGGGCGGGCTTGGTATTTAGGCAACTAACCAATAATGAGCTTAACTTTTGTAATATGTATGAGCTAATTATAACAAGGCATAAAAGGTGACTGTAAGGGACAATAAACGAAGTCTGCTGATCACTCATATTGAGCGACTGCGTCTTCCCTCCGTCGCAGCAAATGGCGCCCGAACAGGGACCCTAGAGAGGGCTGAACCTGCGAGCCACGGTTCGACGGAGATTCGGGTACCGGTGCTGAAAGCAGCGCAGGAGGCGGAAGGGCACAGTCCCCGCGCCCGGGAGCACCTACAGAGGGTCCCGCCGGCCACGCGTCGCCGAAGTCTCGCAAAGGCTGCAACAGCGCTGACGAAGGTATGGAGAGACAAGCGACGTATGATTCGCTCATATGCTTTTTAGAAAAGCGGAGCGTTCAGGACATAGATTGTAAAAAGGAATTACTCGGGTTATTAGCGTATGGGATAGCATCCGGGACCCCCGCGGCAGCGGCGAGCGGCGCGCAGCCCGGCAGGCCCCTTCCCGGCCGCGGTTTCTCTCCGAGGCGGCACCCCCCCACACCCCCCCCCCTCCGATCGGCGCCATGGCGATGCAAGCGGCCAAGCGAGCTGACATCTGGCTGCCCCCAGAGGTCAATCGGATCCTTTATATTCGGAACCTGCCGTATGAAATCACAGCGGAGGAAATGTATGATATTTTTGGGAAATACGGACCTATTCGACAAATCAGAGTTGGAAACACTCCTGAAACAAGAGGAACAGCTTAAGCTTCTGAAGGAAAAATACGGAATTGAGTACAAACCCACCAAAAAAAGTGCTTCAGATGTCCCCTACAAGAAATGGGTTTCTGCCTTGAACTAGCAAACATCTCTGTGCTTAAAGAGAAACCTTTTTGCCTTGATGGAGATAATTTATTCTGTATTCTGTATTTATGCTGTATTCTGAATGTGGAAATTGGTTGGGACTAGGAGGCTGGCTTAAGGGCATTTTGCAAACGGGATTATTATTTTTGATCGTTATTGTAATAATAGTTTCTTGATCAAAACCAGCCAACACTATTTGTAAGCATTAGGCATATCTGAAGAGAATGCCTTTATTTGAATCAGCAGTTAAGGTGTAGTTTAGTCTGATGCTGTGGTTTTATCTGCTTCTGGTGAATTTTTGAAGTGATGAAATCAGAGATACAAGGTATACTAAGAGTTATGAGGTAATAAGGTAATAATCTAAGTAAGCGTGCTGTCTTTTATATCTACAAGTGCAACATGCTTTTATGTAGCAGAGAGAAACTTTGACAATAATGTTGCTTGAGCGAGATGTGCATGTGACAACTTGGGAAAAGGGATATCACAACTGGAGTGCAACAGTGTTTCTATGTCTGGCAGAGTGAAATCTTTCAAGACCTGAGTTTAGACAGTCTAAAATAAATTGTTAGTATTCAGAAAACCCATCTTAGGCCTCTTTTGCTTACATAGTGTTATGGAAGTCAACTGCTATTGTAGAGAATTAATGATTTTTTAATACATATTAACGAATACTACTATTTTACCTTGAGGCAGTTGAGTGAGAAATACTCACGTGTAGCATTTGAGGGAATGTCAGCATAAATCGCACTTACAGTAAGACTGCATTTTTAATTACTGTACTCGTTAAGATTTGATGATGCCATAAGGCTAAGGCCTTATATCACAGATTGGTTCTGAACTAAAAGGTGTGTGCACATGTAGATATGCACATTTGTGTTATTTTCCTTAATTGGCTACAAAATAATATAATTAGGTTGGGGACTAGATCTTGGGAATTTACCTATTATACTTCTGTTTGTTAAGGAACGTGCATAACACAGCACCCATGTAGGCTTGGCTTGTGGCATAGTTGTCAAATTTAGCATAGACATTCAGACAGATAAGCAACGTACTCTTCTTGTGTGTATCACCTACAAGCCATTATGGCTTAGTGTGTAAATCTGTATGTAACTATTGAAAAATCCACTTATGAATGTATATAGCTTAGAACTAATTTTTCCCCTTTGTTAATTCTTTGATATCAATGAGGAATTCTTCAGAAAATGTATGGACTGGTTGGTTGCATAAAGGCAGTTGTTATTTGGACAGAAAATTGTTAATGGTCAGGGATTTTCCACTAAAATATTTGCAAATATTCCTAGTCAAACATCAGTTTGGTTTCTTTTTGGGTTTTGAGCTTGCATTAGTCCATGTTCAGAACTTTAAAATTACCTTTGAATTTTTTAAACTTTTTATATCACTGGAACAGAAAGAGCATCTAAATTAAAGCTTCAAGCTAACTTTATTTTTCAAGTATTTCAGGAATTATACTTCTGAACTGAGATTTTATAAGTTGGCTGTGTATTTTCCTGTGTTAAAATGCTGTTATTGAAAATGGTCAACCAAGCCTATGTCGCCCAAAATAAAAACGGGGGAATTGTGGATAACTGACTAGCTGAAAAGGGTCACATAGACATAGTCCAGCTGGCTGGACAACAATGCACATCGCTCTCAGCTTATCTGAAGTAAAGCAAAAATAACTGTCTTTGGCTGTTCTTGTTACACAATAACAGGAAGATTTTGGTGGGAAAAGAATGTTGCAGGTGGGAACAGAAAACTACAGAAGAGAAACTAGGGGCGGGCTTGGTATTTAGGCAACTAACCAATAATGAGCTTAACTTTTGTAATATGTATGAGCTAATTATAACAAGGCATAAAAGGTGACTGTAAGGGACAATAAACGAAGTCTGCTGATCACTCATATTGAGCGACTGTGTCTTCCCTCCGTCGCAACACCCCACCCAGGCACGCTGTGGGATCTGGATCAGACCAAAAGGGGGCTCCCACGGGGACCAGCCCCAGCGCGGGGGTCCCCCCCCCAACCCCCTCAGCCATCACCCTCATCCTGGTGCCGGAGAACAGGTCTGCGGGCCAGGAGCCACTGTAACACCGGGGTCCCCCTCTGCCCCCAGCCCCTGGCGTGGGGGGCCAGGGCCAGCAACTCAGGCCCCCTCACCACGAGAGGAGACCCCTTCCCCCCGTTAGCGCATCGCTCCTGAGCGGGGGCAGCTGTCAGCTCCCATCCGCACAGCGAGTGGCAGAGGCAGCTGAGCCCCCCCCCGGGCGCCGCGGCCCCCACTGTGGGTGACAGCGGGTGATAGCTGCCGTGCCCCGGCAGTGCTCCCATGCAGGGGCTGGGGGCGGGGAGGGATGAGGGTGGTGGGGGGAATTGGGGGATGGGGGGACAGGCGGGGGGACAGAGGACGGAGGGGACCAAGGGGAGGGTGAATGGCAAGGACAGACAGTTGGGGAAAGTGCCAGGGTTAGAGGGGTAGGTGGATGGACGGATGGGTGGAGGGGTGGAGGAGTGGAGGGATGGACAAACGGATGGAGAAGGCAGAGAGATAGAGGGATGGACAGACGGATGGAGAATATGGAGCAGTAGAGGGATTTACGGATAGACAGAGAAGGTGAAGAAGGTGGAGGGACAGAGGAATGGGTAGACGGATGGAGAAGATGGAGGGATGGACAGGCAGATGGATGGGCGGATGGATGGAGAAGATGGAGGGATAGAGGCATGGACAGATGGACTGATGAATGGAGAAGGTGGAGGGGTGGATAGATAAAAAGGATAGAGGGGTGGATGGCTGAGTGGATGGAGGCAGAAGACAGGCAGGCAGATGGGTGTGGATGGATGGATAGAAGGATGGATGGAGGTGAAGAGGCAGATGGATGGAGAAGATGGAGAAGATGAAGAGCTGGATGGCTGAGAAGTTGGATAGATGGATGGATGGATGGATGGATGGATGGATGGATGGATGGATGGATGGAGGGATGGATGGATGGATGGATGGATGGGTGGAGAAGACAGAAGGGCAGAGGGATGGGGTGGCTGGAGAGACAGGGAAGGTGGATGGCTGAGCGGATGGATGGGTGGGCGGGTGTATCAGAATGGAAGGAGTAGGTGGGGGAAGATGGGTCGGGTAGGAAGAGGTGTAGGAGGGAGCCCAACAGGGTGGGGATGGTTGGACAGGGATGAGTGGAGGGGAGAGTGGCCCACTGTGGGCAGGAGGCTAGTTCCAGCCCAGCAGGACACACCAGGCCATCCCACACATGGCCCAGCAGCACTGCTGCTGCCAGGGGTTCCCTGGTCCCGGGGTACCAGGATGGGGACACCATTGGAGCGGCCAGCCAGAGACTGAAGTCAGCTCTCCCCTTTGCCTGCTGGCTCCAGCCCTTCTGGGGGTCCTCTGTGCCATGGGGCACCGGGTGAGACCTGGGGCTGGGGGTCCCTCCTTCCTAGCAGGGACCCTCCTTCCTAGGGCTGGGGGGTGCCCTGTGGCCATGGGGTGCTGCAGAGGGACATGATGGGACAGGGACCATGGCCACTCCACTCTGCATGGCTTGGGAGATGAATATGCTTGGGGGCATCCACATCCTTCCCAAGAATATTACACGGTGGGGAACACTGGGGGGCTGTGGCTGGGACCCCCCAAGGCCAACACCAGGTTAAGGGAGCACCAGGGTCACAAGGGAGCCCCCCAAAATATCCCCAGCTACCCCAAAGATGGGATGGAGACAAGCGGCAGGGGAAGGGTTAAGCTGCAGTGTGTGTGTGTGTGTGTGTGTGTGTGTGTGTGTGTGTGTGTGCAGCCCCTGAGCCCACCGCCCTCATGCCCTCATTAAGTCCTGGTGGCACCAGGCTGTCTGGGGACAGCGGGGACAGGGGACCGGACCCACTGCCTTTGTCTCAACTTGTGGTAAAGTTTGAGCGGAGCCAGCGGCAGCTGCCGAGGGGCCGGGAGCTGCGGGTGAGTCCGTGGGGTCGTGGCGTGTGTCCCATGAGGCCCGTGGGATGGGACATCGATGTCCCCGCGTGGGCTGGATGCCACCCTCAGTGGCAGGGAGCCGGTGGGGTGATGCCGGGAGCACCCCGACTGCATCCCTCCAACTGGCTGGGGGACGGTGACTGGAGGGCAGTGGACCCCAGGACCTCCTGACCCTGTCCCCAAACTTGTCACCTCCCTGGCTGGACTGAAGCCCAGGCACGTGGGAGGTGCGTGTGCCCCACACCGGCTTGGGGTAAGACACGGTGATTTAGGGTTTGCGGGCAAACAGGCAGTCAGTCCCCCCAGTTCCTCCACTGCAGCCCTCCACAGACCCCCAGAAATGGGGTGCAGGAGCCAGGAGTGCTCCGGGGGATACCCTGATGCCAGCGGACCCTGGGCATCCCCGGTGGCTCCATCCCCGAAGCCGCCGTGGGTCTGGGGCGTGGGGAGAGCGAGCGAGGGCACCAGGGTGGAGGGAGGACCTTGGCGTGCGGGGACATGGGCTGAGCCCCGCTTCGTTAGCTCGGGCTCAGCCCTGCTTCGTTAGCTTGCCTGAGCCCACTTCATCAGCTCAAGCATCCCGTGGGTGCCGGGGTCACCCGCTGCTGTGCAGGACCCAGCTCAGGAGGCAGAGGAGGGAGAGGTGGGAGGAAGGCCCCGCCGTGGTGACCGGGAGCTGGTTTATTCTGCTCTGCTGCCCTCGGCGCCAGCATGGAAGTGCCGATCTTGGAGGGGCTGAGATATATTTCGGGGGTCTGGATCCATCCTGCTGCCGGTGGGTTGGGAAATGGTCCACGGTGGTGGGTGGGTTGGGTGCAGTGCTGAGCTGGGGTCTGGGGCCAGCACTGGGTTTGTCCCAGGGACACTCTGCGTGGAGGAAGAGGCTGGTGAGCAGCGAAATGGGGCTTGGGGTGGTGGTGGGATGGGGTCAGTGGCTGCAGAGGGGCTGGATGCTGTGCTGTGGCCAGGCAGCCCTTGGGATCGGATTTGAGGTGACCTGGGAGCACCCACCCTGAGCAGCTGACTCCTCGAACCTGTTCCCATCCCGGCACAGTGGTGCCAGGGCTTCAGTGCCTCCCGGTGTGGTCTGGCACAGCACGGGGCCACCTCTGTGCCACCGGCACCAGGAGCAGTGGGACAAGGCGCCGGCCAGGAGAGCTCTGGGAGCGCAGAGCCCCGGACATGCTGGTGAAGCGGGCCCTGTCCGTCTGTCCTTCCTTGCGCCCGGCCACCTTCCCCTGGCTCCGTAACCCCGCTCCCTTCCCAGAGGTGCCGTCTGTGCGGTAAGTTCTGTATTGTGCATTCCCACAGAGTCCATCCATCTGTCCATCTGTCCATTTGTCCTCCCATCCATCCCTCCATCCTCCATTCCTCGGTCCCTCCATCCTTCCACTGCTACATCTCTCCATCCCTCCCTCCATCCATCCTTCTGCCCCTCCATCATTCCGCCCCTCCATCCCTCCATTCCTCTGTCCCTCCATCCTCCCACCCCTACATGCCTACATCCCTCCCTCCATCCCTCCATGCCTCCATACTTCTGCCCCTCCATCCCTCCCTCCATACTTCTGCCCCTCCATCCCTCCCTCCATCTTCTGCCCCTCCATCCCTCCATCCTTCCATCCTTCTGCGCCTCCATCATTCCACCCCTCCATCCCTCCCTCCATCCCTCCATCATTCCACCCCTCCATCCCTTCATTCCTCTGTCCCTCCATCCTTCCACCACTCCATCCCTCCATTCCTCCATTCCTCCTTCCATCCATCCTTCCATCCATCCCTTCATCCCTCCATCCATCCCTCCATTCCTCCATCCCTCCACCCTTCCACCCCTCCATCCCTCCATTCTTCCACAGCTCCATCCCTCCACCCTTCCATCCCTCCCTCCCTCCAACCCCCCACATGTTTCCAGCCCCGCTGCCTGCCCAGGGGACAGGCTGATGGCAAGCTGTCACAACCGCAGGACTGTGGCTGCGCTCTGCCACCTTCCACCCAGACACCTGCAGGGGGGACATGGAGGTGACCACTGGAAGGGCACGGGCACGGGCCGTGGCAGGGGCCATGGGGAAGGGTCCAAGCTTGAGCAGCCGCTGTGGGGCTGTGGCACCGGGGACACCCAGGGTGGCCCCCATGGCACTGGGGGGCTGCCGCATGTTTTGAGGAGCAGCGGCAGCTCCGAGGGCTGGGGCTGAGCACAGCGATGTGCTCCTGACATTTCCACCTGGGAATGTCACCCATGTCCATCGCCCACAGAGCCCACCTTGCCTCTGTGCACCACGCTCCCACCTTCCCCGGTCAGCTGCGGTGGGGTGGGGACAGGGATGGGGACAGGGACAGGACAGGGACAGCGATGCAGATGGAATGGGGATGGGGAGGGGGGTGGTGACCGGGATAGGGAGAGGGATAAAGGTGGGGTTAAGAGGCGGGTGGGGATTGGGACAGGGACAGGGAAGGGGAAGGGGATGGGGACAAGGACAGGGTTGGGGACAGGGACAGATCCTGGCTCCCCCCATGCATGGGGAGATGCCCTTCAACAACCTGATGCTGAGTGGGTGTCCATCACCAGCAGGCCGGACCCCCACCCCCTGTCCTACACCAGACCCCCCTCCCACCCTCCAAGCACTTTTGCCAGCTTAGCATTTCCCACGCTGATGTCCCCCCCCCTCCAGCCCCAGCTCAGCCCCGGCACAGGGGTCCTGGTGCTGGGTGGGGGGATCTGGACCACGGAGCTGCTTCGCAAGAGGCAGCGCATTAGCGGGGGCAGAGGGCGGCTGAGCTGCTGGACGCCGCTCATTAAAGCTGATCTGTGCCTCGCTAATTGATATTATTACAGGGCAAGGCTGGGGAGCGGCAGGGGCAGGATCCCCCGGGACAGGGGCACCCCGAGGCCACCCTGGGGCTGGGTGCCTTTGAAGCACCATTTACCACCTTCCCACATCCCCGTGCCTCAGTTTCCCCATCTGTAGGAGGGGCACACGCGTGCATGAGCCTGCACCGGCCGCGCGGCCGTGCACACACGCGTGGGAAGGCGTGTGCTCACACGGCGGGGGGCTGCACGTGGCTGCCTACACACACGGCCCCCGCCTGTGCGTCAGCCCCCAGGGATGGCGGGGGGACGGGACTGTCTGCGGGGCCCCCCCCCGTGTCCCCCCGTGTCCCCTGGCTGGCTGGTGGGCGGGTGGCTCCCAGCGTGGCCACGCTGGCCGGCGGCAGAGGCGCACGCCTGACCTAGTTAGCTCCCACTCCGGCAGCCGGCGGGGCTGGGCTCTGAAAATGAGTTAATAAACTCCAAAGGAGGGATTTTTCCGGCTCACAGGAGGGATGTAAAGCCGGGCTGGCGTCACCCGGCTGGCGTCACCAAGCTGGTGTCATCAACTGCCCACAGCCTCCCCGGGCATGGCACTGCTGGCTGAGCCACTGAGGTGGTGGCAGCTGGGGGTCCCACAGTGCTGGGGGGGAACGGGACAGGACACAGCCCTGCACCCTGCTTCCCAGGGCAGAGCTGGTCTCCGTGCACCCGTGGGGGTCTGTGCTGGGCATCTCCTGGTGCTGAGCCCTGAGTCGGTGGCAGGAGCGAAGTCTCAGAGTGTGATGCTGGGGTGCAGGAGGGTGTCCCCTAAAAAAGCCCCTTCTTGCCTTGATGGGTGCAACACCAGTGTGGGATGGGCAGGGGGGTGCTCAACCCCATACTAGCCACCTGAGAATCCCCACCCCCTCGCCATGGCAGGGAACGCCCACCATCTGGCGTGGCAGGGGGGGATTTGAGGGACAATCCAGGAGATGAGAGCCCACAGGTGATGCCGGCTCTGCCACCTCCGGCTTTGCATCACCATGCAGACTGGCATGGGTGCCTGGGCACCTAGGCTGGGTGCTCAGCGTGATCAGGGGCTCAGGCAGACCCCGACCCACCTAATCCCCTGCTGGCCCCAAGCCCCTGGCCCCCTGCCGCCCCAGCAGTCATGGGCCAGGGTCACCAATGGGGATTCATGGTCATCGGTGGGCCCCTGGTCCTCCCACAGCCCCTGTGGCCATGGGGAGGAAGCCCAGGTTGTCCCCTTGTTCCCCCCAGATCCCACGGCGTGGAGCAGGGCAGAACCCTCCTGCCTGCCCCACTCATGAGGGTGCCGTGGGGTGTGGAGGGGGCAAGGGGGTGCCGTGGGGATGCTGTGGGGTGCTGCATCGGCACCCTGCCACTCGAGTGCTGGTGTGCTGGGAGATGCTAGGGTGCTGGATGGGTGCTGATGGGTCAGATGGGTGCTGGTGTGCTGGATGGGTGCTGGTGGGCCAGATGTGTGCCAGTGTGCTGGACGGGTGCTTATGGGTCAGATGGATGCTGGCCGGTGCTGGTGTGTGCTGGATGGATGCTGGTGGGTCAAATGGGTGCTGGTGTGCTGGATGGGTGCTGGTGCACAGCTGTGCCACGTGGGTGCTGGCATGCAGTGGGACACTGCGTGTGCAGCGCGATGCTGTGCATGCAGTGGGAGGCCATGCGTGTGCCCTGGGGTCACAGCGCTGCAGGCCACACTGCCCCCAGGGCACTGGCACCCCCTACGTGCTGTGTGGGGCATTCATGGGTGCTGGTGTGTGCAGGATGAGCCCCAGCACCCGTTGCCCCCATGGGGGGCTCCGTAGGAAGGAGGGGACCCGAGGCAGAGCTGGGGGGTGACGATGCCCCGGCACTGTGCCCATGTCCCCGCACCGAGGGCTGCCAGCCCCAGGGCCAGGCTCAGCAGTGTCACCAGTGGGGCACCCACTGCGTGGGTGTCCTGGGTGCCCTGCAGAGAAGCCACTCCAGGAGCTTCCTGTTGTGTGTCCCTGCCAGCTGGGAAACTAGAGGGCAGTCCAAGCTCGGGAGAGCCTGGGTTGGTAAGTGGCTGCTGAACACCCCGCCGAGGGGAGACAGGACCCCCAAAACCCAGCTGGAGGCAAAAGGCAGGCACGAACACTCCACAAGTGAAGGGGAGAGGGGCAGGAGATGGAGCAGAGAGGGCTGTGAGGGATGAGGAGCATCCCAGGGCCAGGGGAGCACCCCAAATCCAGGTGGGAACATCAAAGCCTCCCCCAGAGCCAGGGGAGCACCACAAATCTGCATGGGAACCTTAAGGCCAGAGGAGCACCCCAAATCCAGTGAGAATCCCAGGGCCAAAGGAGCACCTGAAATCCAGATGAGCATCCCAAATCCAGGTGGGCACCCCAAGGCTGGGGAAGCACCCCAAGCCACAGATGCTTTCACCACCAGGGAGCTGGGGATCATGGGGCACTGGGAGCTGGGGCCATGGTGGGCGGCCCCTTGCACTCCCCAAGTGGTGGCTGAAGTCTCCTCCTGGGGGTCCCTGAGGCACAGCACCCCACAGCACACAGCCAGGGTAGTGGTCCCTGGGCCGTCTCACCAGCCCTGCCAGGCTTTTGGCCACCTCCTCTGCCCCTGTGGGGTCCCTCTGGGAGGAACCACCATGGACTGGGGACCTTGGTGGCACTGCATGGGACCTGTATGGGGCAGGAGCATGGGGGCTCCTCCTGTACTGCCCCATGGGGACACACTGGGCTCCGTTAGAACCCCATGGGGTCATGCTGGGCTCTCCTAGAACGCCATGGGGACCTGCCGGGCTCCTCTGACACCCCATGGGGACGCACTGGGCTCCCCTAGAACCCCATGGGGTCACGCTGGGCTCTCCTAGAACCCCATGGGGACACAGTGGGCTCCTCTAGAACTCCACAGTGATGTGCTAGGCTCCCCTAGATCCCCACATTAATGTGCTGGGTTCCCCTAGAATGCCATGAGGGTGGCTAGACTCCCCTAGAACCCCACAGGGACATGCTCAGCTCCCTGCCACCGCATGGGGATGTGCTCAGCTCCCTGCCACCCCACAGGGACCTGCTGGGCTCAGCTGGGGTGCGCTGGATTGATGCTGGGGCGGGGGAGCCAGTTCACAGGTGGCTGGGGTCGGTATATCACACTGGTACCTATAGCTTCCATACCTCCCCATCCCACCGGCACTCCTAACGCTGCTCCTACCTCACCCCACTGCCTCTCCCCTCCCTGAGATGCAATGATCGGGGGGCGCGGGGTGCCCCCCACCCGGGGGTGCCCCCAGCGCCAGCCGCTGAGCGGAGCTGAGCTGACAGGCTCACATGGCACAGTCCCCAACTGCGTTGCATTCACAGTTCGGGGAGCACGTCAAGGCTAAGGGGAGCTGACAGAAAAACCTTTACTGGAACAAACGGGAATATAGTATCAGGCAAGGCTGACCGGAGCGTGAACCACAGCCCAACACGGAGCAAATTAGCATCAACCAAAATAGCAGGCAGCTCCGGCCGCTGATGTGCGAAGTACCAAATGCAACTGGCCTGTCAGGCTGCATCAGGGCAGGGATGCATAAGGAATGGGGCTTGGCCCCGCGCAGCCGCTGCCCCCCTTCCTGCCTGCCCCCCACCAGACCCGGGGGGCGGCGGTGGGGTGTGTGGGGTGTGGGAGGCATCCTGGTGTGGGGAGGTGTGAGGATGGCAAAGGCAAAACCCATGCCTGGGGAGCTGGGGGGGCTGGGAGAACGCCACCAGTGGGGATGTGTGGGGCTTGGGGGGGTGAAATCCCATCCATGGGGATGTGTGGGGTTGGGGAGCAAATCCCACCCATGGGATTGTGTGGGGCTTGGGTGGCTGAAATCCCATCCATGGGGATGCCCAGTATTTGGGCGGCAAAATCCCCTCCGTGGGGCTGTGTGGGGCTTGGGGGGACAAAATCCCATCCGTGGGGGTGCATGGGGCTTGGGGGGTGAAATCCCATCTGTGGGCTTGCTCAGGAATTGGGGGGCAAAATCTCCTCCATGGGGATGCTTGGGACTAGGGGGTGGCAGACAGGATTCATGGGGTTCCACGGCGGAGGAACCCCCACCCTGATCCACGAGGATGAAAAGGGTCTGGTGGGGAGCAAGGAAACCCTGATCCCTGGGGATGCCCAGGGATGCCGGGTGGCCAGGGGAGCAGGAATCGGGGTGCCCTGTGCCACACGGGCAGGGAGCGGGGAGGCAGAGAAGGAGGTGGGGGGGTGCGGGGGTGTGGGAAGCAGCAAAAAGCTCTGTCAAATACATAAAGAGCTTGTAAAGAGAAGGGAAAAAGCCGGTCGCGCCTCCTCCTGGGGTGCTCTCGCACATTACTCGTGCTTGGGTGCCCCAGCAGTGCGGGCAGGGGAGGCAGCTCCCAGCAGGGCATGGAGATGAACTTGGCAGCCATTTTGTTGTTGCATTTTGAACTGGAGAAAAAAAGGGAGGAAAGAAAAAAAAAAACACTCAAAAAAATTAGCCCCCGCGCAGCCCAGCCCCACAGATAGTGTGGGGCCGTGCCCACCCACCCGCTGCAGCACGAAGAGGGGCCCAAAGGCCCTTGCTGGGGTCCCATGGGATCCCCAGGGCCTGTCCAGGCCAGATCCTGCACCCTGGGGTCGGCAGCATGGAGACTGAGCGCTAAGCATCCCCCGAGGCTGCAGGCTCCAGGACAGGGACGTGGTGGCTCCGGGGACCCTGGTGCCGGTGGGATGGGAAACGGGGTGATGCGGGTACTTTGCCTGGGAGCTGCAACCTGGTTGTCCCTGGGTGGGGGTGGCATGGGGGCTGCCCTGTTTGGGTGCCCAGGATGGCCAAGGTGCTTGGGGTCCCCAGCATGCTTGGAGTGCCTGGGCTACCTGGGATGCCTGGAGTCCCCAGGGTGCCTGGGATACCTGGGGTGCCCAGGGTGCTCAGGGTGCCCAGGATGCTTGGGGTGTTTGGGGTGCCCAGGGTGCCTGGGGTACCGTGGGGGCCCAGGATACCTGGGGTGCTCGGGGTGCCTGGTGTGCTCAGGGCCCCCAGGGTGCTCAGGGTGCCAGGGATGCCTGGGGTACCTGGGGTGCCCAGGATGCTTACGGTCCTCAGGGTGCCCAGGATACCTGCAGTGCCCTGGGGTGCATTGGGTACCGAGGGTGCTCAGCACCCAGGCAAGTGGCGAGGGGTGCTGACACTGGCAGCAGTTGCACATTGGGGTGCAAAAGGCAGAACTGCCCCCCTCGCTCCCCGCTCCCCAGCACTCGCTCACAGCCCTGAGCTCGCAGCTCTCGCTCCAGCCGGAGCTTCCCTCGGGAGCGGACAGCTGACAGCTGCCGGCCCAGGCCTGAGCAGACCCTGCAGAAACGGCGGCTCCCCCGAGGGGGAGACAAGGGGGGGTTCACGCGGAAACTGGGAAACCTCAGGCCGGGGGGCACAGGGAGGGGCTGCTGGCTCTGCTGACCACCGCTCCCAGCACGAATCCTGCTAAATCCAGGTGATTGCTTCTCCAAAGAGCTTCCCGGCAGCTTCCAGGGACCGTTTTTTAGCAGATATTTCCAGCACCGGTGTGGAAACCTGCCTGTTCCAGCAAACCCCGGGCGCCGGGCACTAGTTTGGGAAAACCCACATGTTGTTGCAATGGAAAGCGCTCAGCATTGCGGCTGTTTTGGGGCATCGCTGGGGGGAAGCAGGTGCCTTGCACCCTGAACCCCCCGGGATCTGCAGTTGCCCCCCGCCTGCCCTCGGTGCGGGCAGGAGCGTGGTAGGGTGCAGGGGACGGTGTCAGCGGGGAGCGCAGGGATGCTAGGCACTGGGTGATGGGAGACGAGGAGCAGAGGGACTTTCCCAGGGGCCATGGCAGCACCCACCTGCACCTGCACCCCCTTTCCCCCCGCAGCTCCTGGCTGCCTGGGGCAGCACTGGGGCTGGGGTGATGGGCTGGAGCCCCCCATATGGGGGCCGGTGCTCAGTCAGCGAGCCCCCCGGGCCCAGCACCAGGGCCGCAGCCAGTGTCAGGTGTGCCAGGGCCATTAGCACCGGGCTGGCTCTGCCACAGCAGCACCGGGACCGGGGCCTGACCTTCACCACATATACAGTGCACCCCCTGCCCTGTGCACGCAGTCCCCATGCGCATGCACCCCACACATCCCCCGCATGGCCACCCCTTGCACACCCCCTGCACGTACACCCCTTGCACACACACCCCATTGCACATAGACCCCTTGCACACACACGCCTTGCACATAGACTCCTTGCACACACACCCCCATTGCACATAGATCCCTTGCACACACACGCCTTGCACATAGACTCCTTGCACACACACCCCCCATTGCACATAGACCCCTTGCACACACACGCCTTGCACATAGACTCCTTGCACACACACCTTGTACATAGACTCCTTGCACACACACACACCTTGCACACAGACTCCTTGCACACACACCCCATTGCACATAGATACCTTGCACACACTCCATGCACACACCCCCATGCACACACACACCTCGTATACCCCCCGTGCACACACACCCATGCATGCACACCCCCTGCACACTCCCATTACACACACCCCTCTTGCTCACACACACCCACGCACACACACGCCTTGCACCCCACCACACCCCCCCCATGCACACACCCCTGCCCATACACCCCCTGCATCCCCATCCACCTCTGTGGGGCATCAGCGAGGTCTGGGGGGGGCTCAGCGCAGCTGCTGTGGGTGGAGAACCCCCATGGGGTGCTGCAGCCCCCACCCCATCCCCCCAACTCTGTCCTGGGGGCTGGGAGCCGGTGGTGGCCAGGCCAATGCTGCTGCACCCCAAGAATTGTCGGGGTGAGCCCAGAAAAGCCCAGCCAGTCATTGGCTCCATGTCACCCTGCTGGCACCCCGAGCTGGGCAGGGATGGTCACACACCCTGGGGGACCCCGGCATCCCACTCGGCTCAGCCCTGCCCCAAAGAGGGGGTGCTGCCAGGGGCTGCACCCCTACAGGGGCACAGCACAGGGCAACCCACAGTAATAGGTGGGGTACCCTACACGGTGCTCAGGCGACCCTACAAAAACAGCTCAGGGTACACAGCACGGTGCTCGTGCGACCCTACACTAACAGGTCAGGTACACAGCCCGGTGCTTGTGCAACCCTACAATAACAAACAGCTCGTGTGCACGGCACAGTGCTTGTGCAACACTACACAAACAGGTTGGGTGCACAACCTGGTGCTCGTGCAACCCTACAATAACAAACAGCTTGTGTGCATGGCACGGTGCTCGTGCAACCCTACAAAAAAAGGTTGGGTACACAACGTGGTTCTTGTGCAACCCTGCAGTAACAGCTCAGGGGGTACAACCGGGTGCTCATGCATCCCTACAATAACAAACAAGTCATGTATGCAGTGTGGTGCTTGTGCAACCCTACAAAAACAGGTCAGGTACACAACAGGGTGCTCGTTGAGACCCTACAATAACAAACAGGTCACGTGCATGGCATGATGCTCACGCAGCCCCATGGTAACAGCTGAGGGTACACAGCACAGTGCTTGTGCGACCCTACAGTAACAAACAGGTCACATACATGGCACAGTGCTTGTGCAACCCTACAAAAACAGGTCAGATACACAACCTGGTGCTTGTGCAATGCCACAACAGCTCAGGGTGTACAACTGGGTGCTTGTGCAAGCCTACAGTAATAACTCAAGATATGCAGTACAGTGCTCGTGTGACCCTACAATAACAAACAGGTCATGTACACAGCATGGTGCTCGCACAACCCTACGATAACAGGTCGGGTACACAGCCTGGTGCTTGTGCAACCCTACAATAACAACCAGGTCATGTGTGCGCCATGATGCTCATGCAACCCTCCAGTAACAACTCAGGGTGCGCAGCACAGTGCTTGCACGACCCTACAATAACAGCTGAGGGGGTACAACCTGGTGCTCGTGCGACCCTACAATAACAAACATGCTGGTCACATACACGGCACAATGCTCACGCAGCCCCACAGTACCAGCTCAGGGCTGCACCCTGCTTCTCTCGCAGCCCACTGACAACACGGCAGGTAAATAACCCTTTTTCTCGAGCAACCCTACAGTAACAAACAGATCACGTATGTGGCACGATGCTCACATAACCCACAGTAACAGCTCGGGGGTGCACCCAGCTTCTCTCGCAGCACCTGGCAGCGCTGTGGGTAAATAACCCATTTCTCATGGAACCCTCCAGTAACAACTCAGGGGTACAACTGGGTGCCCGTGCAACCCTCCAGTAACAGCGCAGGGGGTACAACTGGGCGCCCGTGCAACCCTCCAATAACAGCTCGGGGTGCACAGCGTGCTGCCCATGCAACCCCACCACAGCCGTGTGCTACAGGCAAATGCAGGAGCTGCCTCCCCCACTGCCCCCTTGCCCACTCTGCCCCCCGCCCCAGCCGGCCCCTGCTCCCCTCCCCAGGGGTCCCCTGGCTCCTGCCCGGTGGAGCAGGGGGCTGAGCTGCACCCCACTGTCCTGGGCTGGAACAGCAACGGTGCCGGAGGAGTGGGGAGATGGGGTGCAGAGGGGTGCAGGAGTAAATGGGATGCAGGTGGATGCAGGGGTGCAGGAGGGATGCAGGGGGGTGCAGGGGGGGTGCAGGGGGTGCAGGGGGATTCAAGGGAGTGCAGAGGGATGTAGAGGGTGCAGGGAGATGCAGGAGGGATGCAGGGGCTGCAGGGGGGTGCAAGAGGGGTGCAGGAGGGTGCAGGACAGATGCAGAGGGATTCAGGGGGGTTCAGGGGGTGTAGGAGGAATGCAGGGGGTGCAGAAGGGATGCAGGGGGTGCAGGAGGAATGCAGGGGGTGCAGGAGGAATGCAGGGGGGGGTTCAGAGAGGTGCAGGGGGATGCAGGGGGATTCAGAGTCATGCAGAGATGCAGAGGGTGCAGGAGGGAGCAGGGGGATTCAGAGGGATGCAGGGGGGTGCAGGGGGATTCAGAGAGGTGTAGGGGGGTGCAGGAGGGATGCAGAGGGATTCAGAGGTGCAGGGGGGAATGCAGGAGGCTGCCAGGAGGGGCACAGGCGGCTCAGGCGGGGGACACCCACCCAGTATATCCCAGTGCGGGTCAGTGCCAGCCCAGCAGCAGCCCAGTCCCGTGCATTCCAATGCAGCCCCACGGCAGCTGGAGGGGAGGGAGAAGCTGGGGGCTGGCCAGGTGTGAGGATGCTGGGGTGGGGGTCTCTGTGAGGTCCCTATACGGGTCTGGGGTCCCTATCCAGGTTGTGGGGTCCCTATATGGGTGCTGGTGTCCCCTATATAGGTGCTGAGAGTCCCTAGATATATTGTGAGGTCCCTATACAGGTTGTGGGGTCCCTATATGAATGCTGGGGTCCCTGTACAGGTTTGTGTGCTCTCTGTGTGGGTACAAGGGTCCCTATACAGGTTGCAAGTCCCCTATATGGGCTGCAAGGGTCCCTGTAGAGCATGGGGGGGTCTGCCTGGGTGACAGAGGGTATCCCTGTGGGTGTTGGAGGGTGAACCTGCCTGTATGGCTGGACAGGGGGTCCCTGTTTAGGTGCTGGGGGCCCTATACATCTGCAAGAGGTGTCCCTATACACATGGGAGGGGATCTCTAATATGGGTGGAAAGGATCTCTATATGGGTTGCAGGGGTCCCTATGCCGGTTTGGAGGGGGGGGTCCCCTGTAAGTTTCAGGGGTCCTCATGCATTTTTGGGGTCCCTATATAGTTTTGGTGGTATCTTTATGTAGTTTGGGGGTCCCTAACGGTTTGGGCATCCCTCGGGGTATCCTGTGGCAGGTGGGGGGCATCCTTGTGGATCAGAGTCCCTATACGGTTGTGGGGGTCTTGTACAGTTGGGGGGTCCCTGTGCAGTTTGGGGGGGGTCCTGTACCGTTTGGGGGTCCCTTATAGTTGGAGGAGTCCCTGCATGGTTGGGGGGGGGGGCTGTATAGTTTGGAGTCCTGTACAGTTCGGGGGGCATCTCGTACAATTTGGGGGTGTCTCTGGAGTTTGAGTAGCTTCTCCGTGTTTCAGGGCCCTGTACGGTTTTGGGGTCTCTGCGCATTCCAGAATCCCTGCACAGTCTTGAGGGTGTCTGTACAGTTTCAGGGATCCCTGTATAGTTCGGGGGTCCCTGCACAATTTTGGGGGTACCAGCATATTCTGGCACTCCTGCACAGGTTTGGAGGGTCCTTGCATAGTTTTGGGGATCCCTGCAGTTTTGGAGGGTCCTTGCACAGTTCGGTGTCTCTGTACAGTTTTGGAGGTCCCTGCACAGTTTTGAGGATCCCTGTACATTTTTGGGGTCCCTGCCACCTTTCGGGGGTCTCAGCACATTCCGGGTTCCTGTACAGTTTTGGGGGTCCCTGCACAGTTTTTGAGGGTCCCAGCACAGTTCGGGGTCCCTGAACAGTTTTGAGGATCCCAGCACAGTTTTGGGGATCCCAGCACGTTTCAGTGGCTCTGCACAGTTTTGGAGGATCTCTGTACAGTTTTGGGGGGCCCTGCACAGTTTTGGGGGTCCCAGCACAGTTTTGGGGTTCCCAGCACGTTTCAACGTCCCTGCACAGTTTTGGAGGGTCCCTGTACATCTCGGGGGGGGGGAGTGTACAGTTCTGGGGGGCCCTGCACATTTCGGGGTCCCCCGTGGCTCCCCGCCCCGCAGTAGGAGGCGGGGCGGGAGCCCTCCCCGCCTGCAGGGGTCGCTGTGGCGCGGGCGGCCGGGCCGGGCCGGTCTCTCTTGTTCCGGCGCCGCGTGTTCAGCGCCGCCGCCGCCGCCGCGGGAGCAGGAGCGGGAGCGGCGGGGCCCGGCCCGGGGCTGCCCCGCCATGTGGTTCATCTACGTGCTGAGCTGGCTGTCCCTGCTCATCCAGGTGGCCTTCGTCACCCTGGCCATCGGTGAGGCCGCCGCCGGGGGGCTGCCGCGGACCGGGGCGCTCGGGGGTGCCGCCGCGCGGGGTCTGGGCCCGGCCGCAGGCTCCGCCCAGGGGCTGTCGTGATATGTCGTGTGTTTCTCGATAGGGGAGGTGACGCCCGGGATGGGGAAGCCTGGGCTCCTGCTGGCACACGGTTAGGGGCCGCGGGTCCACCAGCTCCCGGGGGCCCGGGCCTGGCCGGTGTGTCCCGGGCACCCCGGGGTGCCCCAGGGGTTGGGGGTCCCTGGGTGCCCCAGGGGTTGGGGGTGCCGTCGGTGCCTTAGATATTGGGGGTCCCTGGATGTCCCGAGGGTTGGGGTCCTGTCGGTGCTTCCAATGTCCCCGAGTGCTCCAGGGACTGGTGGTCCTCTGGATGCCCCAGAGTGCCACAGAGACTGGGGGCCCCCTGGGTACCCCGGAGATAGGGGGTCACTGGGGGACCCCTGGGGACACCCTGGGTGCCCCAGAGATTGGGGGTTCCATTGGTGTTTCTGATGCCCTGGGTCCTCCAGAGATTGGGGGTCCCCTGCATGCCACCGAGGCCACAGAGTTCCCCAGACACTGGGGGCCCCTGGGTGCCACAGAGTGAGCCAAAGGTTGGGCGTCCCATTGGCGTTCCAGTGCCTCTGGGTCCTCCAGAGACTGGGTGCCCCTGAGGTCCCCTGGGTGCCCCAGAGGGTCGTGGGGAGGGGGTGTGTCACCCTTGCCCTTCAGTCCCTCCCGCACTGGTGTGAGCACGGACCCCCACAGCTGAAGGCACCGGGGTTTACTCGGTCCCTCCCATCCCCCTGCTCTGGCCCGCGGGCTGAGCTGGGTGTTTCTCCATGCAGCTGCTGGGCTGTACTACCTGGCGGAGCTGATTGAGGAGTACACAGTTGTCACCAGAGGATAATCAAATACATGATCTGGGTAAGTCCCTGTGCTCGCAGAAGCGGGCTGGCTTCTCACTGAGTGTGCCTTTGGGGCAGCAGCGGGCTGGCAGGGCAGCTGTGATGTGGGCCGTTGGCTTTGGGCAGAGGCAACAAGCACTTGGGAGCTCCTGCTTCCCCTGGTCCCAAGGCAGTTTCTGTCCCCCAGGAGGGGGTTGTCAGGGGCTGCTTCGATTGGCGCTTCGCTTAATTTAACCGGGAGGTGGTGATCTGCCTAACTCCTCCTGGGTGGCACTGCATTCCCTGGCTGAGGAAACTGAGGCCCAGCCATAGTACGTCCTACCAGGAGCTGCACCAGGAAGGTGGCATTCTTGTTTGGACCTTTCCCAAGGGGCTGAGAGGGAGATGCGTGGGGAGATGTGTCATCAGACCACTGTAAAAATCACAGCAGGATTCCTGCCCATGCAGCTGCCCACGATCTCTCTGTCTGCACCTTTGTGTTTGCCCCAGGCAACCCCCATTCTCTCTTCCAGTTCTCCTCAGCTGTGCTGGTTGGCCTCTACCTCTTCGAGCACTTTCCTGGTTTCATGGTGGGCGTAGGGCTCTTCACCAACCTGGTCTACTTCGGTTTGCTGCAGACCTTTCCCTTCATCGTCCTGACGTCCTCCAATTTCATACTGTCCTGCGGTGAGTGGAGCTGTCACCTTCCTATGGGAGTGGGCGTAGGGGTGGAGGAAGCCTCATCAGCCCCATCACCGGGTGGGCTCTGGGTGGCAGCAAAGGTTTGGGTTTTACTGTTGCAGCCCCCGTGGCTTTTAAAAGGACTTTGAGCTTTGTGCTGTACTTTTCAATGTGTTTGATGATGTGGCTGCGATAATTGTGGGCTGGGCATGGTGATGTGGGTGCCTTTGGTTGTGTGCCCTGGCACAGAGCTGGGGATGCCGGCTCTCTCGGGCACCCCGCTGCCTCCCTCCAGCCATTCTGCTCCAAACTCAGGCAGCAGCACTGGGGAAAGGAAATCCTAGCCAGCCCAAAGCTTTGGCGTTCTCCTGTAAACCTCCTGTTCTGGGTGTTCACTGGTCTTGATAAAGAACAGAAGGGATCTGAAGCAAACTAAAAAAACCTGGCATGTTTATTGCATCCTGGTGTCACGCTGAGCTGTGTGAGATGGTGCATGTTGTGTGATCATAGGAGCTATGTTTAGAGAAAGAAAAGCTTTGAGACAAATTTTCACAATTAATGTAGATTATGCTGAGCTTAAATTGGGGATTTTTATTTGCCACATTTGCACCTTTCCTGTGGTGTTCGCCAAGCCTGTTTCTGCAGCCGTTGTAGCTCCATCCCTGGCTGGGCTGCAGGCTGCCTGGCCCTGCCTGGGCAAACCCTGGGGCAGGTCAGGCATGACGGTCTCTCCTCTTGTCTGAGCAGCTGGCGCAGGGTTGTGATGTGGGGTTGAGCAGGGGCTCAGATTAGCAGCACTGATATTTTGACCAAAGTGGGCAGCTTAGTTTGTCTGCTGTGCTTGGCTGACAAACAGCCAGAGCCATGTCGTGGGCCAAACATGGGAGTTCAGAGGTTGTGGGCCAGCAGCTGTGCTAATTAAACTGGGTTTTGGCTGCTCTGAGTAGGTCAAATGGTTTTCTCCTGCTGCGAGTTGCCGAGTCTCCTGCGTGTTTCGGTGTCCTGTGCATGGATCTGGCTTCAGATCTCTGCTCTGAGTGATTTGTAGTGACACCTTAAGTAGCAAACGGGCAAAATTTCCTTCATTGTGACTTTCTGGAGTCCTTATGCATATTTCAGGGTGCTGTCTGTGTACAACTGAAATACCTTTGCTCCTCAAAGCGTTCATGTAGGCAGGATTTTATCCACTATTTGAAAATGCATGTAGCTCTCCCGCGGTGTGTAGACCAGGAGGTGTGTTTTTCCTGAAGACCTAGACTCTCTGAATCTTGGGTGACATCCTTAGGCTAGAGGGACAGCAAAGCAGCGCAGGGTGCAGCGTTTTGTGTTGGGGCTGTCTCTTGCTGGGGCTGGCTGAGCTGGTGCTCCTGGGCTTGGTGTCTCAGATAAAAGGCAAAAGATTTCTGATTCCTGCTTCTTAAGAGCTAGTGGTGTTGTTTCCGCTGCCAAGGACAGCGTTAACCCTCCTGTCCTGGCTGCATTTCAGCTTGACTTGGTTTACAGATGGCAGAAGAGCTTCTCTCCGCAGCAGCTGTCAGGGACACAGGGGTTTTCGCTGCTTCTCTCAGCGCTACGCAACATTAGCAAGTGTCAAGCTGGGCTCTCCAGGGTGCCCTTGGGGACACTGAAAGTAAGCACCAGAGGGACGAGGGACTCGACCAGGGCTGCACGGAATGGAGCTGGGGGAGGGAACTTTGGCTGCTCACACCATTTCTCACTAGATGCGTGAAAATATTTTAGCAACAGCAGGATTCCAGGTGTACAGGGGCTGAGGGGAAGGGGACGTGCGACAGAGGAGGTGTTCCTCGCAGGGGCTGCGGCAGTGGAGGTGGATGTCCTCTTTCGGGGGCCTTGGAATAAGCAGATGGTATTTTTTCCTGGCTGGAGACTGACTTTGCTGTGTTTTCCTTTGGCAGTGCTGGTTATATTCAATCACTACTTAGCGTTCCAGTACTTCGCCGAGGAGTATTACCTGTTCTCTGAGGTGAGAGACCTTTGGGAAGGAGTCGATCCGTGTTCTTCCAGCCAGCGTGGAGCTGCTGGTGGGAGGGGCAAGAGGAAAATGCTATTTTTTCAGTCAGCAGTAAGACACGCTGAGGATATTTTTCGTAGACCTTCCCTGGGGGTTCCTGTGCTCATTCCCTCAGAAGTACCAGGGAAATGACGGTTTCTTTTCTCAGCTGTGGGCTTGGGCCTTTCTCACCCAACTCCAGAGCAGAAGAAATACTGAATGTTAAGCACAGATTATTTTTTTTTCTGAAATGCTAAAAACTAGGAAAGTAGAAAATAATCTTTTTTTTTTTTTTATAAGCTAACCACAAGTAACTTCCCTTTTGGAATTATTGTTCATTATTTTTATGTCTTCTACACACTAATTCTTCTGTGTCACCATTCTCACACCTGCCAAGACAAAGGTCTAGATTCACCAAAAGGCTTGTTTGGGCCCAACAGTAGCTGCCACTTAGTGCAAATTTAAAAAAAAAAAAAAAAACACACACAAAAAAACACCCTTCACCAAAAATAAAAGAAACAACAACCTTTTAATGAAGTTTAACACTTCTCCAGCATTTGTATGCACAGGGAAGCTGGTGTGGCAGCTTGGTACCAGCGTCCCACCCCAGGGCAGGAGGAGCCAAGCCCAGGTCTTGGCTCTTCCTTTTAGTCCCTGGAAGGTGTAAAGAGGATTTAATTAGTAATAACAGCACGACCAATTTCCTCCTTTTTAATTCTGTTCTTTAATTCTGGGTTTTGGGAGCAGTAAGGGTTTTCGGGCACCTAAGACAGGAGCAAGGGCTTTTCCTGTGTGCCCTGTCCTTCTGTGGAAGTTACTGAGTGAATTTTATCCCCTTATCAGCTTTGCAGGGCAATGCTATCTCTGCACCCGAGAGACTCGGGAGAGATTGAGTTGCAGTTCTCTCCCTTCAGTGCCCTTTCTCTTGAGGGGTTCAGGTGGGAACGTGGGGTGTGTCATAGGGAGCTACAGCTGGGGCTAAGGCAGCGCTTGTGGGCATCAGCCCGGACAGAAGTCAGTGTGTGAAGGGCTCCTGGGTGCATTGTGGCTCAGTCCTCACTGCCTCTCTTGCTCTGCCTGCAGGTTCTCGCCTACTTCACGTTCTGCCTGTGGTTAATTCCTTTTGCATTTTTTGTCTCTTTGTCGGCTGGAGAGAACGTCCTGCCTTCCACGGTGCAGCCTGGAGGTGAGCATTCCCAAAGCCTGGGCAGACACCTGCTGGATTTTGACAGGGGCTGTGCTCAGCCTACCCCATTCCCTCCGCACAGAGTGGGGAGCAGGGTCAGCTAGTTGGGTAAACCCTTCCAAAAGCCAAGGCAGGAAAAAGGGGGGCTTCTGCAGGGTGAGGGCTGTTCCAGCTTTGCATCCTGCTTCTCTCTGGTCCTGGGGCCCTGTCCTTTTCCTCCCTACACCTTCAAGAAAGGGAGCTCAGGATCTGGGCTCCCTGTCAGTGGCTGCTGGGAGCACCCAGGCAGGCTAGATGTGAGCAAACCGAAAAATTCCATGCTTTAAAGGCAGCTCATGCATTGCCCTGAAATCAAGATGACCCATCCCAGGGCTCCCATGGCCGTCAGTGGGTTTGTGTTTGATTGTTTTTTCCCTTTTCTCTGCAGACGACGTGGTTTCCAACTACTTCACCAAGGGGAAGAGGGGTAAGCGTTCCGGTATCCTACTCATCTTCTCTTTCATCAAGGAGGCCATCCTGCCTAGCCGACAGAAGATTTACTGAGCCCCGGAGGCAGCCAACATTGGCTGCGGTGACGGAGCAGGGCAGACCCAAACTGTGCAGAGGGCTGCGAGGGAGCACTGTCCCCAGGCCTTGCTCGAACCCTCCTTGATGTTTCTCAAAGGGATTTTGCTAGGAACGTATAAACTGGGCAGTGACCGGAGGTGCCAGCAGCGCTGGACACGCGCGGGGAGGGCTCGCACCTTTTTATACAGCTCTGCTGATCCCCCGGGACTGTGTGCAAGAAGGATGTTTGGCTCCAGCTGAGCGCAAGGAGTGTCTGGCCCCCCCAGCGCTGCCCACCCTGCTCAGGGACCTGGGAGGCATTGTCACCTGCTGGGGTTTAAAGCCAGGAGTTTGCGCATGGTGTAGTTTGGCTGTGGGGGAACCATTCCCTCAGAGTGGTGGCAGAACGTGCTTGACGTTTAAATGAGTTTTACACAGAGCCATTAATTAAAAAAAAAAAAAAAAAAGAATAAAGTAATCAAACTGTCAAACTCCCGCATATTCCTGCTGGGAGCCTGCCAGCACTGGAGGATGCCGGCATCCCTCTGTGTGGCATGCGTTGGGAGGGGAGCATGAGGGCAGGCACTTCTCCCTGTGCTCTGCAGCTGCAGGGAGGTGACCTGGAAGGACTCGACGCTGCGTTTTGTGTGATTTTAATGTTGGAAATACCCACTCTTCTCTTCTCTGGTTTTGCTGGAAGCCTCCCTGAGTGGCCAGGATGCTGCAGTAGTGCTGGCTGGCTGAGCGAGGCCCCAGGAAGCCATTTCACAGAAAGCAATTCTCCACTCCATGTGAGGGGAATGAGATGCTGAGCAGGTCACCGTGACTTCCCTTGGGTTTCATCTGCTTGGTGTTCCCAGTGCTGCTAAACTCACCAGGGCTTTCCTTTCCTAAAGGGAAAAAAAAAGTAGATGATCATACTGAGAAGGAGGTGAACCCTTTGTTCTTGTTCGTCGTAATCACAAACCCCCTCTTTTTATCCTCCCCCTTTCTGCTTTGTTGCTGGTCACCTTCAGCCTGTGCCAGAGCCAGGTGTCCCCACGCTAGCCAGGAGCCAGGGCTGTGTGCGGCTGTAGCGCAGGAATGCCTGGGCACTGACAGCGCATTTCACAGCTTGGGAAGGCTTTTTGAGGTGTTTCAGAAGAAAATGGTTCATTTTCCTCTTGTGGCCAGTTCTGGCTGAAGGCAAAAGTGAGGCACGTGGTCCCACCACACCCCTCCCTGCCACAGGTATGTTCAGGGCCCACTAACACTGGTGTGATCTGATGCTCATACAGTAGATGTGTGGTTTCTGTTTGAGAGCTGCTCCTCTAATAAAGGTTATAGATGGAAGTTCACCTTATTGGAGAGGCTGGATGCGGTGGCGTCCCTCTGGCTCACAAGTGTTCAGCTCCCATGTTGAGCTGGTGTCACGTAAGGAAATTACCCTCTGTGCTTGCTGGTTATTTTTTATACTTTTAGACAAAAACTGGAGGACAAGAGAGCTGTTGAGGGGACCCGAGGGCTGCAGAAGGCATGTTGCAGAGGCCTTGGGAGATGCTGATCACTGAAAGGGGTTAGCAGGAGGTGTTTATACAGAGCTCTTTGTTATCGGGGAGTTGCAGAAAGGTAAAAGCACTGAAAGCAAAGCAGAGTGATTAGCAGCAGGCAAAGCAGGCAAGAAGATGCAAGGGTAGGGGTAGGAGAAGAGCATTGGCCTTGCCTGTAGAGCTGGGAAGCTCCTAGCAAAGCTGCTCCCTGGCTCGGGTGCTGTGCTGTAATTTTGCTTCAAGGCCACAGGGTGGGGGACGCTGGGCCCCCCTGCCCCTGCTCACTGCCTGGGCAAGCAGAAGGACAAGCCGGATGCTTTTGCACCCTTCCCTGAAGCTTAACCTTGGCCACATTTAGGCTGAAGAATAGGGCTCCAGCCATGGAGGGAGGCGGAGGCCAGCAGCGCAGGGGGTGGCACCAGGGGGGCAGCAGGCTGCTGGGAAGCTCTGGATGTGTGTTCACAGCTCTGCTCTAAACTGTGCTTCACAGTTTCCATCGCCTCGGGTGCAGGCAGCTGGGCCCGGGCAGGCGAGAGGCGCTGGCCAGGGGCAGCAGGAGAGGCAAAACCCCCCCTGAGCCAGGTCTGCATGGCTGAGGATGGCAGGGCAAGCACCGTGCCTCTCACCAGCCTTTGCTCAGGTTTTAAGTTTAGTTTTACCTCATAGAACATGATGCAGGAGGGATGGAAAACTCCTTGAGAGCTGTCAGTGCCACGATGGGAAGAGCAGGGCATGATGGAGGGCTCTTTCTGCAGGGTACAGCAGTAAAAGCAGAGCCCTGGGACTCCTGCCACTAACCTAGTGGATAGGATGTAAATGGAGAAGATCAGTAGCTCTAATGTCCCTTTTACCAAGTCTTTTTAATCCTTGTTTGCCTGTTCACTTAGCCAGAAAGCAAGGGTAGATTACTTTGTATTTTTCCAGATGACAAATCCATTTTTCCTGACTATGGCTTGTGATCATCGGGTGTTTTAAGATGTTAATGACACACATTTCTTTGAGCTGAACCAGATTCAGAGAAGACGAGTAATAGCGAGCGAAACCCTATAAATATTTAAAAGGCAAGCACCAGAAAAAGCACACACACACACCCCCAAAGGCTACAGCTGCACGGGAGAAGGTAAGGCTGTGGGGCTGTGAGGACCATGCTCTGCTCCCCGGCTGGGCTCTTGTCTCCTGCTGTAACCAGAGAGGTTTGGGGCTGGCTCCTGAAAATGCACCCTCTCACGGGAGCCCGGCTTTGGTCAAAACGCCCTGTTCCTTGCCCTGAAACCTGGGAAACCTGGTGAATAAGATCTAAAATCCCTGATTATTCCTAGGGCTGAGGCAAGGATGCTCCAGAGCCCACCCACAGTGGGTTTGCAAGAAGCTGTAGCTTAAAAAGAAGTGTGAATTACCACTGTGATTAAGTATTGAAGAGTCATGTATATTAATACACAGCTGCCCTCCGGAGCATCTCTGCCTGCTCGGCCCCTCTGCCCTGGCTGCGGGGGCTCCAGCAGCTTGGGGACGGTGCAGCCGGCTGGGCACGGCTTTCCCATCCGGCGGGAGCAGAGCCGGCATTGATTTTCATGGGTGTTTGGAGGGTGTAATCAGGGGAGAGGAATTCACTCGATACGGAGCGGGCAGCACGGCGGTGGGAAAGGGCAGGCAGCTGATGAGTAACCGTGCTGGGGCCGCGACATTTTCCCCGATGGCTCCCAGCAGGTGCACAGAGGAGGCCGGATTCAGCAGGGATCGAAAGGTGAGAGCCCGGTGGTGCTGGGTCCCTCATGATTGGAATCGCCTAAAAACCTGGATTTGGAGAAACTCAGCTCCAGGGGAGAGGAGGAGCAGGGGGGGCAGCCTGGCTCCAGCCTCCCTGGGCTTTCTGAACTGGTGAAGCTGGTCTCGGTGCTGTGGTCCCTGTGGCTCTTGCCTTCTTTTCCAGTAAGAGGATCTGTTGAACAAGCTGACATTCATCCTTTAGTTTGGTGAGCTCGTACATCTCACAAGCAGCCTTTCCTTGTCTGCTTTCCACATGATAGCCCTCAGGTGTCTGGAGAATCGAAAGGCCAGGACGAAAAACACTTGGTAATTAGAAAGATCAGCTCCTTGCCTTAAATATTTTAGTTCAAGTTGGCTATGCTTTCAAGAAGGAGAAAGAAAATGTACTTTAAAAAGCAGAGTGATGGAGTGCTGTAACACTCCAGGCTGTCCTCAGGGAACGGGGGACCGCAGCTACCACAGGTCCACTGGGCAGGGACCTGTCCCCTCCTTGGGTGCATCCAAGCCAGCTCACCCTTTCTCCGGTGCCACCGTGGCCGCGGAGCAGGTTTCCTGGCATGTCATTAGTGCTTTGGGCCGTTCGGCCTGATCCCAGACAGCTCTTTAATTACTGCAAAAAGGCATTATGAAATCATTGGCTGGAAGCGGGAGGTACATAAATCCAGACTACAACTAACACCGGTGTTTTTAACAGGGAGGATAATTAACCTTGGGAGGGAGATGCAGTGTGGAATGGGCACGCTCCTCGGGAGCAGCCACGGCTGGTGCGCTGCTGTGGTACACAATGGCATAAACTGGAGAAGAGAGAAGGCATCCTGGGTTGGGCAGCTGGCTTAGCCCTCTATAGGGGATGCAGGATGTATGTGCCTGCTTCTATAGGGGCCCACACAAGTGATGGGCAGCACAAACCTGCCCTAACACCCTCCATGTCCCTGTGGCATCGTCTGAAGGAAGGGGTGCCCCCCTCCGCCTGCAGAAGGGACGTTTGAGGAGCCACCAGCTCCCCATCACATGGCTTCCCCCTCGAAAACCACGCTCTGGCACAATGCTGATGGCTGAGCAGCCGCCACCTGCAGCTCTGGCTTCTCGTAGGGGCTTGGTGCAGACCCAGCTCGTTCTCCCTGCTGCAAGTTCAGGTCTTGAACTGGACAACTTGCCTGCAATGACACCAGCCCTGAGACCAAAAGGGGAATTTCCCCGGCAAATTAACTATCTGGTGCAAGGGATGAGGATGCTCTCACTGCCTTTCCCCCACTCGGCATTGCCTGCCTGCCATAAAACAGCGGAGCTGGAGAAACCACAATTAAATTAAGGTTATGTTTGGGTTTGAAAGGAAGAGCTGTGGCATGGGTATGGCAGGGTTTGAGCCTTAGAGTCAGCAGCTCGAGGGGAAACCCCATCTCCTGTGCACCCCAATGGTCAAAAACAGGCATAGGCTGAAGAGCATCATCCCTTTGAGCGATGGGGGTCTGCTGGCTCACTGGGGACCCCAGCCTTGGACCTGCGGGCCTAGAGGGACCGTTCAACCTGGGCTGCTGCTGGGTGAAGCCTGGGAGCACTGGGCTCCCCAACATTGGCGTACCAGGAGAAGTGGATTTGACTGGACCATACTCTCCTGGGAACCCAGGAACAGCTGACCTGAACCTGCCCCGCCCCCCCGGCCCCGGCAATGGGGGTGCAGCCCTCCCCAAGGCTGGATGCAGAGATGGGGATCACCCAGTGGGAGCTGCCTGAGGGATCGGGGAATCCAAAGGAAAACCCGAGACCTTCAAGGGTGTGGGGGTTTCCCTTCACCAGAAGCAGGAGTTTAGGTGTCACTCCCCAGGGTCCCACACAGGAGACAAAAGCTGCAGACGAAGGGCACCATGGGGGGCCCCACCTGCAGACATACGGTGCCAGCCCCTCCATGCTGCCAGCTGGGGCTCAGAGCTTTCCCAGGGGCTCCACTGGCACTGAGAGGGGTCTTGCATCCCCTGGTCAGCACCGCAGCAGGGGACATGGGACACCACAGCACGTTCTGCCTTGACACAAGCCCCAGTCCCTTGCCATCAGGGTCTGGGTGCCATTTACCTCCTTAAACGTGGCGACTTCAGATGTCAAAGGGAGTGGAACACAAGTATCTCCTCACAGTGGGTAAGTGCTGTCATGCATGTCCCTGCCCAGCTGCCAGGCACCCTGGGGTGGCAGGAGGGTGGGTGCCCTGCTCCGGTCCCATGAGGTCTCTCACCAGGACCAGTTTGCAGCAGCTCCAGTGCCATCCCCATCCCACTGCCACCCCCTTCACCCAGCAGATGTGCCACTCCAGTGACAACGTGGCATGCAGGCACCCAGGGGCACCTTGCTTTAATTAAAGCACAAGAGGATGCAAGCTACTGGAAAATGAGGGTGAAAGCTTGGAGCAGCCATTCCTGCCACCGTGCTCACTCCTTGTCTCGCCACAGCCGTGCAGCTCTGGCTGGGCGAAGGGCAGCAGGGGATGAAGCTGCTTCTACCCTGGCTCTCCCCTGCCTCTGGCCAGGTGGGAGAGGGGCCGGGCCCTGGGGAGGCCACTTGTTGCTCGGGGTCTGAACGGGACCCCCTCCCCACTCCCCGATGAGCACCTGAATGGAGCTGTGCCGGTGTCCTTGTCCCCTGGGGAGAAATGGAGAGACAGATGGAGAGGAGATGCTGAGTGGGGTGTGAGCAAGAGCAGAGCCCATGGGGACCCATGCCAGCACCCAGCAGCTTGTCACCAGGGATGGTGATGGGAGGGGACTGCAGAGCATCAGTGGGGCTAGCGGTGGGACACCAAGGGGACACTGCACCTGGCCCTGGGGATGTTCTCACTCCGGGGGGGGTCATCCAGCCCAAGCCCCCACATCCACTTGCTACCAAGCCCTACTCCATACCAGGATCCGGTCTCCCCACAGCCCCAGCATCCTCAGGGTCCTGCTGCAGGGAGCCAGTGCCGGGCGCCGCGGATGGAGGTGGGGATGCGGGTGTGGATGCATCCACCGCCCAGCGCCGCCGCTGCAAGATGGACTCCAGCTGCTTGTCCCTGCCCTTCAGGCTGCTTTGCCGCTGGCTGGACCTCCTGCTCGCCCTCCTCATGGCACCCTAGGAAACACCGCAGACGGCTCAGATGCTGAGGGGCCACATCCAGGTGCTGGGACCCCCAGGGATGCAATCCCGGCCAGCCAGGACAGGCCTGGCACAGGCCCACACAGGACAGCTGCAGCTGGGGATAGTGGCACCCAAGTGTCCCCACACCACTGCCTGGTGTCAACCCACTGGGGGACAGGGCTGCTCACCAGGATGCCCTGCAGCTCCAGCGCCGCGCTCCTCTGCTTGCCGGGCACCATTGCCGAACCCTGCAGGAGGGGAGGAGGGAGGAGATGTGGCCCCATCCTGCTGGCCCTGCAGTTCCCCGGGGCTGCTGATGCACCCCAAACCCACCCCAAGTCCCAGGGCTCCCTGGGGACATTCCCACATAGGATGGGGTGTCTGGCAGTGGCCAAGCCCCAGTTCCTGCCTACCTGGCCCAGGGGCAGCCGGTCCTTGGCGGGCCTCAGCACCACCCCGTTCTTTATCCGCTCCATCATCTCCTGCACAGCTCGAGCTTTAGCATCGTCAGCTTCTGGTTTGGCTGTGCAGGGAGCACCATGCTGAGACCCCATGCACTCATGACAGGGCTCAGTACATGCTGGGGTGGGGAGCTGCTGCCACCCTGCAGTCCCCCCAAGCCTGGGGGGTCCCTCTCTCGATGCCAAACCCAGGTACAACCCTGCCAGGGCTCATCTCCCACCTGTGCCGGGGACTGTGGCTGGCACAGCCATGCATGCTGGGCAGGACAGGGGTGCTGGGGCCTGAGCACCCTCTTTGGGGGGGGGGGTACGTTGGTGGGGTGCCCCTCACTCCACAGTGAGAGCTTGGAGCAACACCTTTGGATGGATGGGAGATGCCTGAACCAACACGGTGCTGGCAAACCTCTGTCCCAGAGAAACGCCAATCTCTCCCTGCCTAGGGACTGCCATCCCCGTGGCACTGCCAGGGGACCCCCATGGCACCAGGACCTCCCCAGGATGCAGGAAGTGGGGGGGACTTACTGCGCTGCAGGTTTGCCAGCCCCTTCCTCTGCCTGATTGCTGCCAGTGGGCTGGAAGGGAGAGGAGAGGTGAGAGCTGCACCCCTCGCCCCCAGAATGCCAGACACAAACGCCCAGCCTGCCCCCGGGACCCCCCCGGCTCAGAGCCAGAGCCACCTCACCCTCCCCGACATGCCACTGGGGTCTGGCCCCTGCAGCCAGCTCTGCCCCTGCCCAGAGATAGTGCCCAGGCATGGCTTGGGGACAGCCTGGCACGGCGGGCAAGAGCAATGGGCATGGGGGGAGAGGAGTTTGCCCCCAGCCCGGCTTATTTGCCATGGCAGAGACAAGCTGGAAGCCCCTGGGCTGCTGGAGCTGCTTTCCACAGGAGGTGACCAGGATGTCCAGTGGTGTCACTTACTCCACGGGGACAGCGGGTGCAGGTGGTGGCAGCGGTGGTGGTGGTGGTGGTACGCGTGCAACTGGTTCAGGGGTCTGGCTCTGCAGCGGGGGGTCCTGGGCCAGCTTCTCCTGCAGCAACGCCACTGCAACAGGGTATGGTTGGGGCCGCGTGGGAGGGCTGCTGCCCCTCGGAGCCTGAGCCCAGCCCAGCCGTGGGCAGGCGGCGCCGTGGGCATCCCTGTGGCACCGCTGCAGGCTCCTGCCTGTGTCGGGCAAGGGGTGACAGCACCCACCTTCCTCTTCCAGGCTCAACAGCCGCCGCTCAGCCTCCTGCAGCCGCAACCTCAGCTGCAGTTTCTCATCCTCTGCCGTGGCCAGCGCAGCTTGGGCCACATCCAGCTCCTCTGGCTCCGGCCGCCTGCTCAGCTGCTCCTCCAGCTCCTTCACCTGTAGAAGCAGGGGGAGCTGGGTGCAGCCCAGGAGCTGGGGACCCCCGGTGCCATCCCTGCCAGGGACATGGATGCTCCCCAGTCCCACAAGTTGGCTGCTTGCAAGGAACTTTAAGCTGATTTTAGGGCAATTCTAGGCTGGGTGATGGCAGCCCAGGGGGTTGGGGGGGTGCCAGCCCAGTGTGGGGGCTCCCACAGTGTGGTAGCACCCAAAATGCGCTAGTGGAAATCCATGGAAGAACAACCCCTCCAGGCTTATCACAGGGTGTGGGATGGGCAGGGAGCAGGCGATGGAAGGGTCTGATCCTGCTCCCAGCCAGTTCCCACACCCAAGGGAAACCACCACCAGCCCTGGAGCTGTGCTGTGACCCAGCCCTGCTCCCCCCACTCCACGTCACCCACCCTTGGGGATAGTTCCTCACCCGCTGCTGCTGCTCCTGCCTGCCCTCCTCCAGCGCCCGGGTCAGCCGTCCCACCTCCTGCAGGGCCACCAGCAGCTGGGTGCTGGGCTCCGCGCTCTGCAGCAGGATCGTGCTCTGCCTGTTCGCCTCCTTCTTTTGCACCAACATCTGCCCATGGGGAAGGGGGTCAGGGAGGGAGCGAGCCCCCAGGCTCACCCCAGCCAGAGAAAATCCCGTTCTGGGGAGGCTGGGAGCAAACCCCATCCATCCTCATCCCAGGGAACCGTGATGGGTGCCTGGGAGCATCCTCATCCTCTCAGGACCCAGGGCTAAGCCAGCAGTGGGCTGAGTACTGGGAGTCTACACTGAGAGCCAGCAGCCCCCTGTCTCTCTGACCTGCCGTGGGTACGTGCCCCCCCAGCACCCACAGGTAGGGTGATTCGGGGGCTGGCCGCACCTCATGGGCGAAGGCTTCGGCATGCAGGCGCAGGTCCTGCTCCAGCTCCAGCTGCTGCACCACCTCACAGTAATCCTGGGTGACAATCTGGGACACTGTCAGGGAGAGTGGGGGCTCAGGGAGGGCCAGGCCAGCACGGGGAGGGGTGTGCCACCACAGGGATCTCGGCACAGCCACCTCCCTTGGACAGGGACACCCATGTCCTGGTGATCCAGCTGCAGCTCCTAGCGCTGCACCATTGCCTTTGGTTCACCAGACTGGGTGGCACTGGAGAGCTGCCAGCTGCTCCTTCACGTGCTGGCAGGGGGACAGGGAGGGGACATGGGGACCCAGCACCCAGCTCACCTCTCTTGAAGGACTTCAGTGCCCGCTGGCTGTTGCCCAGGGCTGCCCGCAAGCGCTGCTGCTCCGCCTGCCCCATCTCCAGCTGCCTCAGGACAAGCCCCTGCTCAGCCCTGAGTTCAGCTGGGGGGGCCTGCCATGCCCAGTCCACCCCCCAGGGACATCAGAGAGATGGTAAGGGGCTGCAGGTCGGGGTCTTCCCTCCCAAAAACCCTGTCCTGATCTCAGCAAGGAGCTACAAAGATGAGCAGGAGCAAGGAAAGGGGGAGGGTGATGAAGGAGGACCCAGGGGTTCCTGCTTGGCTGGGGGGTCCCAGTGAGGGTCCCAGGAGGTACCTGGTCCTGCAGGTCCTGGTTCTGCCTCTGCAGGTCCTGGAGCTGGATGGTGAGATCCTTCTGCTGTGCCAGCAGCCAGGAGATCTTCTCCTGCAGATCTGGGAAGGAAGCGGGGAGCAAGGGGCATGGGAAAGGGGAGTGCAGCCCTCCCGGAGCCTGTCCCTGAGATCAGGCTGCTGGTGCTACAGCAGCCCCCCCAGCTCACCCCCATCCTGGCCATATCACCAGTGACCCTGCTGGAAGCTCGCTCTGGGAGGTGACCCAGAGGGACAGACACGTGCAGTACGGTGGGACAGCAACCAGTGGCACACCGGTACTCAGCACCCTTCTACCTGCCCAAAGCTGCCCCTAAGCATCCTCCCACCCCCACCAAAGCTCAGCCCACCGGGAAAGCCATGGCATCACCTCGTCATGGAGGGTTTGGCTGGAGTGTGCATCCCACGGCAGGGGGGTGCTCCCTCAAGAAGTGCATCCCCACAGTACTGACAGGAGTATCAGGCTGCAAACACAGCCCAAATTGACAACACGGGAAAACAGGATGGGAAAGGAGGAAGCGTGAGCAACAGCGCTTTCGTTTCATGTTTTTTGTTCAATGTTAGCATTACTTTCTCCTTGTTTACCCAGAACAAGACCCAGGCACAACCCAAAACCCCAGGGCCAGGCTGAGCCGGGCTGAGGGTGCATCAGGACAGGGACAGTGCTTTGCCTCTGGCTTCACTGTTTCTGGCTGGAAGCCCCCAGCCCGGCTCACCCTGGAGCTGCTGCTCATAGTGCTGGGCAGGGTCAGGGTCCTCCTCGGGGCGCAGCTCCTCGGGGGGCACCGCAGGGGCTATTGGTGCCAGGCTGAGCCGCTTCAGTTGCTTGTTTTCCTGCTTCACCTGGGGTTGGATGGAGATACCCCCCAGCATCGGGGTTGCTACTGCACCCACCAAGCTGGGTGTGCCAGGGGGATGCACTGGCACCCTTGCACCTACAGCGAGGGGCTGCAGGCACTGGGATGCTGTGGGGGGAATGGTGGTGGGGGCACACTGCCCAGCCCTACCTGGGCTGCATAGGCTTCGGCTCGCTGCCGGCATGTCCTCTCGATCTCGAACTCAGTCTCCAGTGCTGAGAGCTCAACCAGCAGTGCCTGTGATGCTGGCAGTGGCAGAAGCTGGATTCAGGCACCTGCCAAGCTCTCAGTGCTGGGTGGGGGTCCCAGCTAGCACCCTGCCCTCCTCCCTGACCACAGCCACTCTCGCTAAGCACCAGCTGAGCCCTACCAGGTCACCCAGGACCAGAGATGGCACCTGGCTCTGCACCATGGCAGGGACCTTCCCCCTCCACCATCCCACTGAGACCATCACTGCTGGCTAAAGCCAACCCTGAGTCCCCGTATAGGACCGTGCTGGGATGTGACACTGGAGTGGGACGGGGCTCACCTTGCTCGAGCTTGGCCAGCTGCTCCTCCGCTTCACCCACCTCCTGGCCAAGGGATGGATGCTGCTGGGGGAGAAACACACACATGGCATTGCATTGGCATGGCATCACATCATCATGGCGTTGCATAGGCATGCAGTATGGCTTTGCATTGGCACAGCATCACGTTGGCATTGGCACAGTGCTGCAGGGTCCCAGTGAGCCGCCTGGATGCTGCCAGCTGCACTGAGGGTACTGTGGCTGTGACACCCCGGTGATCAGAACCCTGGTGCTGTGGCACACAGCCACGGCTGGATGGGAGGGCACAGGGAGACCAGCCCTTCATCACCTCAGTTACAGGGGCAGGAGGAAGAAATAAAACAGAAAATGAGCCCATGAGTGATACCTGCACCGTAGCTGCCTCTTCATCCTCATCCTCATCCTCTTTCTCACTGCTCCCTGACTCCAGGATGGCTGCAGGGGAACCAAAAGCACACCAGAAGGTCACCCATGCAGGTGGAAACCCGAGACATGTTTCCATCCCTTTGCTTTTCTCAGCCTCATGCTGCTCTGTGAGAGAGGGACTGAGCACCCGCCATCCCACAGGCCAGGGGGCTGTCAGTGCTGCTGGACTCGTGTGTCCTAAGGCAATGGGGAAAGTCCATAGGGCAGGACAACCTGGAGCAGAAGGAACAGCCTGCAAAACTCCGACCTGATAGCACCCAGGGGCAGCAAAGGAGCGGAGGGCACTGGAGTAACAGGGCTGCTCGGAGGAGGTGGGAAAAATCCCAGTGAGAGATTCTGAGTGAGGGAAAAGCTGCCCCAGAGCATCCCACTGCCACAGGAACCCCTTGCCCACAGCTTGCCCAAGAGGTGCTACCACAGAGTTGTGTCCTTGCTGGGCTCAGCTGGTGCCCACAGGTGTGGGGGGACAGCAGCATGACACAGGGGGACTGGACAGCCCCCAGCACCACTGAGCTTCCCTGTCGAGCCAGCCCTGTGGCACTGGGGAATGGTCTGGGGGATGTGAGACCGCATCAGGTGCTCCAGGGGCTGGGCTGGTGGGCTTGGGGGGGTGGCTGCTTACCTGGCTGCCCCCAGGACAGCTCGCAGAGTGGCTGTGGTACATCACGGCAGCAGGGCAGGAATCCAGCACCTTCCTCCCACCCTTCCCGTAACAGAGCTAATCTGGTGGGGAATGCACTCTGGAATCTAAATCCCCCCCATTTGTAATCCAGCCACCACTGCTGGGACCGTACACTGCCTGCAAGGCACCCACGGGACATGTGTGCTGCCCAGAAAAGGCCCTGGGACCCTTTGCCAGGACCCCATGCTGGGACCCCCATGCCGGGACCCCCGGGCCAGCTGTGGAGCTGAGGCTGTGCAAGCAATGCTGCTCCCCCAGCCTCGGTTCTTGCAAGGGGAAGCTGCACGAGCATGCAAATGCCTGCAAAAGCCCTAAAGAGCAGCTGGCAGCTGGGACAGGCACGTCCCACAGCCCGGGGTGGCAGAGGGACGGACAGACATGTCACGCCTGGGAGCTGGCAGCCAACCTAAATACAACACACTGGTTATTCACCCCTCCGCGACACAGGGCTGAACAAGCAACAACCCTCCTCCAGGCACAGTTCCAGGCTGTTTTCACCCCCTGAAAACCATCCTTCAGCCCACTGCACCCAGAGGCCACCACGGCACCCAGAGCCACCACGGTGGTTGTCACAGGGGACAACCAGAGCCACCCCCACCACCCTGCCTTGAGGCATGCAGGGACATCCAGCTACACACGAGCCCCCCCCATCCCCAACCTTACCTGCCAGCTGCGCGGCACCTTCCCCAGCCCAGGCCATGGTGGCAGGGCCGATGGCACCCAGCACCCCCTGCTTGGCCGGGTGCCTGCCCCCTCACCCTCCCTTCTGCTGCAGGGAAGTGAAACCGGCTACAGCGGGGGCTGAGCACCCCGGTGCAGGCAGGGCTGGCCCTGCCACAGCAGCCACCGAGGGCTCGAGGGGGAACCGAAACTCCCTCTGCCCCTGCTGCAAGTTGCTTTGATGCAGGGAGATGCTCGGGCGTGCAGCCCTGCAGCAAACGCACCCCTCTCGTGGCCTTTCCACCTCCGGGTCATCTTAAAATCAAAAATGCCATAGTGTGAGGAGATGCCAAGTGTCTCAGTGGGTGCCTGGGCAGCTTCCCACACCTCTGCCCTACCAGGCGTGGAGCTCTGCCCACACCAGGCTGCCTGCCTGGGCTGGGCAGGGAGTGCTGCTCCCACAGGGAGGGTGGGAAGGGACCAGGGGTGGGAAGGAGACAGCCACGGTGGGAAGTGCAACAGCACATCGAAGTTTTGGTGACCACGCTGGTTTTATTGAGCAAGGAGAGAAGGTTTCTGACCGCTTTGGGATGCTGGTGCCAAGGACCCACAGCCCTCTGCACCTGCTCAGCAGCCCCACAGGAGGGACCTGTGGATGGTTTCAGGGACACAGGGCTGCTCCCCAGAGCTGACCAGCTCAGCCCAGAGCTCAGGGGTTAGAGGGCCGTGCTGGCTGGCCCCTGGCCCGGTGCTTTGGCATCACGCGGGTAGTACTCGGCCAGGATGCTCTCAGGGATGCGCTTGAGCAACTGCTTGGGGAAGATGCGCAGCAGCTGCCAACCGATATCCAGGGACTCAAAGATGGTCCGGTTCTCGTAGGGACCTGGGAAGAGAAGCAGGCAGGAGCAAGGACATGCTGGGGGTCTGGTCCAACCCCCAAACCACCGCTCGGCTGGGGGCTGGGGTCCAGCCACCCGCCTCACCCTGGGTGATGAATTGCTTCTCGAACTTCTGCAGGAACTCCAGGTAAAGCAAGTCATCGGGCGAGAGCGCCTCTTCCCCCACCACCGCCTTCATCGCCTGCACATCCCTCCCGATGGCGTAGCAGGCGTACTGTGGGACAGACAGGGCAGCAGGACAGACACTGTGCAACCTACCGGGCAGGCAAAGCACGGGCAGCAGCACAGCCTCTCCCCTGACCAGCTCCAGGAGCAGCATACATATAATTGTATATGTGTATATATATTATAGGCAACAATATATGTTGCATGGAAAACAATCCAGCTTGCTGTCAGCCTGGGTTTCTTGCAGCAGGACAAGCTACGGCTCCAGCTGTGCTCTGGGGCTTTGCATCCCCTGGATTTTCCACTTCCAAGGGTAAAGCATCCCACCCCCTTACCTAAACTCTCCCTTATGTCAAGGAGATGACAGGAATAAGTGCTCATATCTGTCATGGCCAAAAGCACCACAATCTCAGCCCCAGGCAGGAGCAGGAGGGCTCTGGAGGGACAGATGATTCCATTTCCCACACTGCACATCACGGTTCCCCACCCCGCAGCCCAGCCCTTACCAGCTGGTTGGACACATCCCCGTGGTCCTTCCTGGTCATGCCCTCCCCAATGGCCGACTTCATCAGGCGGGAGAGGGAGGGCAGTACATTGATGGGGGGGTAGATCTGCAGGAAGAGGGGGACCCACACACACATTTGCCCACTGCCAGCACTGCTGGGTATTGGCAAGGGGACTGCTGCCCCCACTTCGGACTCCCCCCTGCCCTTGGCACCCCCATCCTGGTGCTCTCAGGTGGTTTCCAGCCCCATCCAATGCCGGGGAGGGGGACAGTGGTGCCAGATCCAACCCCACTCCGCCACAGCACAGAGCCAGGCAGGGGCACGGGAACGAACCTGCCTGTTGTGGAGCTGCCGGTCAACGTAGATCTGCCCCTCAGTGATGAAGCCCGTCAGGTCGGGGATAGGGTGGGTGATGTCTAAGGGGAGGCAGGATGGTGTGAGCCCCAGAAGCAGGTCTGGCTGTTCAGCCGGGCAGGGGACATGGCTGTGCCCCACGCTGGGGCTGAGCGGCGCAGCGTGGCCCCAGGGAAGCTGCACCAGCCTGTGGTTGTGAGCAAGAGCCAGTTCCCCCCATTGCCAGGCAGAGACCCACCTGGTTTAGGCTTGCGTGTGTGTGCACCCCTATGCCCATGCCTACGCATCCCCCTCCTCCACACCCCTCAAGTGTGAGCCCCCCAGCTACACCCTTTGGCTGAAACCCAGCGCTCTGCTCCAGCTGGGGGGCCAGAGGGACAACTTGGGGGGGGGTGTGTGTGGAAATAACCGTAAATCATCCCAGCAAGCTTTGCTACCCTGACAGATCCTACAATCTCCCCCAGAATGTGGTAAAACAGAACAATTTGGGATTTCCCAGCCCTGTGGCTTCCCAAGGCCACGTGCCGTGTCCCCCCCGGGCTGCTGACCATCGTTGGGCATGGTCAGGATGGGGATCTGCGTGATGGAGCCATTCCTGCCCTCCACGCGCCCAGCCCGCTCGTAGATGGTGGCCAGGTCGGTGTACATGTAGCCAGGGAAGCCGCGGCGGCCGGGCACCTCCTCCCTGGCTGCTGACACCTGCGGGGCAGGGGAGCTGCCATTAGTGCTGGGGGGGCTCAAGCACCCCAGGCACCCCCAGCACCTCAGGCATCCCAAGTGGCCCAAGTATCCTGGACACCCCAGGTGTCCTGGGCACCCTGAGCACCCCAAGGCATCCCCAGCACCCCGAGCATACCAGACACCCCAAGCATTCTGAGCACTCCTCAGCACCCCAAACACCCCAAGCATCCCAGGCACCCTGAGCACCCCAAGCATCCGAAACACTGCAAGTACCCTGGAAGCCCAGGCATCCTGAGCACCCTGGGTACCCCCAGCACCCCAAGCACCCTGGAACCCCCAGCACCCTAAGCATCCCAAACACCCCAAGCATCCCGGGCAGCCCAAGTGGGCAGTCCTCATCCCCTGCCACACAGGGAGGACACAGGGACTGGGGCGGATCCGGGGGACATGTGCTGACCTCCCGCAGGGCCTCGGCATAGGAGCTCATGTCTGTCAGGATCACCAGCACGTGTTTCTCGCACTGGTAGGCGAGGAACTCAGCAGTGGTCAGGGCCAGGCGGGGTGTTATGATCCGCTCAATGCTGCAAGGGAGACAGCGTGGGCACCCCCAGATCCCAATTCCACCCTGGCAGAGCATCCTCAGAGCCCGGCAGGCTGCAGCATGTTGGCAAGGATGCCCAGAGGAGGGACCCCAGCTCTCGGGGTCCCTGAGCTGGGACCAGGCAATGGCCATGGAGGAGGAGGAGGGAGGCACCCACTGCCCACCCAGGCATCGGCTCCCAGCCACTGCAGGAAAGCATGGGGACCAAACACTGGCTGGGTTCAGTGCCAGCTGCCCCTCCCATCCTGTGTGCACCCCCCTGTACTCCCCAGTGCCCCGCGCTGAGCTGCACTGGAGGCTGCTCCCCATCCCATCACAGCGGCAGTTTTGGGGGTGCCAGGAGGGCACAGGGAGGAGCCCAAGGGACTCAGCACCGTGCAAGATGTGCCACACACACACACTTCTGCAGCCCCTCTCTGCTACTCAGTGCAGAGCTTGCAGCACCCAGAAGCAGGGCTGACTGCTGGGGAGCAGAGGGACCCGCAGCCTCTGGGGGTCCCACACACAGCAGGACCCTAATGACCCCCAGCTGCACCCAGCACCAGGCTCTGCACCGTGATCCACCCGAGACGGATCAGGCCCTCAGTGGGGAGAGAGGAGAAGGGAGAAACGAGGAAGAGGAGAAAGGAGAAACGAGGAAGAGAAGAAAGGAGAAACGAGGAAGAGGAGAAAGGAGAAACGAAGAAGAGGAGAAAGGAGAAACGAAGAAGAGGAGAAAGGAGAAACGAAGAAGAGGAGAAAGGAGAAACGAAGAAGAGGAGAAAGGAGAAAGGAGAAACAGAGAGGAGAAAGGAGAAAAGGAGAGGAGAACTGCATGCCAGAGCCCCAAGGCTGACTCACGTGGGGTCATTGGCCAGGTTGAGGAAGAGGCACACATTCTCCATGGAGCCGTTCTCCTCAAAGTCCGACTTGAAGAAGCGAGCTGTCTCCATGTTCACCTGCCCAGGTGGGAGAGGCTGGTCAGCAAGAGCAGGGCAGCTTCATGCACGGGGAAACTGAGGCAGGCTTTGCCGTGGCAGCAACAGGGAGGCGGCAGCCAGGCTGCCTACATGTTCCATGCAGTCTGGGCTCCTCAGCAGGCTTTGCTGAGGTCGGCTGGGCTGTGCTGTCCCGGGACTAACTCACCCCCATGGCAGCGAAGACGATGGCAAAGTTGTCATCATGGTAGTCCATCACGTCCTTGGACTTCTTCACCAGCCCAGCCTGCCGGCAGATCTGTGCAGCAATCTGCAGCAGGACAGAGACAGGCGGGCAGCACAGGGCCAGTGCCCATAGCCAAGTCCCCCCACTGGAGGGGCCACGGCCCCCCTGGGACCAGGATACAGCCCCACAGCAGCAAAGGGCAGGGGACGGAGCTAGGACGAATAGAAACCAGCGGAGAAGAGGTCATCCCTGGAGAGGCATCAGCACCCCCAGCTGCCCACCCAGCCCCACAGGTCAAGGGGGAGTGGGGTCCAGCCCCCCCACCCCAAGCCAGCCGTGCCCCCTTGCCATGGCACCGTGCCCATTGTGCCGGGCCCTGACTTGACCATGGTCACCCTCCTGTGTCACTCCCGATCTGTCAGGTATGGTTTTCCACCCCATCGCACCACTGTCTGTGTTGAGGGGGTCAGGGCAGCACTGCCCACCCACCACGCTGGTGCACCTATGGATCAGGCTGGTTATCTCCACTGCCTCCTGCCCTGCCTGCCCCTGGTACAGCCATGCTTGTGGGGCCACGAGATGATGTGCAGCCCCCTGCCCCACTGGCTCAGGCACCCCACACCAGCCTGGATCAGCTCTGCCTTGCCGCCAGTGCAGCTCTTGCCACGCCAGGGTTTGCTTTACCCCTCGCTGTGCAGATGGGGGAACTGAGGCACAAGATAACATGAGCTTCCCTTCTCCCGCATGCACCAGCCCATCACCCTGCATGGCTGGGGGCACTCAGGGAACACAACAGCCACCACAAAAGGTGGGTCTGGCCCCGTCACGGCAAGCAGAGAACCAGAGCACAGTGGGGAGAGGAGTTAAAACACAGAAGACAGGCTCCAGCCCTCCCAAATCCCCCCACACTGCCTCCTTCATCCTCATCCTCATCCTCCACCTGCTGCCAGGGCTGCATCAGCAGCTTAGCACCCCGTGAGGACCCACCTCATTGTGGGGGAGCCCGGCAGCAGAGAAGATGGGGATCTTCTGGCCCCGGGCGATGCTGTTCATCACATCGATGGGCGAGATCCCGGTCTGGATCATCTCCTCAGGGTAGATGCGGCCATGGGGGTTGATGGGCTGGCCTGGAGCAGGAAATTAGGCACCCACAGGGTACCCCAAAATGGGGGAATCGCCCCGGTTGGTGCCAAAAATTAGGCATGAACTTCTGGAGATAAGGAAGGAGCAGGCTCTTGGAGCAGTGCGATCACCCAGCACCAGCCCTGGGGTGGGATGGGCTTACCAGCCACCACCCCTGCACCCATACCCCCACCCAGGGCACTCCAAGGGGCATGGATGGACCCCCCTGGGAGTGGCATGGGGACGGCACCGTGGGGCTGCTCCAGCCATGAGGGCACAGCGTGATCCCCAGATCCAGACTGTCCCCAAGACCCTCATTGCCTGCAGCTGGTAAAAGAAGCTGGCAAAGCAACGCCGTGCCCAGAGCTGTCACCATTAATGTCCAAGAAGTCCTCGGCCATCACCGGGGGACCGCTGTCGATGGGTTTGGCAGAGCCGTTGAAGACCCGACCTGCAAGGAGAGAGCTTCAGAGGTCCCTGGCTGAAGGCACCAGCTGAGGGGGGACACCCAGCCCTGCGAGCGGGCAGCTGCCTGCTCCGTGGCTGCAGGGCAGGGTTTCCATCCGGCTCCCGGTGCCCTGTGCTGCTGCAGGCAGTGCTGGGACAGTCAGCAGTGCTTCCGAGACCGAAGGTCTGCTGAAGTCTCCCTGCAAGCCCCCCATAGCGTGCAGGGGCACCTGGGGGCTATCCTGCCCCTCCTGAGTACCCCCAGCTGTGGGGAAACCTGGGAAATGGAGGGCACGGAGGGCACCTATGGGTGCCACAGGACATCCCAGCTGCCTGAGGTGCCCCAGAGGGGACGTGGGTGCTGGGTGGCTGTGGCTGAGGAGCAGAGGACTTTGCACCTGGGGTGGCTGCAGGCATCCCCAGTCCCTGTGCCAGGGGACAAGGTGTGCCCACATCACTGCTTGGGGCAGGCAGGGACCATGTCACCCAAGGGCTGGGTGACACCACAGCAAGATGCCAGCACACAGAGCCACATCCCCAGAGACCTCCCCATGCCATCCAAGCCTCCATCACCTCCCCCATGGGGTTGCCGGGTCCCGTGAAGGTGGGATGACACCAAGACCCCCCCCCCATACCAGCCCTGGGGAGGGGGTACAAGGCTCCCGGAGAGCTGCTGAGCTCGTGCTCAGCCTCATCGACCAGCTCCGAGCTGCAGGATCGATAGCGGCAAAGGCGGTGTGCCAGCTCTGCGGCCCCCCCGGCACCCCCGCCCGCTGCTGCCGCCCCCATGGGACTTTCTCGAGGTCCCCACGGGCCGGGGAAGCATCGCCGTGTCAGAGCAGATCAAGCTGACGGCGGGGCCGGGGCGCGGAGGCACAGAGCATGAAAGGTCAGTAACCTTGGTGCTCGCTGGGCACCCACATCTTGCCGGCGTGCAGCCACTGAACTCAGCGCCGCGACACAAAGCAGGGCAGAGGGGAGGGAAGGGGTGATGCAGCCGAGCACCTGGGAGACCCCCAGATGAACCCCCCCCCGAGACAGGGCGGGAAGGCTCGGAGGGACAAGCGGGGCCAGCTTGGGATGGACTCCGCGTACCTCTGCCCACCCCTAGCCCCTCCTGGGGGGGCTCAGGGATGGATCCCGTGTGGGGACAGGGGGACCCCGCCTGGGGAAGGAGCAGGGGCCTCCCTCCCCGCTGCCGGGGAGCCGGGACCTGTCCGGCCGTCACCGTGCGCTGCCGTACCGTGCTCGACACCCGCCCGCTCCCAGCCAGGCTGCCCTTTCCGCTGCCCTTTGCAGGCAGGGCTCTGGCCGGGCTCTGCGCTGCCGGCAGAGATGGGAAGGAGATTGCAGGAGACACTCGGCTCCCAACCGGGGAGCGACGCCGTGCGTCAGCCCACATCCCTCTGTCGGGACCCTGAGTGACCGCTGTCACCGGCTGCAACCCCTGCGAGTCCCCGGGGCTGCTTTGGGGGCTGCAGAATCCCTCAGGATCTGGGGAGGGGGATCAAGGCCCTGCGGCTGAACTTGAACGGCCCCAGGGGAGTCTGCTTGGGGCCGGGGGGGTCTGCCAGCACCCAGCTCTGCCCAGGTGGATGACCCTGTGGGGACAGGGGTGGCAGGTCCCCTTTTTGTGCTCACACCTGGGCAGATCTCAGGGCTCAGCAGAGACTGGGAAGATGCTGCTCTCCTAAAGCCAAGGTAATGGGAGTCCTAGCGGCATGACCATGGGCAAAAATCTGCCTCTCCTCACCCGGGAAATCTTCTTCCAGTGCAGCCCAAGCTTTTTCTCCTGGGATAACTGGGCAGAGTGGGCCCCGGGGGATGTTTTAGCCCTGTACAAGGGTCACCATCTCTCCACACTGGATGTGACTCTCCCAGGAGCAGAGAGCATGCCCAGGAATGTGCTCAGCCCCTAGGCAGCAGAGAGCTAAACTCCAAGACCCCCAGACTCCTCTGGCTGCCTGCACTTGGATACCCCACCATGCATGCACCGAGGTGTATGGGGGCTCAGCGGCTGGCTGGGCTTACCCAGCATGTCCTCAGAAACTGGGGTCCGGAGGATGTCCCCAGTAAACTCGCAGGAGGTCTTCTTGGCATCGATCCCAGATGTTCCTTCAAACACCTGTGGAGACCCCAGGGCAAGAGGCAGGTGGGTGGCAATTAGCTGGGATTAGCAGGCGCAGAGGGCCATGGGGCTCAGGGGCAGCAAGGCTCTCCATGGGGAGGTGATGTGATCTGCACTCACCCGAAAAACTCATCAGGGAGAGGTGATAAAAGAGGGTGAGAGACCCCAGGGTTAAGAAAACTCCCTGCTGAGGGGCTCTGGCGTGTGGGAGGCAGGGGAGGGGGGACCACACTCTTGTGAATGCAATGAGCACGGCAAGAAGGGCCTCGGGCAGGGAAACCCAAGGCATTTTGATCGGTATAATATTTGACACCATTTGTATTAATTAACCTCCAGATCGCTGCTTTAATTAGAGCCATGTGGCCCCTGGGAGAAGGGCAGGCTTGGGAATGCCAGGGGCAGACAGCTGGCGGGGATGCCAGCAGGCACGAGGGCAGGTGATGGCCGCAGGAGCTGGGTGTGTGCAGGTGCGTGCAGGTCAGCCCCCAGCAAAGCTGCTTCTGCAAAAGGCTCCTTTTTTCCTCTTGTTTTTCCTCCTGAGGCTGACTCCCTAATAGGATTAAAAGGGCGCTGCAGAGGTCCGGGCGGCATTAGAGGAGCGAAGTTTGGTGGCTTGCAGCTGTGCAGCCACCCCGGAGCCCTGGGCTGGCTGGTTGGGGGGGGACCTGGGTGGGAGAGGACCCCAGCTAATTGGGCAAGATAGCCCCAAACAGCCCCAGTGCTCACGGTGAAACCCCACTGCTTGGCTGCCCTGGTTTTGGGGGGCAGCACCCCAGGAACCCACTGCCGGTCCTGGTCCCGCAGGGGACTGGTGGCAGGAGGGTTGGGGGGGTCAGCACAAGGAGGTCAGTGGGGAAGATGTAGGGATAAGGGATGGGGGGTCCCATCATTGCGGCATCACCCAGGCAGGCTCTCCCTGGCACGGACACGGGGAGGGGAGCTGGGTGGGCAGCTCAAGCGAGGGGAGGATGGGCACAGCAGAACGGAGACCCAGCACAGGGTCGTGCCCACATCTGGCCCTAGCATCTTGCTGAAGTTGCACAGATGTCATCATTTTGCCTTTGGCACCCAGATACTCCTGCCCTGAGCAGGCACCAGCTCTATCGCCACTGGTGCCACTCCACCAGCCCCGGCACAGCTCCCTCCGCTCCAGCCAAAGGGCCATGGGCCAGCCAGGAGCTGCACAGCAGGACACTGCCTGTCCCAGGACACCAGAGAGCTGGGACAAGAGCCCAGCAAGGCTGTGCTGGCTGCAGCAGCCACGGCTGGAAGGAGGCAGACCCCTGAGCCATGCTGTCCCGGTGTGTCCCCCATCCCGCCACATCCCTGCCACGCTGGGCTCACCTGGACGATGGCTTTGGAGCCCATCACCTCCAGGACCTGCCCGCTGCGGCGGGTGCCGTTGGGCAGCATGAAGTTCACGATCTCAGCATACTGGGCAAACTGTAGGGACAGGGCTGGTGTGAGATGGGTGCAGGGGGCTCCTCTCCCTCCACTCCAGGCCACCCCTTGCAGACCCTGCCCACCAGCCCTGCCTGCCAGTGCTGCCTCAGTTTCCCCTGAAATGGTTGGGGTGTCCATGCTCTCTGCAGCCACCCAGCACTGGCAGGGGGGGATTCAGCGGCTGATGCCCCTGCCCCATCCCGGCGCGTGCTCCAGGCTGTGGCACTGCTCCATGCCTCAGTTTCCCCAACAGCCCCCTCCTGCCAGGGGTGCTTTCAGGCGCCCCCCAAGCCTGACAGCTAACAAACTCAACCCCCTCTCCATACCAGAAGCAGGCAGACCCATCACCTGCATAAAGCAGCATCTCTGAGAGCCTGCCAAAGCACATCCACAGCCCTGGGTAAACCCCCCGGAGTCGGTGGCATCTCTGAGGGACAAGGGCTGCAGCCCCCCCAAGGACACCAACCAACCTCCCCAGCCTTCCCACCCAGCTGGGACCCCCAGGGCAGATGGAGGGGACTTCTCAGCAGCCCCTTGGCTGAGGGATACGTCCTGCTCTGGGGACAATGTTCAAGGGGGCTCACTCCCTGAGCGTGCCTGCCCAGCACACCCTGTGCTCTCTTCCTCCTCCTCCTCCCTGCTCCCAGCTACTGGGGCTGGCTCCAGCTCTGTGAACTTTGGACTTTAATTCTTCTGTAAAGACCTTTGCATAAAGGACAACAAAGTGAAGGAAACACCCACCATGGTCATGCTCTTTAATTGAGCTTAATTTCCATCCTGCCAGGCTCGGTGTGGAAGGGGCCATAGAAATGAGCCACCAGCTAACAAAGCCCCTCGGAGGGTCCCAGCTGGCAAGGCCACGCAGCGATGCTGAGATGCCCAACACCCACCCAAGTGAGCACAGGCCCTGCTCCTGGAGCAGGGACAGGCAGGGTGCCACCAAGGTGACACCTGGTGCTGGGGACATGGGCTGAGACAGGGTTTGTGCGGTGGTCTCGCTCAGAGCAGGCTCCCCTATGGAGCCAGGGCTCAGGCAAGGGCACAGGGGACAGGAGCCAGAGCTCGGGCTGGGACACAGGGGACAGGAGCTGCACTAAAGCAGGGGCACAGGGGACAAGGGATGGGAGCCAGAGCTTGGGCAGAGGGACAGGGGACAAGGCACAGGAGCTGGAGCCCAGGCAGGGGGACAGCAGGTGCCTGGGTGCGGGGGGACACGGGGCAAGTGCAGGGTGCCCATGCAGAGCGCACACACACGGCCACCCGTGCGCTCACACGCGTCCCATGTCCGTGCACACGCCAGCACACACGCTTGCACGCCCACACACGTGTGCAGGCTGGCACACGGGCTCTGCTGCCGGCCGCGTCCAGAGGAGGGAGCTCGGAGCTGGCTGACGGACCCCAGAGAGGAGGGGACAGCCCAGGGGACAGGGGACAAGGGAGAGGGGACAGGGACACGCTCCCCCATTGCACCCTCCCCGCCCGGGACGGGGTCTGGCAGTCAGGCCCGGGCAGGGACAGCACGGTGGTCCCCGCACAGCCCAAAGTGACACTATCAAGGGGTCCCCTTGTCACCCATCGGCAGACGGGGTCCTACCTTCACATTGTCCAGCACCACCAGAGGCCCGTTGACCCCACACACCGTCTGGTAGGCTGTCAGGGGAAGGACACACCATCAGCCCCCGGAGAAGGGGATGCTCCCAGCATTGTCACCCCCAAACCGCGGGGGCTGGGGGGCCACAGCACCAGCAGGGCAGGTTCTGTTCCACCTCAGCACCATCCATTCCTGCTATCCCATCCCTTATCCTAGCTACAGACCAAGCAGCTGCTAAACTTGAGACCCAGAAGATCCATCCTGCAGGAAATGTCACTTTTACTAAAATAATTTTATTTCAGTTCATATAAAAAACTTAAGTAGAAAAAAATGTGCAGGAAGGAAGGACACAAAGCCAGGAGCGAGGCAGCAGCAGCCTGCCCCCACCAGCAAACTGAAAGACTTTCTGCAAGTCAACATTCTGCTTTTCCAAGCACAGTTTTTCCTTACACCAAGATTTTGCTTTTAAAAACCATAATAAAAAGCCCTTTTGTGGAAAATACATATTAACAAGTTGCAAGAGCCACATCCCACCCAGGCAGAGAGGGGCTTGGGGCCATTGGCAGCACAGATAGGGGCAGGCAGTTTCCACCCCAAAACTGGCCTGTCACTCCCTCCTTTTCCCACTATGGGAACCCCCTCATGCAGGGAGACCCTGGTGCCTCCCTCAGCCACCCAGACCGCAATAGACACCGGTTCGCACCCCGCGGCTGCCATCCTTCACCAAATGCTGCCTGTGGCACAGTGAAGGCAGGATTAGGTCTGTGCCCCTCCCCGTGCCGTTGCATGGCTGTGCTCCACAGTGGCTCCTGCCATTGTGCCAGTGGCTACACAGCAGCCAGCCTGGGGGCTGCATCGCCTTCATAAGGTCCCCCATGTGCCGGGCAGGGATGCCACAACCAGGGATGCCACCACAACCAGCAGGTTTTGGATCCAGGATGAGCAACGTCTCCCTGTCCCCCAGCTTCCCTGGCTCAACCCCCCCTCATCCAGCAGCACCAGGAGAGCTTCCCAACCTTCAGCAGCCCTATCCCAGTGGCACAGCAGCCCTGGCAAGGTGCTGGCCACTCCAGTAGCTCCTGCAGATCCCAGCTCCCTTCCCAGCAGGGCATCCCCATCTCCACCAGGCTTTTCCTCGTCCATCCCATGCCCACAGCAGCCTCCGCCCCGTTCCCTCCACCGCCCAGCCCCGTTGTTACAGCACAGCCCACACACCCTCCAAAACCCACGGGCACAGACAGCACCCCAGATGCTGTGCAACGGGCACAGCCCTGTCATCTCCCACTGCCCTTCCGCCAGCAGCACATCAGCAGAGCTGCCCCCCTCACCACAGTCACCTCTTGTCCCCAGGGGAGACCTGGGATGGACAACCCTAGCTGGATGCTGCTGGGCTGGAGGACAGACTTCCAGAGCCACCACCACTCAGGCAAGTTCCGAGCATCCTGCCTGGTCCTGCCAGCAGGGTGCAAAGTGGCACTGCCTGGGGTGCCAGCCTGGGACCCCACAGTTCAGGATGAGACCTCAGGGCACCAGGGACTGCGCTGCATTCAGCCAAGGAAACAAGGGTGCTGGGGATGCAATTTCTCCAAAGTGACTACAAAGACCCTGGGGATAACTGTAGGGCAGGGAAGCTCCTGGGATGTAAAGCCCAAGGATGACAAATAGGGATGAAGCCCAGCAAGAGGAGGCAGGTCCCCAGGGATGGGGAATGCAAGGGTTGGGAGCAGCTTCCCAGGCAATTGCAGGTCCCTGATCATTTTACCAATGTGTCAAATGCTGTAATGCCTGCCATGGCAGGGCCTTGCTTTGCTGACCCCACTGGGCCCTTTCATCCCCCTGCCCTCTCTTCTCACACCAAGTTCTCTGATTTGCTCATGATCCTAATCGGATTGGAGAGGCTGGGCCAGCTGGTGAGCTTGCCAGCCTCCCTCCCACCAGCTGCAGGGATGGGTGGTCCAGGGCAGTGGGATGCGGGTCCCTACACCGCAGCATCCTGGCTACCCTTCTGGTGATGCCAGCACCGGTGCTGGAGCCAGCCCTGCACATGTGTTAAGCAGCCAAGCCGGACCAGCCACAAGAACTTCATTTCTAGGGGTCAGGCCCTGTTTGCCGCTTGCTGGCTGCATCCCACATCTGGGAGCACCAATCCCGGGCCACCCCACAGCCCAGCGCAGGGCCACCCCCAGCAGCACAGCCAGGGCCCCAGCACTCAGCTTCCCTCGCCCAGCCCCTGGCCCGGTGCAGGTGCCAGTAATCCCTGCCATTTCTGCAATTAGAATCACAGCATGGTTTGGGTTGGAAAGGACCTTAAAGCCCACCCAATCCCCCCCCCCAGCCCAGGCTCCTCCAAGCCCCGTCCAGCCTGGCCTTGGACACTGCCAGGGATGGGGCATCCACAGCTGCTCTGGGCAGCCTGTGCCAGAGCCGCGCCACCCTCATGGCAAAGAATTTCTTCCTAAGATCTGATCTAAATCTATCCTCCTTCAGCTTAAAGCCATTCCCCCTTGTCCTATCCCTAGATGCCCTTGTAAAAAGCCCCCCTCCAGCTTTCTTGCAGCCCCTTTAGGCACTGGGAGGTGCCCTGAGGTCTCCCCACAGCCTTCCCTTCTCCAGGCTGAACCCCCCCAACTCTCCCAGCCTGTCCCCACAGCAGAGCTGCTCCAGCCTCTGACCATCCCCGTGGTCCCCTCTGGCCCTGCTCCAACAGCTCCACGTCTCTCCTGTGCTGAGGACCCCCGAGCTGGAGGCAGCGCTGCAGGGGGGGTCTCACCAGAGCAGGGCAGAGGGGCAGAGCCCCCTCCCTCGCCTGGCCAGCCACGCTGCAGGGGATGCAGCCCAGGGCACAGGTGGCTCTCTGGGCTGCGAGCACACAGTGCTGGGTCATGCCCAGCTTCTCATCCACCAGCACCTCTGGGTCCTTCTGAGTAGGGCTGCTCTCCATCCCTTCATCCCCAGCCTGCACAGATACCAGAGATGGCCTTAAGTCAGGTGCAGGACCTTACATTTGGCCTTGTTGAACCTCACGAGTTTCACATGGGCCCACTTCTCAAGCTAATTAGCTAATTAGCCTTCTTTCCGTTACCCAATTACACTCAGTTCCTGCTGTCCTCCATTCAGCAGCCTGGGGGGCTGGCACACCCAGAGCCGGCTCTCTGCCACCAACCTCCTCGGCTTTTGTCTCCTTTATTCCCAAAGTGACCATTCTGCCTTTTATTTCCCCTTCCAGCTCCTTCACAAAATATCCACCACCGCCTCTCCTGCTTCCCTTCCCTCGGGAGGTTTTGTTGGGCTCTTTTCTTCTCTCCCTGCATCTTCTCTGCAGCTCCAGCTGCTGGAGAGCCACCCACATGGGACAGGGCGACAGGGCTCATCCCTCTCTCCCAAGCATGGTGGTCTCTGACCCAGCCCTGATGGCTGCCAGCCCCCTCGGGACCCTCCTGGCTTCCCTTCCACTGCACCAGGCTGTCTCCTCCCACCAAGGGCATCGGACCCTCTGGCAGCACCACTTAGGCCACTGTGGCTGCGACACTGGATCGCTGGCAAAGCTCTCTGCCTATCTTCCCATCCATCCTTCCATCCATCCACCCATCCCCATCATTCCACTCATCCATCCTCCCATCTATCCACCCACCCACTCATTCAGCTCTGCATCCACCCACCTATCCAATCTACCTATCTTTAACTAACATATATGCATATATATTTGCCCTCCAGCCATCACGCAGGGAGGGAAGCGCTGTTCCTCTCATTTCCTCATGGGGAAACTGAGGCAGGGAAGGCTCCCCAGCCCAGACTCATGAGGGTCCCTGGCAGTGCAGGGTCTCAGCGCTGCCTTTCCGTCATGCTTCTCTCCAGCTACACCAGTCTGTTTGCAGAGGAGCTGCCCTCTGCTGTCACCGGCTCCCCTTCTTCCCCCACCATGACTTTGTTTTGGGAATGGGTTGTGGGGTGGTGGCAACATCACCAGCATCTCCAATACAGAGGGAGAAATGTAACCCAAGAGTCCAAGCTTGGCCACACAGCTCTGCAATGTCACCTCCGACTTCAGAGATGATGATCCAGGCTTGCTCTCAGTGGGCAGGGACCTCTGGAGATCTCCTGGTCCAAGCCCTGCCCAAGCAGGGTCACCTGGAGCTGCTCCCAGGGTCCCGTCCCAGGGGGATGAAGATCTCCAGAGCTGGAGGGTCCGCAGCTCCGGCAGCCTGGCCTGGTGCCTAGACATCTTCCCAGCCAAAAAGGGCTTTTTGGAGAGTGGGCCTCCAGGGGATGGACAGATGGACGGCCAGGCTTGGTCATGGAGAAATGAACAGGGGGGTGATAAAAAACATTGCTCCATGATTCCCTGTTCTTCACCATTTCCACTGAAAAGCCTATTAAAAAACTCAGAGGGGCTTCGCCTCGCCAGCCACCCGGGGGATTCCCTTTGGTTTGGCTTGCCTCTCTGTGCCAACAACACTGCAGCCCACGCTATGAAAAAATGAATCTCCTGCAAAGGATTTCTGTGCAAAGCATCCCACGTTCCACCAAGGAACGCGCAGCTCCTGGCTTCACAAAGCAGGGAGCCCCAGGGCTTCGCCCCCAGCCCCTGCCTGCCCCAACCCAGCCATCCCCGGAAAAGCGGGTGCCGGTACCCGTGCCACCCTGCCTCGCACTTGTTGCATGGCTCCAGCCCCCTCACCCGTGCCCACCCCTGCAGTGCAAAAGGGCTCTATCACGATAGAGAAGGAAATCACGACAGTAACACCAAGTGACAGCCCACCAAAGGGGTCCAGGGCTAGGGGAACCGAAGAGGAGAAGGAGGCAGAGGAAGAGAGGGATGGGGAGGGACGGGGCAGAGGAGGGGGAGCCCCTGCTACCGGAAAGCACTAATTCAGATAATTAAGATGTTGAGCTGTTATGAACAAGCGGGGGGAGGAGCGGCGGGGTGGGTGGGCTGCGGCGGCCGGCCGGCTGCCGGGGGGCATGGCCGGGGAGAGGGGGGGGGGGGGAGGGCACGGGAGGCAGGGGGAGAGGGGCCAAGAGAAAAGAAAAGTCTTTCAACCTGGCCTTTCCACACCCCCAGCCCCAAATTCACAGCTCCTGTCAGATGCAATCTCTGTTAGCCCTGACACTCACGCACTACTAACCACCGTGGCGGCCGGAGGGGGGGAAGGGCCCCCGGTGACAAAGAGGACCCGACCCAACTACACCCGCCACTAATTGCTCCCCCTCACCGCCCTGCCCTCCCCAGCCCCCTGCCCCTGCCCGGGCATCGCTGCCGGCGCCCCCAGCCCCAGCACGCCTTAGGGCTCTGCTCCAAAGTGCACGGGGGGCTCGCTCCCGGCCTCCGTGGGGTGGTGGTCCCGGCACCCGCCGCGGCGAGGGGATGGATGCAGCCCTGCCCCGTCCTCCTCCAGCCCCGGCCGCGCAGAGGCTGGCAGAGAACTGCGCAAGGTTATTACCTTCTCACAAGCGATCGAGGCAGATTTTGGACAAATTTGCCTGGCAAACTCTGCCCGGCAATGGTTGTCTTGACCTCTGGGACTGGGTGTGCAAGGAGGGATGCTCATCCCTGTTCGCTGCCTGAGGGACTTTGCACATCCCCTACCCCAAATTACAGACCTGGGGTTTGCATGAGGCCACCAGCACCTCCAACACCCTCTCCCACCCCCAGACCCACATGTGGACTGAAGCACGGGATGGCACGGGCTGAAGGGGAACCAAGCTGGAGTAAAGATAGCAAACGGCACTGATAAACAGCCCAAAAATCCCCCAAATCCTCTCCCCTCTGGCCCAGAGCGAGGATGGGGATGAAAAGGTGTCTCAGCAGGTCCAGAGCCGGTCCAGAGCCACTACAGGGCATCAGGATGGGTCCCCAGCATCCCCCCAGCTCACACCTGGCAGGCACAGAGGGGGGGTCCCACCGTGTGGCCCCAGACCTGGCACCCCACAGCGACGGGCAGCAGACACCCTGCGGGGAAGAGGGGGCTGGGTGCGCACAGCACAAGGCATGGTGGCCATGGCTGCTCCCGATCAGGCTGGATGCATCCTGCATCCCTCCCTGGATGCTGCTCACCATTTCATCACACGCGTGCTTAATTTTTAACCCAAACACCAGCCCAGGCTGACACCTGAGGTGCTGCAGCCCAGCTTCCAGGATGGGGCAATAATACGGCCTCGAAGGTGACTTTGACCTCAAAATCCCGCCCAGCCCTGCCCAGCACCGGCACCAGCACTGCAGTGGTGACCCATCCTCCAGGCATGGCAGCATCACCCCAGACACCCCTCGCTGAGCCCCCCAAAAGCCCAGCATCAGCATTGCCCAGCAGCCTCATCCTGCACCGATGATAAGTGCGGCAGCCCGGAGCCGTCCTGGGACTTTTCCGACAATCCCTAAGTGACCGCTTTCCCCCTCCACAACCTGCCCATTGTGCCATGTGTCACTTTGTGCCGCGCTGTCAAACCCACCGGCCTGCCCCAGCCCGGCAGAGCCGGTGAAAAGCCCGGCGGGGGGTCACACTCTATGCCACTAATTAGGACCCGGCGGCCAAGGGTTCCCATACACACCTGCATGTCATGTGAGGAAAGGCAAAGAATGGCAGGGCCAGCCAAGCGTGAACCAAACAAGCCAACCCAAGGAAAAAAAAAAAGAAAAAAAAAAATTTGCTGGGCTTGCTGTCGCATTTTCTATCAGACAAAACAGAGCTGGGGGGGCGGGCGGTGAGGAGCAGGGCTGCTGAACCCCAGCCCCGGGCAGGAGATGCAGGCATCAGCTGGGCCGAAGGCTTTCAAGACGCTGAGGGGAGGAGATGGCCCCAAGGGGAAAGGAGAAGTGATGGAGACCAGAGCTGTGGGGCTGGGGGATCCTGCCACACCATGGGGCAGAGGATCCCACCCCTGTGGGATGGCCCATGGGGTGCTGGCGATGCTACTACTGGGGTGGGAGGATGGATGGCTCCTCCAGGCAGGGGCTGGAGGATGGGGAAGAGCCAGAACCCACCTGCCTAGGCTCGGCCAGCAGCAGGACACAGGCACGCAACGGCTGCAGCCCCCAGGAACCCGCCAGCCCCCTCACCAGCCCTATGGACTCACCGCAGCTGCCATCTCCTACAGCCATGCCAAGGACATGAGCCCAGCTCTGCTTCCCAGCAGTCCGGCAGCTCCAGCACAGAGGGCAAGGGGCTGCCGGCATCTTCTTGGGGTCATCCACAACCTTCCCATCTGCAGCACCAGGATGCCACAGTGGCAGTGCCAGGGAGGGTGAGCAGGGCAGAGCTGGATCGTTGTGAGATGGGAAAAAGGCTGTGGGAGCAGCAAGCCCAACTCTGCACCACCAGCAACCTCCCTCTGCCCAGGGACAAGGCAGTACAAAACAAATCCAGTTTCACTTAGGAAATGGGTATATGGGGCTCACATGTTCTGCAGGCTCCTCCACCTGCAGGTCCCCACAGGGCCAGGCTATATCCCCTGTGCGGTGCCCCTCCATGATGCCACTGTCCCTGCCCTCCCCGGCCCTTGCCATGCAGGCCTGGGCTCTGCTGCAGCTGCTGGGGCTCCCAGGAACCCTCCGCAAGGCTCTCAGGGAGATAAATTTGGGCTCCTCCACTGAGTCTCTGCCACGCCGTGGTTCAGGGTTGCTCTCCCAGCGAGCAACCTCGGGTCTGAAACTGAATTCAAATTGCTGGGCAAGGCAGGGAATATTAAGGGCAGATAAACCAAAGAGATCAGATAATTTAATTCTCCTCCATCCTGTGTTTTGGTGCTGAGCCCTATGAGCCCCTCGCTCCCCCCTGAGCGCCCCACAGCTCCCACACGGAGGCTGGGGGCACCTGGGCTGGCAGCACAGCCTGATGTGGCCCTGTGAGGCTCAGCACCCAGCCCCTGCCCACCAGCAGCCCCCATGGAGAGATGTGTTGGGGTGCCCAGGGCTTGGGGATCTCCTTGATTCCTCCTCTCCTGCTTCCCGTGTCCCCAGCGGGCAATGCCATGTCCCAAACCCCACCAACCACAGCTTCCAAAGGCACCGTCCCCTGCCTGGGGCAGCCCAGGGCTAGCACCACGCCTGGACCCAGTGCAGAGTCCCAGCAGGAGATGAGTCTAACAGGGCTGGTTGGAACATGGCACAGGAGAAGCCAAGATGTGTCCTACCAAAATCCCCTTGCCAGGCTGCAATCACATGGCACAGCTGTTGTGTCACTGGGCTTGCTGCCAGCAAGATTTCTCCATCCATCCATCCACCCAAACATCCACACATCCATCTATCCATGTGTCCATCCATCCAAACACCCAAATGTCCACCCACCCATCCAAACATCCACACATCCGTCCATCCGTCCACCCATCCATCCATCCAAGCATCCCCTTGCAGACCAGCCCTCCAGCTGCTCCCAGCCCATGCCTGCCACGTTCAAAGTGCACCATGGGGCAGGGCGTGGGGCACCCCACTCTGCAGAAGCAGCCCCAAGCCCACGTGTGGGCAGCGGCCCTGAGTCCACGTGCGGGCAGCAGCATGGCTCGCTGCATTGTTTTTTGTAAAGATGGGTCAAGCCAAAGGCCAGGAGGTGATAAGTGCTTCTTCCACTCGCTTGTGCTAATGGATTCGCAGCACGGGGAAGCAGCTGCTAATACCTCCTCTGCCTCTCAGGAGAGCTGGCCCCAGCAGAGCAGTGTAGGCAGCGCTCTGCCTACTCCTGCCAGCCAGCCCTGCCTGCCCACGGCTCGGCTCAGCCCCCCGGGTCGCCCCAGTGCTGGGTGCTGGGCTGTGGGTCACGGTGCTGGGCTGGAGCTGGAGCTTGTTGTAGCTGCTGCCATGCCCAGTGCCATGCCAGGACCCCATATCAGGGCCCCGCGCTGGGACCCCAGGCACCCTGGGCCGCTGAGCACCCAGTGATGGGGCTGGGGACAGGCTATGGCATTGCCGTGGGGCACACAGGGTGAGGAGCCGGAGCAGCAGCACACACCAGGACCCTCCCTGGCACGGGGCAGTGTTCGATATACATCCCCAAGACCGCTCCAAATGTCACCCCCAGGTACCCCCCGCAGCTCTCCCACATTGGTGGGGTCCCTTCTCCTGGCTCCCACCCTCACCTTCACCTTGCAGTGCATTTTTGGGGCAGCCTCAGGGGCCCACTCCCATGCCCCCCGGTGCGTGGGGCTGCAGAGCATCACCTTGTTACAGCCCTCACACACACGTCTCCCACCTCTGACATACAGTGGGGACAGGACAGCCCAGGCAGGACTTTGTCCCAGCCTGGATGTGGCTGCTGGGGGTCTGGCTCTGCACAGCCAGCTTGGCAAAGCTGACCCTGCCCATACAGCTCCTGGAGCCCAGCGACAGGGGGGCAAAGCACGGCGGCCAGGGTCATGGCAGGCACTTTTTGCCTTGAAAAATGAAAATGGGCATTTTTGCCTTGAAAAGCCAGGACAGGCACAGGGGCCACGTGCCAGGCTCCGCATGCGGGATGCCAGGCTGACAGCTGCAGGGAGGGGAGAGCCCATGGAGACCCCACAGGAGCCTGGCCACACGCTGCGCCCTGTGGGGACGATGACCCACCATCCCGCGGGTGCCAGCCCTCGGTCCCTGTCCCCTCCTGGCTGGGGCAGAGAGGCCGTACCACTGTGGAGCAGCTCGTGGGGGGCTGCTCTGTGGGGGCTTCGCTCCGGGCAGGTGATGGGGGCGGCTGCTCTCCCAGCCCAGCAAACCTCCCACAGGCGCACCGAGAAGCGGCTGCAGCAGCGAGAGCCTGTGCGCTGAGCCTGCACGGGGGTAGGACCTGCCCCTCGTGCGACAAAAACCAGCCTTGGCTGCTTGTCCTCCCCCTGCCCCCCTCCCCCCAGTGCCCCTCCTGCGGCCAAGGGCTGCCTGTCACCCAGTGCAAACTGGACAGAAGTCACCCATGGGTGGCTGCTCCCAGCGCCCTGTTGACAGCAAACACGGGCAGGTAGCCGGGCAGAGCCGGCTGCACTCAGCCGTGCCGGGGGGGGGGGCAGCCGGGACCGTGCCAGCCCGGAGCCACCCGGTTTGGGACCAGGGAGGTGACAGCAAAGCTCCCTGCAGCCATCCTGAGACGGGAGTGAAGGCGCAAAGGTCAAAGCAAACGTCCTTGATGCCTCAGAGCCTGCTGGGCTCCGGGGCAGGGCGCTGGGGGGGCAGTCATGCCCCACCCCCAAGATGTGGGGCTGGTGGGCTCGATGAGGTCGGGCTGGGCTGGGGGGTGCAGCCTGTGGGGGTGGGCTGAGGGTGCCAGCAGCCCAGTGCTGCCCACAGGACCCCTGCACCACTGCGAGTGGGGCATGCAGGGACAGATAGAGCTGCCAGCACCCACGGGTGCTGCGCAGGGGACACCTGCACGGCACAGCACCAGCCCTGGCAGTACAAACACACGGACATCACCGTGACGGACGTGGCCGGCCTCAGGCTCCAGCACACGAGTGGGCTGGGAGGCCACAGCAAACATGGCTTTCGGCAAGCACCTCCCTGGCAAGCCCGGGTCCCCTGGCGCCTCGTCATGCCCCCCACTCCCCCCACACGTGGCTGACCCCGGGGGCACTCACACCTGCAGACAGGAGCATTGCACCGTTTTGGGGGGGTAGAGGGGGCCACCAGGGCAGTGGACACCCAGAGAGGACACGGAGCAGCAGCTGGGTGGGTGGGGAGGACGTTGATCCCATTTACCCCCCGCTGCAGTAGGTCAGGATGGGCTCCATTGCCCGGTGCCCCGCAGCACCACTGTGGGATCGGCCGCAGCCCACCGCACACCCCGCAGCTCTCAGGGGGTCTGCAACACCTTTGCCAGCCCCCGCAGCTGCAGACCCCAGGATGGGTGACAACCCCCCGACAGCCCCTGTGCCCCTCCTGAGACCCACATGGCCCCTGTGCTCCCTCCTGCTCCTGGCAGCAAAGGCAGGACCCCTGCCTGCAAGTAGGGGCCATAGAGGGCCACCAGAGCCAGGGTCCCTGCCTGCTCCACTGCCACCCATCTGTCCCTGCCACCCTTGCCTGCCCCATGGCCACCCATCTGTCTCTGCCTGCCCGAGTGCCACCCACCCATCTCTGCCACCCCTGCTTGCCCCACTGCCAGCACCCATCCCTGCCTGCTCCACTGCCAGCCACCCATCCCTGCCTGTCCCACTGCCACCACCTGTCCCTGCCTGCCCCAGTGTCACCACCTGCCCCTGCCTGCCCCACTGCCACCCATCAATCCCTGCCATCCCTTCCTGCCCCAGTATCACCCACCTGTCCCTGCCTGCCCAACTGCCACCACCTGTTCCTGCCTGCCCCAGTGTCACCCACCAGTCTCTGCCACCCCTGCCTGCCCCACTGCCACCCGCCCATCCCTGCCACCCCTGACTGCCCCAGCGTCGCCCACCTGTCCCTGCCTGCCCAACTGCCACCACCTGTCCCTATCTGCCCCCCTGCCACCTCTCCCTGCCTGTCCCACCGCCACCACCCGCCCCCACCACACCACCGCACCCAGTGCGCCTCCCCGGCTCGGAAGCAAAGGGACGCCGCGCCCCCCCCGTGCCGCCCCCCCGTGCCCCCCCAGCCCCCCGCACTCACTCAGCCGGGGGCTGCCGCTGGGGCGGCGGGCGAGGGCCAGGACGTGCTGGCGGGCGGCGGCCGGGGCGGCCATGGCCGGGGTGCAGCGGGGCGGCGCGGGGCGGGCGGCGGCGGCACGCGCTTTGTACCCCCGGCCCGGCCCGGCCCCGCCCGCGCCCCGTGCGCCGTGACCGGCCCGCGGCGGCCGGGCCCCCAGCCCCGCACCCGGGCGCCGGGCGGGCGGGGGCGGGGAAAGGGCGGCTGAGAGCGGTGGGCACGGGGCGGGGGGGCGGAACGGAGTGGGAAGGGGTGGGGGCGGGTGGGAATGGGAATGGGAATGGGAATGGAGATGGGGTGAGATGGGGGTGCGGGTGGGACAGGGTGGGAATGGGAATGGGAATGGGAATGGGAATGGAGATGGGGTGAGATGGGGGTGCGGGTGGGACAGGGTGGGAATGGGAATGGGAATGGGAATGGGAATGGAGATGGGGTGAGATGGGGGTGCGGGTGGGACAGGGTGGGAATGGGAATGGGAATGGGGATGCGATGAGATGGGGATGGGAATGGAGAGGGGGGTGGGATGGGGTGGAGCGGGAATGGGAATAGGATGGGGATGGGATGGAATGGAGATGGGGACAGGGATGGGATGGGGACAAGGTCGGGACAGGGATAGGGTAAAAGTGGAGTTCGGGGCAGCATTAGGGGCAAGGGCAGAGGTGGGGACAGTTTGGGGGGAGGTCTGGGGTACGGGTGGGTTTATGGGCACAGGTAGGGGGGAGGGGTCTGGACCCCCCCCCGCCCACCACAGGCTGTGGGTCTGTGCAGAGGTAGGGCAGGGCTGGGGGCAGGCTGGGGGGGCAGGGAGCCTCGTGCCAGGGGTAATGGGGGGTTGTCAGGCTGCATCTGGGACGGGGACGAGTACACAGGGCAGCCCTGTGTCTGCTGGGGAGGGGGGAGCATCGGGGGGGGGGGTGAGGGGGTGCTGCTGGGGGGGCTGTAGCGGAGGTACCTCCGAGTGTGCATGCTCGGGGGGGGGGCTCTGACGATGCACACAGGACAGCAGAGAGCAGGCAATGACGGGCTTCAAACACCTCCCTGCCAAGCCCCCCACGAGAGCCACCACTCCAAAAGGCGATGGAGGAGGAGGAGGCAGGCAGGAGGCAGGACATAACTTTTATTAACCATTAGAAACCATAAGAAACCACATTATTTGTTAAAGTTTTACATCCAGTACTTTTTTTTTTTTTTAACCTTTATGTTTTTTCCAATCATACAAGGAGCTGCCGGAGGCGAGCGGAGCGGGGCAGGCTGGGGCGAGCTGGCTTCCCCACGGCACCTTCCCACCCCACCAGGACAGCTTCGCTGGGGCTGTTTGCTTTGGGAGAAGAAACTTTGGAGAAGCAGCAGCTTTGGATCAGGTTTGGAGCCTTTGTGAAAGCAGCATTTGGGTTTAAATTGGCAGAAAGGGCTTCCCATCGCATTGCAAGGCAGCCCATGGCCTCCCTGCCTCACTTTCCACCTTTCCCCCTGCCCGCATGGGAGGAGGATGGAGACCCATGAGATGCCTCGAGCTGGGTGAACACACTGGGAGGACCACTACCCCAAAAACTCCCAGGTTTTGGGAGTTCCCTCGAAAATAAAACTGGATTTTGCTTTCTCTGAAATGCCCCCAAACCTCCTCCACCCATGAAGGTGCAAGGGGGTCACTTCTCCATCAAACTGGACCAAGTTTCCTCCCAGTGAGCCCAGGGTGGGAGGAACCAGGGTCCAAAACCCTCTGGAAATTCCTGCAGTTCAGCTGCTCCCAGGGGGAAGAGGGAAAACCAAAGCAAAACAAATCCTGGGGAGGTTTGATGGCAGCATTTCCCCCATCTCGGCGTAGCCAGGTGGGCACGGCTTCCCTGCTGCCTGCTCTGCCCGCCTCAGCTCTCTGTCTTGGAATACCACATCTGCAGACTGGGAAAGGATGAAGAACGGCAATATAAATATAAATTAAGTGATGAAGGGAAGGGAGAAGGTCGTTGTCCTGTCAAAATCCAAAACCTCAGTCAAATACGTCATTGGGGTGTCGGGGTTTCAGCACCCCAGGGCACCAAGAGATCCAGCAAATACATTTAGGGAGAGGTACGGAGGTGTTGGCAGCGAGCTGTGGTCTGAGGTGGGCCAGGAGAGGGGAGGTCATTACGTGAGCCAAACGCTGTCCCTGCTTCCTGCATCTCTGAGCAAACCCTGCCTCAGTTTCCCCACCTGCAGCTGGGGGGGTGCCGACCCCTCCTGAGCTCTGCAGAGCAGCACAAGACCTGAGGGCTCACTCCCATAAAGTGCTCCAGACTTGAGGTGATCAATAAATACTATTTCATAGAAATGCTTGATTTAAAGGAAAAATAAAAATCACCGAAACCTTTTCATAAAATCATTTATTTTAAATATTTCCCTGCAAAATCTTGGGAACAGGTGGGCTAGCAGCAGTGTCCCCCTTAGGGACCAGTCCCTACAGAGCAGCAGCCTGGGCGGGGGGGCTGCAGCACACGCAGGGACGCTCGGCCTGGGTCAGGCCAGCGACTTGCTCAGTGGTAATTATTCTTCTGCATGAAACCGCAGCAGGAGGATGCGGGAGCCCCTCGGTTTGGGGGTGTGCAGGGGGCACGAGCCCCATGGCAGCTCCTGGGCACAGGGAGGGGGCTCAGGGTATCCCCCCAATCCTGCCACAGCAATGTCTCTGCAGGGTGTCCTGCCAGGGCTGTGCCAGCAGAGCATCCTGCCACCGCAATGCCACTGCAGGGCACCAGGCCGAGGTGATGCCACCACAGAGCATCCTGCCACAGTGATGCCACTGCAGGGTACCCCACCAAGGCAATGCCACTGCAAAGCATCCTGCTGAGGTGATGCCACCACAGAGTACCCTGCCGAGGCAAAGCCCACACCACAGAAGGGCCAGACTCTGCCCAGCATAGACCTCCCTCAGCAGATGCCAGGGGCCCATGCTGCCCCTTTCCCCAAGGGCCACCTCATGCAACGTCTCTCTTATTTTTGCCAGCAGCAGGACTCCAAGCCCACCATCAACCCTATGGAGCTCATTCCCCCACAACATCCCTGTGCCGTGCCCTGCCTGAGAATGGCCCCAGCACCGCACATCTGAGGCCAAATCCTGCCCTACGGGAAGCCATCGTCACCCCCTGGAATCAGGGTACTGAGGCGGGAAGAGCAGCTGAGGCTGCCCGAGGGGCAGGGCCCTGCCTTTGCAAGCAGTGGGTGCTCAGCACCTCTCAGGGCTGGACCCTGGTTGTGCCAGGTGATGGGAGCAAGGCAGGGAGATGCTGCTAGGCCAGTGCTCAGGGTGGGGCTTGCTGCAGTGCCAGTGCTGAGCACCCAGCACCCCAGGATGGCGACGGGGGTGCTTTGGGCTCCCGCTGACGGCAAAGAGACCCGTGACCTGACCTGACACAGAGGAGCAGATCCCAGCATCACAACTGCCCATGCATCTGCATCCCCCTCGGTGGAGTTTCCTTGTTGGGATGCATGATGGTGGCCTGACCCCAACCCACCACAGCCCCCCCAGGGGGATCCAAGGCCTCTCCGGCATTCCTGGGGGTTTGCTGGGGTGGGACAGGGTCTAGGACAATGGTTAACTCTGCACAAGCAGGCACAGAGGAGCCTGGGGATGTCTCAGGAGTTGGGGTGGCCGCTTGCTCCAGAGCGCAGGGACCACCAGTGCTGGGGGCTGGAGACATCACCAGCACTGTCGGTCCCCCCCAAACCTCCCCATTTCCCCTGCCCTCCAAGGACAAGCATCCCACAGGAGCGGTGCTCCCTGCTGGCAGAGGGGACCTGGACCCCACAGCCACCGGGATGCTCCAAGACAGCCTCAGCCAGAGCACCCAGCCCTTTGCAGGTGGGGAAACTGAGGCCTGACACTTGCCCAAGGACACCGTGGCATGGCAGGGACAGAGCCCAGCACTGCCCTGTGCTCTCCCTTTGGGGTGCCCTCCTGCTCCCCGGGGCTTTGGCCGTGACCCCAACAGCACAGACCCCAGAGTGACAGTCCAGAGGGACCGGGGCTCTCCAGTCCCACCCGTATGGGGTGCCAAAGGACCATGGGGCATCAGCAACCCCCCCCCAGTGCCCCATCGCCCAGAGCTGCTCCTCTCTCAACCCACGAAGCACAGACCAGAGCATCATCTTCCAGACCCTGAGTGGGCGATACCTGAAGGAGGGAATGTGGCCCTGGCAGATCCAGCGGCGTCAGTGAGGGACAGGACATCGCTGGTGACACGGGACACCCAGGAACACCCCCTGAGGTGTGAGCAGGTTCAGCGCCAGCCCTGCAGCAAGGAGTTGCAGGGAGCCATCCACGGCTGCATTGGCGTGCCGGGGGTGGGGGGGCCAGGCATGCACACTCACACGTGTGTGCACACACTCGCACGGGCACACACACCCCCCAGACAGAAGGCGAATAGTCTTCCACATCCCACTTGCCAAATCAAACCCCTTGTGGGGGCACAGGGTGCATGGGGACGTGGGGGCTGGTGGAGGGGGGGACACCTTTTGACACTCATTTTCATTTAAGGGCTTGGCTTCTTGCTGGGTATAGAATTGTCTTTCCTTTCCAGCCGCGTGTAAGGCTCAAAAGCAGAAGTGCCCAGTCCGTAAGCGCCCGGGAGGTCGTGCAGGCTGCCCAGGAACGGCCCCGCAAAGCACAGCGGGGCGGCCGGCAGCCTGGGCGAGGACGAGGAGGAGGAGGAAGAGGCAAGAGAAGGGACCTGCAGGCTGAAGGCTCCCGGTCCCGGTGGGCTGCTCCCGCCGCCGAGCCCGGGAGAGGTGGTTCCCGGGGTGGCCAAGCCAGATCCGTTGCCCGTAGGACTGCCGATGGGGTTGGAGGTGGGAGAGAGGAGGCTGGGGGGGGCCGGGACGGAGAGGAGCCGGCCTTGCTCCAGCAGCCGGAGGATGTTGCAGGTGGCAAAGGACTCGGAGGTGGTGGTGGAGCGTTTCTCAGAGTCCCTGCTCTGGTCCTTCTTCTGCTTGGTGCGCCGGTTCTGGAACCAGACCTTGACCTGAGGGGGGGAGCGGGGGGACGGGGTGGGGGGACAGGAAGGCACGGACAGAAAGAGAGTGCAGGGGGGCCGGGGAAAGAGAGGCGAGAACCAGGAGAGAGTGAGAGATACGAGAGAGAGAAACGTATTAAAATAAACGCCCAAGTGAGATCCATCCCCCGCCACAGGGACTGTGGATAAGTCGCTCCCGCCTGCTGCTTCCAAGGAAATGGCAAATTCTGGAAGGTGTCACCAGGAGAGAGTGGGACAGGAGCCTGGGGGTGGGAGCCCGGGGTAGGACCCAGGGTAGGAGCCGGGAGCCAGAAGCCCGGGGCTGAGCCCCTCTGCTGCTGCCCGGCTCTGCCCTGTGCTGGCTCTCCCGGGGCTGCTGCGCTACGGGATGTGCTGGACTCTCCTCTGTGGTGGCCATCAAACCCAGGCTTGTGCCCCCACCTGCAAACCCTTCCCTCACCAGGCCAAGAGACAGGGCAGGATGGAGGGTCCCTGGCTTTGCTACGGTGCAGGGGAACATGTTAGGGGACAGGATGGCTTCTGGTGGCCCTGGATCTCTGGGCACAGACCTACTCCTGTGCCCCAACCCAGCTGGGGACATTCCCGCCCCAACCTGCCTCTGGCCAAAGGAGCAAGTCCGGACTGTGGCCCCCATGGGACACCCCCAGCCCCAAAACTGCACCTGACTTACCAGGGTGGGACATGGAGCTGGTCCCCAGCCCGTGGCTCCCGTCCCCCTATGGCTGCCCCCACACCCCCTAACCTCTCCCCTGGGAGGGCAGCCCCCTGTTTCTGTCCCTCCCTGGCAGAGCAGAGGGGTAGGACAGGCAGAGAGAGAGAGACAGAGAGAGGCATGAGGGACAGACAGATGGACGGAGATGGAGGTGAGGGAAGGAGACGGATGGGAAGACACTCGGATTAGAGCGTGGTGGATGGCGGGGCGGCACCTGCGTGGATGAACTGGATGTTGACCGGGACCCTGGGAGTAAACCCCAGCACACGGGCACAGCCTCTGTCCCCATCTGCTCTGGGGCCAGCAGGTCTCACTCATCCGAGTCATCGGAAACTCACTGGGGCAGGACAGTCACTCACTGACACAGCCCTCGCGCGTCCCCTGGCACAATAGACCCACAGTACAGAGCTAATGGAGCGTGGGGGTGGAGGAGGTCTCAGCCCCCTGGCCCCTTTCAGGGGACATAATAGTGGAGCCGACGTCTGGGCGAAGCCGGCCGGAGGCTGGGGATGCTCAGGGAGGAGCAGTGGGAGGTGCTCCTGGGCAATGGGGGGACACCAGGACCATGGGGCTGAGCTCATACCCCACAGCTGAAACCTCCTGGCACCACGGGCCACTGCCAGCCCACATCCTACCCCCCCATACCCACAGAGCCCTGCATGGAAGCTCCCAAGGACGTTCACTGCCCATGCACGCCCACTCACTCGCTTGGCCCCACACAGGGATCCTGAATCCCTCAGTGCCACTGGGACCGCAGGGCTCACGTCACAGCCCAGCCAGGTCCCCAGGGCTGACATCCCCTCCCCACTGTCCCCCCCCAGGTACAGGCAGGGGTCTCTGCTCCCACGGTCCCGCAGCCTGGGGCACAGCGACCTGATGCAGAATTCGCAGCCCACCAGCTTTTCTGGTAGAGCTGCCACATTCTGGGGAGCACAGAGCCCCAGTGCATGGGTGGCAGTGCCAATCGGGACTCACACAGCCCCACAGTCCTGCATCTTTGTTGACATCTTAACAAAGCTTCTGCTGTAAATCCCTACAGAAACATGTAGAACCCCAGCGTGCTCTGCTCAAAGCATCCCCCAGCCAGCCAACTCTGGAAGAGTGAGAGCCTAAAAAAATCCCCATCAGCATGATTATGTCCTTGAGGATGGGCATGAAGTGCCCAGGAGTGCCCACAAGCCGCATTTTCCCAGCCCAGCCGGGTGCGCAGTGGGAGGTGGCAGTGGGATCCTCATCCCCTCAGCAGGGAGGGTGCACCAGCACCCACCCTTCCCACTCCCGACACCACCACCCACAGATCAGGCTCAGCATCTCCTGGCCTTTCCTGGGCATAGCAGCCCAGTCCCAGCCTCGCCTCGCTGTGCCAGGGAGGATGGAGATGGATGGATGGAGCCCACCCTCTCAGCCATCTCCATCCCTCAGCCCCAAACCAGGGTGCTGCGGAGCTCTGCTGTCGCATGCCCAACCCAAACCCTGCTTCCTTCAGCCTGGTGTACGTCTGAGCCTGCTGCCCAGGCTTGGAGGCTGGGAGCCTACCCCCAGCTTTCCTCCCTCTCTTCCTGGTCCCTGCGCCCTCCTGGTTTGAGTTCATCGCCTCCAGGTACCCTGAGATGCTGACAGGTCTCAGAGACCCTCTGAGGCTGCACAGGGACTTCACAGTATCATTTAGGTTGGAAAAGAGCTTTAAGATCATGGAGTCCAAGCGCTAACCCCACACTGCCAAGGCCACCACTAAACCATGTTTCAGTGCAAAGGGAAACTGTGGCACGGACAGCCCCTGCAAAGCTCTCTGCATTGCAAAGCACACTGAATCACAGCTTCTAACATGGCAGGAGGAGTCCACAGGGCACAGAATCACAGAATCATGGAATGGTTTGGGTTGGAAGGCACCTTAAAGCACACCCCGTTCCACGCCCCTGCCACGGGCAGGAACACCTTCCTCTAGACCAGGTTGCTCCAAGCCCCATCCAACCTGGCCTTGGACACGTCCAGGGATGGGGCATCCACAGCTGCTCTGGGCAGCCTGTGCCAGCGCCTCGCCGCCCTCATCATAAACAATTTCTTCCTTATACCCACTCTGGCATTGTGCTGAGCAGCACTAGCCAGGGCAGGGTGTCCCTTGATAGGTTACTGCTCTTACTGACTTGGGAACCAGTGACCTGAGCGGAGGCACAGCCCCATCACCACGCATCAAAAAAGGGCAAGCAGAGACACCACAGCACCCTGCAGAAGGAAGAACTGAGCCCCAGGGGAAGAGGCAGGTGCGGCATGCTCCTGCTCTGCAGCATCGCAGCTGGCGCAGGCAAGGGGAACCGCCACAGGGAGTCAGGGGGTTTCCTAAAGCAAGGACTAGGAGGCATCAGGTGTTGTCGCCAGGTAGCAGCCAGAAACCACAGCAACGTGGGAGGCAGAGCCCCTTTGGGCAGCACAGATGGTGTTAGTCCCTGCTGCAGGGTGCCCTGGAAGTCAGAACATGAGTGGGCTGAAGAAGGGGCTCGGAAAAATCATGGGAGAACAGACCCATCAAGATTTAACGTGAAGATCTAGGCACCTCCTCGTGGTGAGCGCTTCCCAAGATGCCAGTGGCTGGAAAGATATAGCAAGGACAGGATCACTTTACACCCCACGCACTGTTTTCTCTCCTCTTCCACCACTGACCACCAGTGGAGAGAAGCTCCTCAGCCTCTGTGTCCCCTAAGGTCAGCTCTGACGTTCTGGTTGTCTTCTACAGGCTGTAAAACACAGCTCCATAAAAGCAAAGGGACCTTGCCAGGGTCTTCAGAGGTCTGTTCTGTTCCACCTCCTCCTCCAGCTGGCCACGGCAGCTCCTTTTTCCTGAGCATTTCAGGATTTGGTTTGTGTTGCCACTTCTCCCGGGAGCTCTTGGTCAGCTGGGGAGGAACTTTCCCGGGGCAGCCGTCATCTCTCTGGGTATGACACTGAATACCAACAATTAACAGCAATACAGATGGGGAAGTCCAATAAATAGATCAATAGAAACTGAAGTGGATATTGATGTGCATGAATTTCTGGTGCTGAAACCCAGTTCCACACCACTGGGGACATGAGGGGAAACACTGAAGGACAAGAGGGAGTAAAGGGTGGAGGTGACGCCAGTCTCCAATGGCTCAACATGGGGTTCAGCTGGGGAAGGGTGGCAATATGGTCCTTAGGAGAAGAAAACCCATTGGGTTCCTCCTCCTCAGTGCTGCTGCTGGGAGACTGTCCTGTCTCCCTGTTCTGGGAGACTCTTCCCAGCCAGAATATCCTTTGCTCTCACTCCTCTTTCATCTGGGCTGGCTGACGCCACCGGTGATGATACCTCCATTGATAGGCATAGATAGAAACTTTCTGTAGCCCTCCCCGCCTTCACCCAACGCCTGATCCTCCTGCAGGAGGTTCTCCCATCCTTGCCTCACCTCTGCGCCCATTGCCCTTGAACACCATGACCCAGGCTGAACGTGTTCTGCTAAATAAGGTTTCCTCATGCCTCGTAGACTGACGTGAGCTTTTCCCCATCTGCACTAGTGACATATCAGATGAGCAAGATCACATTTGCCTTCACGGCTAAAGTTCATATACAGCTTGTCATTAATTAGTAGATCCATGTCCTTTTCATCCTCCATTATGATCAAGCCCTGAGTTCTACCAGTGGAGATGTAAATAAGCTCAGCTAGACGCAGTCCTTGACAAGTCCGTGAGTAATTTCCCTCCAGCCTTGATCCCTCGTCTTTCAGCAATCCCCTCCACCATCTCCCCTCAGTTACAGTTTCTCCTCCACACCACAAGTTCTCTACCCGTCTTTTGCTGTGGTTTCATTCATAGCTCCCCATCGGCCACCTTAGCGAGTGCTTTGCTGAAATCTGCTTTGACCAGATTGGCTTCGTTTCCTTCTCTAAAAAAGCAGCTGTCTTCCTCGTCCAAGTTACTGGGTGAACTAGTGCATGACTGTGATGGGGCAATGACACCCTTCCTAGTCTGGCCTGGGGGAAGGGCAGGGAGGACCATGCTGGCACATCTCTGGTGGACACCACATCTCCAGCGTCTATGGAGGAGGCAACATAGCCCTGTGCGCAATATTTTGTTTCTCAGTTACCAGCTCGGTGAGCTATGGTTAATAACTGAAGGGCTGTGGGAGGAAACCAGCCACCTCCAGCTCTCCTGCCAGACTAGGGGGTGAAGAAGAAAGTGAGAGCAAGGACACCTTTTCCCTGGGAATGGAGAGAGAAAGGCCAATCCCCAGATGCCTAGGGGGCAGCGAGGACAGATGGTCAGGGAGGGCATGGGGATGGGGGGGGAGCCTCCCCCTGCTCCAGAGGAGCCCCAGGAAGAGCCCATGGCTCCTGGAGGCTGTAAATCCCCTGCCTGGGTCTGTGGGATCCAGGACCACACGTGACAATCATGTCAGGTCAAGCCTGGATGCAGACAAATAGACAACAACATGCATTTGGATGCGACTGAAGAGCAGGACATGAGAGGTCATGCGTTCACCAGAAAAGGAAGGTGACTCTCAGAGGACAGGGAGAAGGCAAACCGTGTAGAGAAGATGACTCTGAAAGCCCTAGGAGACACGGCATGCAAGAGAGAGCATGATGCTGAAGGTATGAAGCACAGCTTGCGGATTTATAGATGTACACGAGTGTTTGGAGAATGAGTCCTGGCACTGGGCATTCAATCCATCACCGTGACCAGATCTAGTGTCCACCTTTCTATGGGGTGAGTGGCTGGAGGGATCTCGGGATGAAACCCCTTGTGCTTCTGTATCTGGAAATTCTGCTTTCCTCGGTCTCTTGCCACAGAAGAGACTGGTAAGAGCAGGGGATGTCTTGTCAGAGTGAGCAGGAGTAAGACATGATCCCTGGGCTGAAGCAAGGCAGACTCGAATGGCAGAGACACTATAGGTGGACCATGGGGATAACTTCCCGTGGAGCTCCATTCCTGGGGCAGGAGTGTGCTTGCCATTGTGCTGGGCTGTCTGGTTAGCACAGAAGGTTCTCCTAAGAGAGATGCCCTGGATCGACTAGAGTGAGGAGGAAAGTCCTACAAGCTGGTCAGAAAGGTCCATCTGCCTTTCAAGTCCATTAGTGCTTGGAAGCATGTGACTTTTCTAGGTCCTGCAGCAGGAAAATCAAGCAGGAAAATAGCATCCTGGGCTAGGTGTTTCCATAAAAAAATCAGGCCCTCAGCCTACCCACACAGCAGCAGAGTAGCCACCAGCCATGTGTGCATTCACCAGGGAGGGACACGGGAGCCGTAGCTCACTGCAACCATCCACATTCACCTGCAGGTTGTGGGTCATGTGTGACAAATGTGGTCACCTCATCGTGCATCCCCCCTCTGGTATGTATGCATGGATGTACTGAGAGCCCAGAGCGCTGGTACTTGGCCAGCATGAGATGGCTCGAGGCTGAACACAGCAATAAGGTTAATTTTGGAGAACTGGCTTCCACAGCAGAGACTCTAACCAAAGTGTTAATAAAGCATATTCCTTCCTAGAAGACTTAGCCAGGTCTAAGCGTCCCACGGCATATGAAGAAGACAGGACCAAAGGTATCTAGCTGGGACACAGGCATGCGGTTCCCACCTCTGACACCAACCCCATGGGACACTGGCACCTCTCACCCCTCTGTCCCTCTGCTTAGGGACAGCAACACTTCTGCTTTGGTGTCTGAGTACTGAGCATGGTGGGCACCCACACACACCCCAGGACCTGTGGGTGCCACCAGAGCATGAACTGCAATACCCACCAGCAGAAAAGGAAGGCAATAACCCCAGTGCTGTAACAGGTCTGTCCGGTCTGTCCCAGACTGGCAGACCCACCCAAAGCTTTCAGGACTCATTACAACAGTCCTCAGCACACAATAAAACACCACCATCACCTCACCGACCTGCCCATAGCTGCAGATTTTGTTCCCACTCCCTCTTTCCACCACGCCAGAAGCTGGAGATACCTATTGCTCAGAGCAAGGTCAATCCTTTCTCGCTGGTGGAGAGGCTGGATGTGGTGTCCAACTAGGAATGACCAAGAGTATGAGAACTCAGCTGTGCATTGGGTGGAAAAGCAGCTCAGAAGGTTGAAACCTGCTGCTTCATCATTTCAGGATGTGCTTCCCGGTGCGTGGTGTGAAAACCAGCGGTAGCTTTCCCCATGGCACCACGGAGCCTCCCACCCCGTTGCCCTCTTCTCCTTGCAAGTCCTGCTGTCACCCAGCAGCATAGGAGGGGGCTCAGCTCCACGAGGACCTCAGGTTGCAAGTTCATCCGCTGTGGGCTACGTGACTCCCACCACGCTCCCATTTACAGAGAGTAAGGGGAAAAGAAATCACAAAAAACAAATCCCAAACTGCCAGGAGAATGGTCTCAGGGGAGCTGGCAGCGCCATGCAGCAGCTCTGGAGCAGGGATGTAAAGGTTGAATATATTTGTATATATTTAATATATATCATATATATTATTATAAAAATATTCGTGTTTTCCCTTCTTCCCAAAAAAAGCTCTCCCCTGGCCCATTCCCCCCCGATCACATAAGAGCCTCACCAGAGCAAACGCTGCCCAAACACCGAGTGAGCCCTCCAAAGAGAAGGGCAAGGCAAGTGCAGAAACAGCACTGACTGCCGCCGGGAAAGCAACACCGCAACTCCCCCTGCTCCCTAGCATCTCCTGCTGCAGCGGGAGTGTCCACAGGGCCACCATCACCAGACAGCGTGCCTGGGAGTGGGACGTGGAGCCCTCGGAGAGCCCGGCGGGGGGTCCCTGCAGCAACCCCAGCCGGCCGCGCTGCTGCCCAGGTCCCAGCCTGTCTGACCGGGCAGCTAGGAGCTTTTTTTTTTCCTTTTATTCTATTCTGGTTTATATTACCCTATATTTATTCTATTCTTGTTTATATTTATTCTATTCTATTCTATTCTACTCTATTCTATTCTATTCCATTACATTCAATTCTTTTTATTTTTAACATTTTCTTTTATATTGTTTTATTTTCTACACACTCTTAGTGCCTGCTATGCAACTGAATGAGCTGCTGAGGGTCACAGATGTACCCACAGATTTCTCCATCCTCTGGCTTTTCTCCGCACATGGATCCCCCACCACGAGGAAGGATTCACCCTTACAGGAACAGGCTCCAGGAGCCCACTGGAACCTCCAGCGTCCCTCTCCACGTGTCAGGGAGCACCACCGCTGCTCCCCGCCTGGGAGGGAAGCAGAAGAGCTTCGGTTCACCTGCTCTCCTCGCAAAGGGAAAGCGATGCAAAATGTCACCGAGCATCTGAACTTCTCAGGGCGGCACGGTGCGGGTGCTCTGCTACGGCACCATCTGTCCATCTGCGCCTGCCCAGCAGCAGGACGGACAGGCAGGCTGCTGAGCCACCCTCTGCTCCCGCTCAAGACCCCCACACTGCAAACTCTGCGCACTGTGTGCACGCTTGCACCCTGCTCTGCCATGCTCCCGCACGCCACACCTGTGCTCGCACATGCCCCACCACGCGTGTGTGCACCGGAGGGGCCAGACGCACACGCAAACCCCCCAAATCGCACCATCTGCCACGGGGTCACATCTACCTGCAGTTGCTCGAGGTGCTCACTGAGCATGCCAGTTCCCCGCTCAAGCACGGGCAGGGAACAGGCAGCAGCGCAGGCAGGGCTCTGGGGAAGGGGACAGACCCAGGCAGGGAGGACGTGGCATCTCCCTGCTCGCTGGAGCGGCGGCTGCAGCCCGTGGCGTCAGCTCCGAGCAGGCTCCCAGCTCCAGGCGCGGTGGCATGCAGCATCCGTGCCATGGCACAGCGGGAGCTCCTGGCCCTGCTCCCGGCAGCCCGGCTGAGCCCGGTGCGGCAGCGTCCGGGAGCAGCCATGGGGCAGCGTGTGCCACGAGCATGGCTCTCCACAGCTACCGGCAGCCTGGTGCCACCGGGATGGAGCACGTGAGTGGTTTGGGCCCTCCTACCCTGTGCCACGAACCTAGGGAGCGCCTGAGCCTCCCCCAGCCCCTTCTCCGATGGCTCAGCCTGCCCTGCAGATGCTGGCAGCCGGGATGCTGCTCCGATCCCTGCCCTCCAACACCTCCCAGCTACAAAACAAACACCTCCCAGCTACAAAACAAATTATTTCCAAGCGGTTAATCCCGACAGAGACCCCCTGCCAGCAAGCCAAGCTTCCCGCACGCTCGGGGATGGAAAGGCACAGGGCAGGAGCCCATTGCCCCACGGTGCTCAGGGATGCAGGGATCTGCTGAGGGTTTCAGCCCAGTAGCTGCCTCACACTGCCCCTGCTCCACTCATCCACCCCCACACGCTGCCCAACATGCTCTCATCCCCACCCCAGAGCCTGCAGAGCAGGATGTGGCCACGCTGGCCAGCCGAGGACCGGGCAGTGCCCTCGCCTCTCTTCAGCTAACTTTTTATATCAGCTGGCACCTAACTGATGTGTTTTGCTGGCTTGTGGCCAAGCAGCGGTGGGACATCACTCCGGAGCAATCATGGTTTGCCGGTGGGAGCCCGAAGCCCCTGTTCCTTGCCCACCCCAGTCCCAAGCAGTGGGCATGTCACACCTGCTCATTGCAGCCTGCTTGCCCCAGCACATGTGCTCCCACACACCAGCATCCCCCAATGCCCCCAAAACACCTGAGCCCCTCGGCCTCCCAATGGAATGACGCTCATCCTCCCCCAGGACCTGCATGAGCATCGCCCCGGCACCCGTGCGGGCAGGGCTGGGGGATATGTTACTGCTTTTTAATGGTGTTTATTATTTGGCAGCCCTGCCCCGGGGCTGATCCCGGTGCCATCATGCATCCCACACTGCGCACACCTCCGGTACGCCGGCCACCCAGGACTATTCACAGCTGCCGGCCGAGGTCATTTTCCTCACCGGATTAGCTCCCCGCCGCCATCAGCTGATGCCCACTGCGGCACGGCACGGAGGAAGGCAAGACCCAGCCAGCCCCAGCTCCACAGCTTGCCGGCCACCCTTCCTCTTCCTCCTCCTCCTCCCTCCGTCCCGCGTGGGGCCATGGGCTGGTGAGGCTCGGCACAGGCTCGGGCCCCGGCGTTGTGTAAGCTGGCGGGCTCGCTGCCCAAAGCCGCCTTGCCCAGAGGTTTCATAACGGTGCAGAGCCTGCATGACCCATCTGCCTCTCCCCAGCTGCAGCCAGAGTGGGGATGGACTCATCCCTTGGCTTCTCCCCCAGCCCCTCTGCGCCCCTGAACACCACCCCCCACTCCAAACCCGCTGCTGCACCCAGGACAGACACACACGGGGCCATGCTTCCAGCCGTGCTGAGCTGCAGCCCACCGTGGGACCTGACCCCGAGCTGCTGTGTGCCCTCAGCCAGGAGCCTGTCCCCTGAGCACCACCTCACCCCACCGCTGATCCAGAATCCCGGCCAGAAGCATGTCCTCAGCCTTTGCTCCAAAATTCAGGATATTTTCTGCTTCACAACAGAACATCCCGGTGCTCCCACGCCCTTTGTGAATGGAAACGAAGGAGCAGGGAGGGGGCTGGGCTCTGCAGGCAGGTCTGCCAGGGGTGACCTGTCCTTCACCACCCAGCCCGGTGGCCCCAGAGCAAGGTGACCTGGGAGAAGCATCCTCCAACACACCCAAATTGGGTAGAGACAAACCGTTGGTCTCCTCGGAGGAATTGGCTGGTTTCCCCCATTTATTGGGGTTTCTGAAAATGTTGCCTGGAAAGGATGGGAGACACTGTCCATCCCACCCCGGCAGGGACATTCTCCACGCAGCCCCGGCCCCGCGGGTCTGATACCCAGCACCTGGCCAGAGTGTGCGGGCAGGTCGTGGGACCCCGGGCAGCGGCTGGGGTTTGGGCCATCACATTTGAGATTCCTGCCCCAGCATCAGAGACAGCTCCAAAACTGTCACTCAAACCAATTTCCATTAGAAACTGTCATTTTTAGGAAACAATTTTTCTTAAATTATATTTACTTGGAGTGTGCTGAGAAAGCCTTGGAGATTGCTCTGGAAACACCCAGCCTTCCCACAACATTTAGTATTGAAATTTTCCATCAAAACTGTTTTTTACTGTGCAGGCACTTCTGATCGAAAATGCTTAATGACAAAAATCTCAATGATTTCACATTTACTTTTATCGGCCATTTTGCCTAGTGCCAGTTGAGAACCGTAGAGGTACCCTGATACTTCAGGTTATCTAATTCATCACAGGGGCAGCTGTCCTGTATAAGAGCCCTATTTCCAGAGGCTCCCCTCATTCCCTCCGAAGGAGAGCTGCTCCTTTCCTCTCCTAGAAATGTTTTCCAATCCCCCACCAAGAAGCCAGTGCTCCCTGACATGCTTTGGGAAACAAAACGCCAAAATGGTGCATTTTGGAGGAACCCAGAGGGCTGGGGTCAGGCAGGCGGAGGCAGTGGGCAGGCTGTGCCAGCCCGGTCCTGCCGCTGTGTGGTACCTGGTTATGACACAGACTTATTGCCACCAGCCCAGGGCCCCGCGGCTGCAGGGTAAACCCCACCACATGTCCCCGCCACGAGGAGAGGATGGGATTAGCTTGTCCATGTGAGCAGGTTTACTCCACAAGCGTGCTCTGACACGGGCTGGCATGTGGGACAGGCACCCTGAAGCTACTGGAGATGCTCAGAGTCACCCTGGAAGAAACCGAGCATCTCCAGTGGTCACCTCCTGCAACGGGACCCAGGACTCCCCTCTCTTCCACATCAGAGCCAGCATCTGGATGCGACCTGGGAGTCATTGAATACAGGATCACCCAAGCTGATGTGCCCTGTTGCCTCCTACTCACTTCAGAGCAGACTCGGTACCCAAGGCTTTGGCAGCAGGAGCTGACTGCAGGCTACCACGGTTGGACATGATGCTTCCCCCAGCTACCTGCCTCCCCATCCCACCATCCCCACATCCCCTGGGCCAGTTCCAGGCACCCCAGGTCCCTCAAGAAGCTGAGTCAGACCCAGTCTGGCAGAGAACTCCTCCAGGAAAACAGGGCACCCTTCAGCCCATCCAGAAAAAGCTCCACCAGAAGCAGTCTAGGGGGATGGACAGGAGCACCCAGCTGGGAACAGCACTGGCGGTGGAAGCATCAAACCAGGATGCATCAGAATGGGGCACCCCACAGTGCCAGCAGGGCTGCAGCTTCCCAGGCAGAGGGGAGAAAACATTCCCCGTGGAGCAATGACCCACAGGAGAACAGTCGGTGTGAGCAACCATGACACGGAACAGCAATGCCGTCAGAGCAGTGGGGTAGAGGCAACGTGAACCACAGAAGATGTCCGGGACTATTTTTCTATGCACAGCAGAGCATGAGGGATGGGTGGAGGGATGGGAGGAGGGATGGGTAGAAGGACGGGTGGAAGGATGGAGGGATGGAGGGGTGGAAAGATGGAGGCCTCCTCAGAAAAGAACATACTCAGCCATGACACCGGTATTTTCTGCATGGTCTAGAAAAGGGTTTTCCAACAAACTTCGAAAATTCAGCTTCCCCACACCCTGAGGACTCACAGAGGCCCCAAGGCTGAGGAGTGTGCTGCTCTGAGCAGGCAGACCAGCATTACGGTCCTACCTGCCTCTTGTGCCCTGGGGAAGCCCTAGCCTGCAGCTCCCATCACCAAGCTCTGGGTGACCCTCACCTCCTCCAGACCACAGCCCTCCTGCAGTTCTCCTTATGAGAGGACAACTTGTGCTGGCACCAACCACTGTTTCACTGTTCTCTCACTGCAGAGACCAATAGTTGTTAACGAGTAGAGGTGCGATTCATTTTTAACTGCATCATCTTAATTGCCGGGCTATAAATAGACTTTCCTGCCCCTTCTCTGGCTCAGCTGCTTTCTCACGTGCTTTGCTCCACGCTGAGGGGATCACAGTCCTGAAAGCTCTGTGCTGCAAGTACCCTCCCCACGCTGCACACGCTGCTCGGAGGGTGCTGGGCCACCGGCAGTGACAGAGCTGTAGGAGCCCAGCCTCTGCCAAGGACAGCCCAAGGGTTTGTCCCCAGGAAGCCCCGCTAGCCCGGCTGCGATGGAGCCCACCGCAGTGAGGGGAACACCAGGGGATCTGTGGGGGTCCCATCAACTTTCCAGTGGCCAGGCAAGCAAGAAGCATGATGCTATGACCTCTCTCCACCCTGTGCTCCACCGTTCCTCTACAAAAGGTCTTCAGATGCTGCACAGGAGCCAAAGAGCCCAAAAGTTCACCAGTATCTTCCAGGCGGTGCATGGGTCCACGAGCTGCCAGCAGCGCTCCTAGCTGTGCCCTCCTCAACTGAGGACAGCCCTGTCCCCCAGAGCTCCTGCCTTTGGGAAGGGGTGAGATGCCTCTTGGCAGCTCAGTGCTGGGTGCTGCGTGGAGAACATCAGAACCAGCCCTGTCATGACCTGGGTGCCCAGCCCTCAGAAGGGGCCCTTGCTCAATGTAGTGTCACTCCTCTGTCCTTGCTCTAAGGAGGGCAAGAAGAGCTGGCAAATACACCGGGTCACTTGAACCTGAGCCTGGCATTGAACTCCTGACCCAGAGAGCAAAGCCTCCTGGCCCAGGCAAATCCCCTCGGCGAGCCCATCCCGCCTCTCCTCCTGCCGGGGGATTTGTGGGAATTATCCTCCCTTCGCCATCCCCCCCGTGGTCCTTCTGCCTCAGCCTCCTCTCTGCCTTGTGTTTTCTATCCCTTAATGACACTAAGAAGGGACACTTTTCCACTAATGCCTTGGGATGTGCTGCCTGGAGAAAGCCTGATGCAGGGATACGGGCTACTCTCCGCTGGGCACAGGGGGCCAGATTCTGGACGGCTTGTGCCAGGGTGGGCTGGGGCAGCCCCCCTGCCGCTCTCACCGGGGATGACAGCTCACCTGGGATGCAGCAGCCGGAACATCTGCATCTCCAGGCCGCTGCTTGACAAGTTAATGAAAATATTCTACGGGCTAATTAAACTCATTTAACACTAACCATATCCATGGATTAATTAGAAAAAGCAAAATGGCATTGGGCTGGAGACCAAGCAGCTCCCAGCGACGCAGAACAGGTACATGGCTCCCTGCAGGGATGAGGTGAATTCCCTGGGCTGGAGAGAGCTAGGGCAGGTCGAAGCACCCTCCTCATCTTCACCAGAGCACAAGTGGTTCCGAAACTCCCACACACACATGCTCTGGGTGCAGCAGGCCTAGCTAAGCCCCACAAGCAGGCATGGGGGACAAGGTGCAGGGCTGGCTCTGGAGAGATGGCAAGGTGGCCATGGAGGGACAACAGCGGGTGGCCCTGCGCAGGGCAAGGGCAGGCTCATCTGGGCACCAGCTTCTGCAGCTGCTGCTGCTCCGGCATGCGCGGCTCTGAGCCTCCCCCTGGCACGGAGTGGCTGTGCTGCTTCTCCCTGCCTTAGCCTGGGTGATCCTCCCTCTGCCCTGGGTGATCCCCCCTCCCTGAGGCAGGGGCCAGAGACAAGAAAGCAAGAAGATCCCTGCTCCCCAGCATGGAGGTGGGTCATTCTGGCTTCCCTGCCAAGGGCAGCGATAGCCTTCTGCCTCGAAGTCTGCCAAAAAGCAGGATCAGATGCCAGGAAAGTAAAATAAGAGCCTAAAAGAGGCCCTTTTTTACTCCAGCAGGATTTCTCAGAGGTGCAGCCTGATCGGCGGACCCACTTACAGGAATGCTTGGCTGCAGCTCTCCAGCTGTGATGACATCGTGTCTCTTCCTATCTCATCACGCTGCTTGCACCACTCTCCTCTCACAGAGGAGTGGAGATGAATCATTCTTCTCCCCCTGAACATTCACAGGCACACAAAAAAACCTTCTTGGGGGCCCCTTCCTTAATGCCCCTCTGCTTTGCTCTCCCGTCCCATAGTGGGACACAGTGAGCTCCCATTGTGTCCGGGGATGCCAGCAGAGAGCAAAGTTGGGAGCAGCTGGCTTCCTAACCTTGAAACAGAGATATAACCCAGTGAGGGGATGTAAAGGATCCGTCCCACTGTCCCAACCACCAGCACAATGCAAATGTCAACCAAGAAAGAGCCACAAGATGCTGCTGGTCGGGAATCCACCCACAAAACTTTAGATGGAGTAACTATACCATGAACTGCCCTAAGCCCTGGGAGCTGCTGCTGGATAACGCTGGGAGGAAAATCCCCAGAAGTATCCAAAATACTCTGATTGTTGCAAATGTTGGATTTCTCCCTGTCTGAGCTGATGGACACAGAGGAGCCTGGTGGGACAGGAGCAGTTGGTGGGGACTATCCAGTGTCCCAGCCACATTTAGACCAGACCAGCATGCTGCATGGAACCACACAATACCCTCCAGATCGACGGGGTCTTGTAAAACCCTGCCATCACCTAGCTCCTACAGCAATGAAGGAAACCTCTCATCCACAAGGACAAGCCTCCCAGCACAAGAACAGCAAGGGACTGGGGTGGGGGGTGACGCCTGAGTGTTCAGAGAGCCTGAAACCATGACCCACAAGGACCTGCACCCTGCTAATGAGAGGAGGAAGCCAGGCATTGAGCCTGGCACTGCCATCCCCAGGCAAGGTGGTGGCTGGGGAGGGACGGACAGCAGCAGAGAGCCAGGAAGGTACAACTGGGAGTTTGCTGTAGGGAAAGAAATGGTATGAAAAGCACAGAAAGGGATTAAAAAAGACAGAGATGAAGGAGAGAGATGGGGAAAAGAGGATGCAGGAAGCAAAAGAGAAGAGACAGCCGTGGCCTACAGGGTGTGAATTTTCTCACTGAGTGATGAAGGCAGCAATGAGGCACCAAGCAAGCAGTAAATAAGCAGACATCAGTCCCTATGGAGAGGCTGCGCCCTCCTGGCCCCGGGCTGCGGCAGCCGGCACCCTGCTCGGCATAGCCCTCTGCCCCACGCACCGGCTGCCCATCCCTTCCCGTGCCTGCCAGGGAGATGAAGCTCTTCCCCCGGCACAGCACGGCCAAGCCCACCCATGTTCCTCCCAGCTCCCTGGAGGTGATGCTGGGACCAGAGCTTCAGCTGGGACCCCACGCAGAGGGACCCCTGTGCAGCACCCAGCTGCTTTGCTCCTAACCAGCGCCTCTGTGCACATATCCCGCAGACAGAAACCCGCTCCTTACCAAAAATCAAACCCACTCTGCTACCAAAAGAGCCGAGAGCGACTTATTTTTTGTGCACCAGGGCCTCTAATCCCCCTTGCAGGATCGTGCAGCAGCTGCACAACGAATACCAAAGCACCACAGAGCAACAGGGTCTCCCCAAAACCAAAGCCCGTCAGCACACAGGGGGAGCCTGGAGCTGGGGGCTTGGCTGCTGACAGCTGGGATAGGTTCATTCCATGAGGGGGTTGAAAAAATCGAAATTATTTCCTATCTGAATCGGTGAAACCACGTAGCTGCCTCCAAATATGCATTACTGGCCAGAGAAGGGGCTGACAGGGTTTTTCCATAGTTCCCAGCTGTGCTGTTTGGCACTGCAGACTCCATTAATTTTATTATTCTTACTATTTCTGCATGAATTTTCAAGCCAAAACCATCACAACCCCAGCAGATGCACTATTTGCTTAGCAGACATCAACATCAACTTTCAAACACGCGCAACCTCTCCCACCTCTGCTCACCCAGGGTTTTCCGAGCAGCCCAGCTCTCTCCACACTAGGCAAACCTTGGCAGAGAAGAACCGGGAAAATCCCACCCCACTGGCAAAGCTCTGCACAGCGCCGGGCATGCGGGGTGTGATGGAGAAGAGATGCCCAGGGCGCCGGGCATGTGGGGTGTGATGGAGAAGAGATGCCCAGGCCACGCCACAGCTCAGGGGTCCCCCAGTCTGCAAGGACAGTCCCCAGTGGCATCCCACCTCGCTGGAAGTGGGAGAGTAAGGCTACAGAGAGGGGGGAGCGGCGGGGTGCAGGATCCATGTGGGATCCATCCAGCTCGTACACAGCCAAATACCTGATCCCAGCAGCACCCACAACACCGCCTGACCCTGCTCGCCCACCCTGCACTGTGGGTGCTGCCATAAGGGTCCCTGCTGATGCCCTCCTGCTCTCATCCTTTCCCTGCTTTGCCAGAGCCTCCCAGGGGGATGCTGCTCACGGGGGAGCAGCACGACAACTGGCAGGGTGGGGGTCCCAACAGACACCACTCAGGGCTGCCCCTTGTCCCCTCTAACCCTAAACTGACCACTCCTCTGGCTCAAGAGGAAGGGGCTGGAGGAGAGCCACTGCCCATAGCATCATGAACACTTCTCCCTGGCCACGCTCAGCCCCAGCTCCTGACCAAAACACTGGCCAGCATTCCTCCACCCCAGCAAGCACCGAGCCCCGCCGCCTGGGTTTGGGACCGGGGACTCAGCTCAGCCCCGGCTCTCAACCACCCCAGCCCCACTTGCTGCCTGCTCTGCCTGTCCCCACTACCCTCAGCACACCGGTGGCCGGCACACCCGGCTGCATGCGGACACGCTGCAGGGCCACCAGGACGTCCCCACCACGGAGGAGCCGCCACGACGCTTACCTGGGTCTCGGAGAGGTTGAGCTGCCGCGCTAGCTCCGTCCTCTCCCTGCCCACCACGTACTGGCAGCGCTGGAACTCCAGCTCCAGGCGGTAGAGCTGCTCCGCTGTGAAGGATGTCCGCGTCCGCTTGGGCCGGTCCAGGTCCAAGCCCTTGGGGAGCACGATCTCCCGGATCGTCCCTTTGGCATCTGAGAGGGAAGCGGGGAGAAAGGCTGTCAGGAAAAAAAGTCTCCAGGGAGGAAAAAAGCTGGGGGGGGGAGGAAAAGCAGTGGCGGAACTGGACCAAAAGGCCAGTTACTGGGGGAGGAAAAGCTGAGTTAAACCCCATCAGGGCTGCTGCCCACCTGGGGGGCTCGCTGAAGCAGTAACTGTGAAAATCCCCCAAGCTGCAGCTAAAAGAAGCAACATCCCATAGTTCGGTTGTCCCCTCTGGCCCCAAATACTGCAAGTTTATAAACCTCCAGGGAACGGTAACAAGTCTTCACGATTATTATTTTTTCCTCAAAGAGATAAATAGAAACAAAAAAGTCTTTAAGGAAAACAGACTGTTTAGTCACAGAAATAATAGTTTCTGAAAGCCAGAAGCAGAAAGGAGTTCTATACCAAGAAAGAGTTATAATTAATTTTTTTCATTATAATAATATATATTATTTTTTATTTCTGTCCTTCCAGAAAAAAATTATCTCTGTTACAATTCCCTCCTTTCCAGAATTGTTCTCATTGAAGGGCTATTTTCTTGAAGAGCAGCAGCTCCTGCTTTGGGGCAGCTCTTGGCTAAAGGGTGCCCGGTGCTGGGCCCCACTGTCAGGGCTCCTGGCTCCCAAGCCCAGGGGGACCCGAGGTCCCCCCAGCCCTGGCTGGAGGTAAGTGGCTTTATCTCTTTCTGGCTGACTCAGGCGTGAAAGAATTATAAAATTGCTGGGGCAGGAAGGGGGAAAACGGTGAGGAGCAGCCTGGGAAGGGATGATGGAGCCGGCACAGGGACAGCAGAGCTGGCATGGGGATGGTGGGAGCAGGGGGCAAGCACAGGGTGGGGAGAGGGTGCCCAGTCCCGAAGCCGGTTTCCCACCGCTATGTTGTGGTACGTGGCAGAGGCACCATCCCGGTCGGGCCAGCCCACTCCAAGCTGGAGCACAGCACTACAGAGAGAACCAGGGCCACAGAGGGACTGGGGAGGGTCTGCTGGGACCAGCAGTGTGGGCTCCAATCCACACCCCCAAACTCCATGGGTGAGCATGGGGCTGCCAGAAAGGAAAGGGATTGGAGGTATCTCTGGTAGGGAATCTCCAGTGGGATCAGGACGCCAGCCTGGGAACCATTTTGCAAGGGAAAACGTGTTTGCAGAGATGATGCCCAGACCACGTCCGCACTCCCGTGCCCACGCCATGGTCCCCCAACACAACAACAGCCGGGGCTGCCAGCGACTAGTGGCTAACAGAGACACCCATGCTTCCCAGCCGCAGCTGCAAGTAGCTGCCCCTCCACCCTCACCGCTCCGTACGGCGCTGCCGGCATTATTACGGGTATTATTTATTGTTATTTCCCCCCAGCAGCTGGGGCACGGGGTGGGGGGAGCGGGCTGGGCACAGCAGCGGAGGGGAGGGAAGGAAGCAGAGCCCGCGGTGCCAGTGTGGCAGGGAAGAGGCAAAACCCCCCGCTGCAGCCCCCGCAGCACAAGCAGGTCGCAGCCCTATGGCACACCGCCGATCCTCCCCACTGCCTGGCTGGCCAGGTTTTGGGGGGGCCCACGGCCACCCCCACCATGCCAGGAAGGCCACAACACCATCTTGCCTGCAGAAACCCCTCCTGAGAGCCCATCAGCTGCTGGACCCCAGACCCCCAGCACCCGCCAGGTCCTGCCGTGGCTGTCCAGGGTTTTCCAGCAGCTGCTCCGGCGGGGCTGAGGCGACAGGTTCTGCTCTTGCGGCCAGGCTGCACCTGATGGCAGCATGTCCAGGACCAGGCCTGGGACTGACACCCCCCAGACGAGGTCTGGGGCCGAGGTCACTGACTTCTTCCCCGCCATAGTGGCTAAATACGACGAGGCAGGGCAGGCAGAGGCGGCGGGGGAGTGGGAGGGAAGGCGAGTGGGCAGCAGCTTCAGGAAACCCTGAGCTGGTGAACAGCAATTTCACAGCCTGCACACGCTGCAGCACAGCACAGCAGGCTGGGGGACACATCCTGCACACCAACCCACACAGCGGAGCCGGCACGCACAGATGGCCCGGTAGGCCCAGGGACAGACCACGCGCACACGCATGTGCACGAGGGACACCTCTCCCCTGCACAGGGACACACCATACGCACCCATGTGTACAGGGTCTCTGCACCGACACAGCTGCCAGGGCATTTCTGGGGTGCATGCCCGCTCCGACACCCCCAAATGCATCCCTCTCCACGCCGGGGCTGGCGGCACACACGCCTCGGGATGCGCCTGGGGGCACGGGAGCCCGCGGCCCTTCTTGGTGCCCCCCAAACAGCACCACTGTCCCTGCACCCACCCGCATCCCCCAGGCACAGTGCCGGGGCAACCCCCACAGGACCAGGCCGGGAAGGGAGCACCCCGGGATCTGCCCCCTCCCCTTCCAGCTGCCACCGGGGCTGCAGCCCCCACACTGCCAGTGGGACCAGCTCCAGAGCGGCCCGGCTCGTCTCATTAATCCCCTAAGCACCTGCCCACTGCCGGCTCACACCCCGGCCGTACCCGCGGCCAAGGGTGGCCGCCAGCCCTGCCGCCCCGATGAGATGGGGATGGCCGGGCGCCCCGTTGCGCCGGCTGGAGGCTCCGTCCCGGCCAGTGCCCAGTACCGTGCCGTCCCGGCCGAGCGGGACCTGGGCACAGACCACCGCGCCGCTTCCCAACGGGATCCCACCAAAGGCCGAGGCCGCACCAGGAGCCCCGGCCACACCGAAGCCACCGGGGACGGGCAGCCCCGGGGCAGCCACTCCACACCGGGCAGCCACGGGGAGATGCGGTCCCAGCCCCGTGGCAGGCAGCGGGATGGTGGGGAGCGGCCCCCACAGCCAGGGCCGAAATGAAAAAGATTTTAAAATATATTTCAAAAATTTTTTTTTTTTTTTAAGAAAACCCCGCATTTTGCAGAAAACTGACCTGGAAGCGCTTCCCTGGCGCCGGCCAGTGCTTGGCACCTACCCCACCCCCGGGAGCGCGGCCCGGCCGGGGCACGGCTGGAGCGAGGGGCTTGGCCCCGCCACCGGCTGTGCCCCCCGCTGTCCCCTCGCTTTATTTCGGGTCCGCTCCTGTTGGTTTGCAGCGTTTCTCCCCGCCACCATTTTGTCCGCGCCGTAAAGGCTGCAGCAAGATGGTGAGACCAGCCGCTGCCAGGCAGGGGTCCCCGGGGCCGGATGAAGCGGGGACCCTGCCCCAGGCTTGGGGACCGACCCCCGGTCTGCTCCCTGCCCCGGGCCCGTCGGGGCGGCCCCGGTAAGGCCGAGGCCGGGCGGAGGGGAGGTCTGACCCCGGCCTGACCCCGGCCTGGGCGACCACCGAGGGCCCGCAGCCACCCCGAGGTCTGCTCCCTAGCACTGCCCGCTCCCCCGCCGAGGTGCACGGGGAGGGCTGGGGCTGCGACAGCCGGGCTGTCGGCGACAGTCACCTATCGCGACAACCGGGAAAGAGGCTTCGGCGGCCGGCAGGGCTGTTTGCACCCGCTTCGCAGCTTCTGGGCGGGCCGGGGTGCCCGAGCCGAGCCGCGCCGCGCCGTGCCAGGCCCGCGGATGACGAACGAGCTGGGACCCGGCCCAGGCCCCACCGGCCCCGGGGCGGCACGAGAGGACGGGCACGGCCGGGTCGGGGCCGCCGCTCCGCTCCCTGCCGCCCTGCCCGAGCGCTCGGCTCGGCGCCGGGGCAAAGGCCGGGCGGCCTCGGCCCTGCTCACCGAGCGGCCGCGGAGCTTCCCCGGGCTGCGGCGGAGGCGGCGGAGCATCCCCGGGGAGGGCTCGGGATGGAGGCGCGCCGCCGCCCCGGGAGCCCCCGCCCCGGGGAGCGCTCGGCACCTGCCGCTTCCCCGCCGCGGCACCCCAAACTTTGGGGGTTCGCCTTGTACAAGCCGCGCTGCTGCCGCCGAGCCCCGGGCCGGCGGGCGGCCGAGCGTGGGCAGCTCGGCGGGATGCGCCGGCTCTGGGTCCCGCCGCGTCCCGAGCTCGCCGCGTTCCCGTCCCCGGGCGAGCAAGCGATATTATAAAGAGAAAAAAAAAAAAATAGCCCCTAACTCGCCACCGCTCCATGACGCTTTTCTCCTGCGACAACGCTTTAAAGCAAAGCCGATGCTCTCACCCCTCTCCCGCTGCCCGCCCTTACCCCCGGCGGGGCTCGGCCGGCCCGGGGGCTCTGTGGCCCCGCGGCCGATCCCCTGACCCCCCGTTCGGCCCGCTGCGCCCGGCCGAGCGCGGCCCCTCGGCCGCAAACCGAGGCGGGCAGGCGGGGCGCGCCCGGCCCCGCTGCCGGGAGCCGCACGGCGGAGCGGGCTGGGGGCCCGGCCCGGGCCCCGCCGCACGGAGCGGAGCCCGCAGTAGCCGCCGCGGCGAAGGGGCCGGGAGGCCGGGACTCGCAGCCGGCCAGCGCCCGGGAGCGGCCGGGGATGCGCTGAAAGCGGTGCCGGGGCTGGCGGCGGGGAGACACCGACACACGCACACACACACACACCGTGCCCCATCTCGCTGCCCCCCGGCCCCGGGGCGAGGAGCGAGGAGCCGGCCGGCGGGGGCGAGTGCAGCCGGGCAGTGCCCCGGTGTGGGGAGCGCAGCGCGGGGCCCGGGGACCCTGCCCATACCTCGCACCAGGATGCGGCGGCAGTAGTCCGCCTCGCCGGTTCCCGACGGGCTCTCGCTGTCCGGGGCGCACTCCTTGGAGGAGCCGGGGCTGACCGCCGACGTTCCCGGGATGTCCTTGAAGCCGCCGCGGCCGCCGCCGCCGCCGCGCAGAGCGCTCTCCAGCTCCGCCCGGGTCGGCGCCTTCTCCCGGGCCCGCCCGGTGGCTGCGGGCTCGGCCAGCAGCACGGGGCTCCTGCCAGGCTCGGCCCCTCCATCGCTCATCCCTGCGGGCGCCGCGGCGGGATCAAACATCAGGAGGGAGAGAGGGAAAGAGACAGAGAGAAGGAGAGAGGAGGCAAGACTAGGCGGGGGGGGGAGGGGAGCCCCCCCCTCCCCAGACCCCTTCCCCTCCCCGCCCCTCCCTACCCCCCCACCCCCCCCCGGGGCTCAGCGCCCTGGCAGAGCTGGGGGCACCGTGCCCCAGCTCACCCCCATGGCCGGAGACCGCCAGGGGCCCGTCGCCCTCCCGCCTCTCCGCGGCGGAGCCAGCCCGCTCCCCCCCCGGGGGCTGGCATTTAAACCGTGCACACACACCCCCGCTCCACCGGCCCAGGGGTGGTACCGGGGGCGGGGGGGGCGCGGTGGGACACGTCGGGGCGTCCCGAGAGGGTGCGAGTGGGGGGTAAAAAGGAGTTAAAAACTTTGATAGGAGACCGAGCCCCCCCCAGCTCTGCGCCCTCCCCAGCTCCACCTCCCGCGGCACCTCGCTCCGGGCAAACTTCAGGCGCTCCGGCCGCAGCCGTTGCCCTTCCATGGAGCGCCGGTCCCGGTCCCGGTGCCGGTGGGGAGGCGGCGGGAGCGGGCGGGGGAACAGCCGGTGCCGGGGCTCGCCGCGCTGCGCTGGGATTCGCGTGCGGGGAAATCAGTATTGGGAGATGGGGAGAAGCGGGGTGTGTGTGTGTGATTTTAGGGGGGCGGAGGGGAAGGGGAGGCCGATGGGAGGGAGCTGCAGAGGAAGCGGCCGGGGGTGGGACCGGGGAAGAAGACGGGTCCTTATTCCTCCGGCCCGGCCCTCCCCCGCGCTCCTCTGCGCATCCCCCGGCCGCCGGAGCCGGGAGCGGGCGGACGAGCCCCCGCCGCGGCGGGGAGCGGGCCGTGGGGAAGGCGATGGGGGAAAGGGGCGATTTTAAATTAACGGCCCGGGCACAGACGCAATTTCCTGCTCTCCCGGTCCGTGCCACCGATTGGTAAACAAAGAGCCCCTCGGCGGCCGCTGCCCGGCCCCAGGAGTGCGGGCAGGGCCGGGGGCGGCGGCTCCCGCGGGGACCCCTTCTCGGGGGGCTCACCCGCGGGGAACCCCCATCTCGGCGAAGGGCCAGCCGAGGTAGAAACGGATAAAGAAATAACCTTGCCCCGGTGCGGGTCTGTTTCCCCCCACGCCCCCTGCTCCCCAGGCTGCCCGCACCCCTCCGGGACGGGGGGACTTCGACCCCTCTTCCCCACGGTGCCCTCTGGTAGCCCGAGGGTCCCCGCCCCACCTCCTCCCCGGGACCGGGCAGTGGGGTTGCCCCGAGCATCCCCGCCCTGCTCCGGCACAGCCGCACCCGGCAGCCGCGGGCCCCTCCGCCCCGGCGACCGGCACCGGGACCAGGACTGCGGCGAGCCGCTCCCCGTGCCCAGCGGGGCCGGCCGGGCCCCCGGGCGGCCTCCCGGGGAGGGGGTCCCAGGCAGCACCCCCGCCTCGGCGGACTCCGTTCCGCCGCTCTCTGCAAAGGGGCAGCTCCCGGCGGAGAAGCGTCAGGAGTGCTTCCCCGGGGGGAGCGGGCGGGCGGCACCCCTCTCAGCCTCGTCCCGAATCCCCTCAAATCGGAGTGGTTGGAATGACGGTGGATTAAAAATAAATAAATTAGCTGTTAATCCAATTCCGAGAGCCCAGCATCCCCGAGAGCTCAATGCCCAGTGACCGGGGCTCCAAACCAGTGCCCTCGACGCCCACCCGGCTCTGCTGCTCGCCGCACCGAGCATCGCCCGGGGTTAGGGTGTCTCGGGGGCTGGGCCCGGCCCGGTTCCCCGAGGGAGAGCCCAGCCGCGGCAGAAGGCGGCCGGCTCAGGGGGCTTGCCAGGGACGGGGAGTTCAAGGCCTCCAAGTGCGCCCTTGGGCTGCAGTGGGCCCCAGCGTCCGCCTCTGCCGCAGCCTGTGTCCAGCCCTGGAGTAACCGAAACGGCGCGGAGAAAATAAAAGCCGATAAAGGTCAAAAATAAAATAAAATGGAGGGAAATGAAATAAAAAGAAAAAAGCAGGAGGAAAAGGAAAGAAAGCAAACGAAAAAGGCAGAGCAGGAGGAGAGCGGGAAGCCGGGACGCGGCCGGCCGGGCGCGGAGGAAAGGCTGAGCAGGCTTCACCGAGCGCCGGTGGCCGCGGGCCGCACCCTCGGTTCGGCGGGGCCGGGTCGTTCTCCCCCGGGGAAGGCGGAGGGCAGCCGCTGCCCGGGAGCCACTGTAACGAAATACCCTCCCTCCGCCGAGCCCCGGCACCGGGCGGCGGCTCGGGCCGCCGTACCACCGGGCGGGAAGCAGCCCCGCAGCCCGGGTAGCCCCCGCACCCCGCCGCAGCCCCCCGGTCTCCTGCTCCCCCAATGTCAATTTTTTTTTCCTCGTTATGACCATGGTGGCATTAATTGCAAAGCAAAGGGATTTGCTCTGGGTGGGTCCGAGGTGGCGGGGGAGCCGGGAGGGGAAAATCTCCGGGCGCGAAGCGGCTCCGCCGCTCCCGAGGAGCCGGGGTGGGGGGCTCCGCGCTGCTCCTCGGGCTGCGCAGGGGCAGCGGGGCGGCGGCAGCTTCCCGCCTGCCCTCTCGTCGGCAATAATAATAGCAATAATAATAATAAAAAAAATATGCTGCTTATTTTTATGACATCATTATTATTGTTTTTGTTTTAGCGTTAGTACCGTTCTTGTGTTGTTATTATTATTGCTGTTATTATTATTATTATTATTATTGATTATTGCAATTTTTTCTCTCTCCCTCGGGCCGTGCGGAGCAGACCCCGGCCCAGGGCGGCCCCGCTCTCCCGGAGCAGCCCCGTTTTCTGGCTGGCTCCGGCGGTCGCCTGATTCCATCCCCGCCGAGCCCCCCCCAGCCGCCGCCCCGCTGCCCCCCCGCTCCGGCGGCCGGTGAAGGGGCGAACCCCACCATCCACCCACCCAATATTCCTTCGTTTTGCCGGTTTATGCCCTGGCGAAGGGGCCCGAGCCGCCGCCCAGACCTGCCCGGGCCCGGCACCCCCGGCTCGCTGGACATCAAGGTAACGCCGTGCCGGGGGCGGGGGGGGGCGCCCGGTTCGGCACGGTTCGGCTCGGCTTGGCTGGGGCTGGGCTTGGCTCGGTGCGACCGCGTTCCCCGGCCCAAGGCCCACGCCGGAGGCCTTGCGGGCCTAAGGCTCGGGCGGCGGGGGCCGGGGGGTCCGCCGGGAGCGGAGCCGGGGCTTCCCCGGCCACCAAGCCCGCCACCCCCGGGGAGTCCCGGCCAGCCACGCGCGGCTCTGCCGGGCCAAGGGACCCGCGGCCGTCCGGGGCCGGGGGACCCTCCTCCGCTTCCTCCTTCCCCTCCCCGCAAGCGAACGGGGAGCCCCGGGAAGACCCCCGGCCCCAGCTCAGTGCTGCCGGCTGGGGGCTGCGGGGGCACCGCCGAGGGTGCCCCGGGGCCGGCGCAGCGGGGCCGCGGGCGGGAGCCGGGCCCAGGCCGGGGCAGCGCGGCGGAGCACGGTAACGGCGGCGGGCGCCCGCGGAACGGGAGAGCCGTGCGAAAACACGGGGGGATGGGGCGGGGGCACGGGGGGTCTGGGCAGGGACACGGGGGTCTGGGCACGGACGCGGCGGGACTGGGCGGGGACACGGGGGGATTGTGCAGGGGCATGGAGGGTCTGGGCACGGACACGGGGGGACTGTGGAGGGGCACCTGGTAAATGTGCAGGGACACGGGGGAGCCGTGCGAAAACACGGGGGGACTGTGCAGGGACACGGGTAAAGGTGCACGGGGGACTGCGCAGGGACACGGGGAAATGGGGAATGGACACGAGGGAATGTGCAGGGCCACGGGAGAGCCGTGCACGAACACGGGGGAAATGTCCACGGATAAGGTGTGACTGTGCACGGACACTGTAAATGTCCACGGGCACGGCGAGAGTGTGCACGCACACACCGTGAATGTGCGTGGACCTTGTGTGAGTGTGCACGGACTCGGTGTGAGTGTGCGTGGCCGGTGCAAGTGTGCACGGACTCGGTGTGAGTGTGCACGGCCAGTGTCAGTGTGCACGGCTTTCCCGGGGCTCGGGGGGACTGCAGGGGCTCGGGGCTGCAGGCGCACGGTGTGGCCGTGCACGGACTCACGGACACGGCACAGCCGCGCGTGGGCAAAGTGTAGCCGTGCCGCCTTCTCGTGGGGCTGTTGCTTTGAGGTTTGTTTGGTTGTTCGTTTTTACAGCAATCGGGGTGGCTGCCCCCGGTACAGCCCATGCAATTATCCGGTACAGCCGTGCACCGACACGGGTGGGTGTGCATGGGCACACTGTAATGGTGCACCACCACGGGTGAGTGTGGGCGGACGCACGGCAACGATGCACAGACACGGGTGGGTGTGCATGGGCACACGGTAACGGTGCATGGACACAGGTGAGTGTGCACGGACACATGGTAATGATCACAGACACGGGTGGGTGTGCATGGCCACAGTGGAACGGTGCACAGAAACGGGTGAGCGTGCACAGCCCCGTGGTACCAGTGTACACGTTCCGGCGTGGGTGTGAAGGGATACACCGTAGGCACGCACAAATTTCCTTCTTCATTGCGGGTGCGTGTGCACACGAGACCGTGCACAGCCGTAGGCAGGGCTGCAACGGAAGCGGGCACGGACACGGGTGGAACCGTGCACGTCCTGCGGCGTGGGTGTGCACGGACAAGCTGTACGGTGCACGTGTGGGTGGACACAGATCTACCCGTGCACGGACACGGGTGGGTGTGCACGGGCACGGTGGAACCAGCAACAGGTGATGGTGTGCGTGGGCAGGGCGCCCTGCCAGGGTCCCCCCGGGCGGAGGGTGCACCCACCCTTCTGCAGCGCTGCCGTGCACTGGCGTGGGTCGCTGCCCCGCGGACACGCACGGGACACCCACGGGGCCCCGGGGCTGCTCGCCGGGGACAAGTGACGACCGGGTGGCCTCGGCGGCTCCGCCCGCCCCGGACTCTGACGGCTGCTCCGGGGACCCCGCCAAGGGCGAAGGGCGGTGGGGAGCGCTGGGGGTCCCGGGGCTCCCCCCGGGGGTGTCCAGCCCTGACTTGCCCCCCCCGCCCCCCCGGCAGCGCAGATTTCGTTTCAGGAGCCGCTGTCCTGGGGAGCCCAGAGCGGCCCCGGTGGCGGGCAGGCGGGGGACCCACCTTCCCGGGCGGGAACCACCCGTCCCCGGGCCGCCCCCACGCCCCACCGGGCTGCCCCGCGGGTGGGTGCCCTCCCTGCAGCCCGGCCTGCCGGCCCCGCCGCGCCCGCTCGGATAAAACGAAATCAAACGAAATCAAACGAAATCAAGGCGGGCCAGTAACGCAGCCCCCCCCCCCGACACGGCGGCCCCTACGCCCCGTCAGCGGCCGAGCCCGCCGACACTGGGGGTCCCCGTCCATCGCCCCGAGCCCGCGAGCAGCACCTCCATCCCCGGGGCTCCCCGCCTCAAACGAGCCCGCGACGGCGGGGCCACCTCCACCCGGGGAGCGGCAGGGTCCGGGCTCCCACATCCTTCCCCCTCCTGGGATCTCCTCCTCTAGCATCGCCGCTCCTGGATCCTGCTTCTGGGGCTCTCTTCCTTTAGCATCCTCACTCCTGGATCCTAGTCCTGGGATCTCCTCCTTTAGCATCCCTGCTCCTGGATCCTGCTCCTGGGATCTCCTCCTTTAGCATCCCTGCTCCTGGATCCCACTTCTGGATCTCCTCTGGCATCCCCGCTCCTGAACTCTTCTCCTGGGATCTCCTTCTTTAGCATCCTTGTTCCTCAATCCCGCACACAGGATCTCTTCCTTTAGCATCCCTGCTCCTGGATCCCACTTCTGAATCCCCTCCTCTGGCATCCCCGCTCCTGGCATCCTCTTCCCCAGCATCCTCATTCCTGGGATCCCCTCTCCCACCTCCTCTCTGCAATCCCAGCTCCTGGGGTGCCCACTTCAGGGATCCCAGCTTCAGGGACCCTGCTTCTGGGTTCTCTGCCCTGGGATCCCTGCTCCTGGCATCTCTGATCTGGGCAGCTCTGCTCCCCCTGGCTTGGCATAGCAGGGCGGTGGGCCCAGAAGAGGCCTGGCCCCAGAGCCCCCCACATCCCGGCACTGGCCTGACCCCAAGCATCCTGCTAGCTCCAACTCTGGGTAGTTACTGGCTTGGGGGAGTGGGGTGCAATGTTCTCCCAGCACCCCCACATGCAGAGGCTGTGTTATCTGTGCCTCAGTTTACCCTCTCCAGGTGTGCACAGGACCCTGGGGAAGGTGGTGCAGCTGCAGGACCCCCCCTACCCTTCTCTCATCTCTGGCTGCATCCGGCTGCTGGGGAGCCTGGTGCAGCCAATGTCATCCCTGCAATGAAGGCTGGATGCGCATGGGTGTCCACAGACCAGCATCTTCACTTGAAACAGCCACGGCAGCACCCAGACCAGCAAGGGACGCGGGGCCACAAGTTGCCAAGAGCCAGCCGGGCAGGGGGCTGGAACTCAGAAGTGGGGGCCAGGAGGAGGATGGGCAGACCAAGGGGCTTGGCTTCTCTGAAGTGCAATTGCAGGTTATTCTGCATCACGAGATGCTGCTCAGTGTTTTGTGGCAGTTTTCGGGTTCATGTCCTGCCCTGCACATCACTCCCTGCCCTCCGGCTGCTCCCAGCACTGGGGGCTCGTCAGCCCAACCCACCCGCAGGGCTGCGGGGACACGCAGGTGACAGGGTGTGGGTGCTGTTGGCATGCTGTGTGCCACCATCTGTGTGAAGGTGGATGTGATCACAGCCCCAGGGACCTGCTACCATGTTTTGATGCTACTCTGCTGGAAACCTCCCTCCTCCCAGACCCCAGGGTCCCCCAGAACCCTCATGCGGGGCCCTGCAGCCGCTGTGTACCCCCCTGGGCCTGCTGCTCCCGAGGAGGGGGGGAATTGGCTCCAAACCATGTTCTGTCCCCCAGACACCCACCACCGCCGCACGCAGGTGATTCCAGTTAATAAACATCAAATTAATGTTGTTGAGGGGTCTGTGGAGCCCCTGGGGGTGTGGGCTCCCACAGTGGCCCCGGTTGAGCTGATGGTCCTGGCAGGCAAGGGAGGGCGCAGCAAGGAACAGCAATAAGCCTTCACTGCTCTCAGGGGGAGCAGTGGGGTCCCGAGGGCATGCAGGCAGCATTGGGGCTGGGGGTGCTTCAGCAGCACAGACCCTCCCAAGCCCCCATGGGCTAGTGGGGTGAAGAGACCCCAGGCAGAGAAGAAGGGATGGGATTCCTGGGGGTCTGGGCAAGACCCAGATGACCCTCACAGCCACGGGAGGGCAGAGACCAGCTTTTCCTCCTGGTTTCCACAGCACGTGGGTGTTTACTGTGGGTTGAGGGGACTGCGAAGGGTCTGCAGGGCTATGGCGAGCACCGTCCCCTCCACTGCGCCAGCCCCAGCCCAGCCCCCCCACATGACCGCAGCCACGAGGTGCAGCCACGTGCCAGGAACTGGGCAGCGTGCATGATGCGGGGGCAGGGGAAGGAGGGGGGGTGTCCAGTCACCTGGCCACCACCACTGTGTCCATCACAGCTGACTCAGACCCCAGCGGGAGCATCAGGCAGGGGTGGTCCGCATGGTGTCCCACTGCAGCCACCAAGCCTTGCTGCCATCAGCCTGCCGTTAGTGGCAACCTACAGATAATTGATGACATTGGTGAGGAAGAAGCTGAATGGACTTAGCAGATGTTACAGAGGGTACTAAACCTTGGACATGAAAAGTGCATGAGCTGGGATGGAGGAGAGGTGGCCCTGGCCAGGGACACCCTTGGAGCGGGCTGGGAAGGATGCCCGCTGGGAGTGTTGGGGAATTGGCTGCCGATGATTTGGGTTTAGGGGTAAATCCTAGGAAATGCTGAGGCACCACAAGGTGGGCAGCATGATGTTGCCCCACGTGTCTTGTTTTGGCAGCACACTCTCATCCCGCGCCACCGGGACCGACCTGGTGGTTCAGAGCTGATTCCCCCGCAGAGCTGGCAGGGTCTGGGCCAGGGGCAGGGGTGAGAGCCGTATCCACGTGGGGGCATCCACCACTGCTCGCACGGAGCGGGTGGGCTCATTTCCCAACCCAACGGGACCTTTCATCCCAGCAGGCCAGCAACCATCATGGCAAGAGCCATTAGCATCGCTGCCGTGTCGAGGCTGGCCGGGCTGACACTGACAGACAGCTCTGCGAGCCCAGGGCGAGGACAGTGAGCCCAGCACCGTGCATGCCCCAAGACCACCCTCACCTCCAGCATTGGGCGCATTTCAGCACTCCCCAGGATTACTGCAAACAGCAAATCAAAGCGCGCACTGATTTATCCAAGGAGAAATGCCTAGCACATTTCTGCAAGGTCCTCTGCCCGATGGCAAATCCGTGGCCTCCAGTTCACCTTCTGACCTGCCCTTATTCCCTTGCTCTGTCTTTAAACCATGTGACGGGAGGATTTGGCTTAATGTGTGTCGCTCCAGAAGGAAAGGAGGAGAAGGAGCTCAGAGGGCCCAGAGGTAATCGCTGGCTCCCTGCCCACGGTGCCGGGGTGTTCCTGCAGCTGTGGGGCTGGTTGAAGGCCTGTGTACACCCTGGTCCTCCCCCAGACCTTCCTGCTTGCTGCTCCCTGTGTCACTGAGCCCCTCCGTGCAGATCAAGGCAGGCGGTTTGCAGAGGTTTAGCATTACAGCAGCAATCCCTCAGCTCTCCCTCCGTGCTGCCCGGTGCCTGCAAACAGCCTGTCTCCGTGCTGCCCTTGCTCTGGGTTGGATGTAGGTCCTGTAACCGGTGGGACCTTCCCCACACCCTGTTCTCTGTGCCCCCAGGACCAGGCTGCACCGGTTGCTCTGTTGGGAAGAGCTGGCATCTGGCACAGCTGCATGTATGGCAGCCAGCAGCATCTGCCCTGGCCTCCCCTGCAAGCGGCCAGGCACAGTGGGCAGGAGGGGCCAGCTGGAGCAGGTCGGCTGCCCAGGGGACTTTGGGCAAGAATTAATTAACTTCAGGCTGGGGAGATGTGGGAGGGAGAGAATAGATGTGCACGGGGACCCTTTGCAAAGCCCAGGGCTTGGTTGGGAGGCAGAGAGCAGTGTGGGCGCAGGTGGTGGAGGAGGACGCAGCTTTGTCTGTGGTGGGGTTGGAGGGCTCTGCCATGAAGGTACCTTGAAAAGGTGATTTCCAGCCAGAGGGATGGATCTGCCCAGGTCACCCCGGCTCCATCTGAACTCATCCGTCTGGGCTTGCAGTTTAGCAGACAATGGAGATTTAACCTTGCTGCTGCCAGATGCTTGGAGGGATCTCAGTGAGGAGACAGCGGCTGCTGCAAAGGGCTGGGGTCGGAGATGCCTGCTGCTACCCTGCCTGCCACCCTGCCCATCACCCTGCCCATGACCTGTGGGCTCAGTACTGCTCCTGTCCCATCCCATCCCATCCCATCCCATCCCATCCCATCCCATCCCATCCCAGTGCCCAGAGCATACACAGACTCAAGCTGAGGCCATGGGAGCAAAGCCAGCCCCTCACTCAGAGAGCACAGGGCCTTGCAGGGTACTTGGGGGAGAGCTCCTGGGGGATCACTGTATGGGGCTCCCCCCCACCCCCAGGCTGGTGTCTCCATCTCCCAGTGCAGAAAACAGGCTGCACGAGCCCCTGGCTGGTGTACGTTGGCACACCTGCAGGTACCTGCTGGCAGGAATTGCTTTAGGAAACCTTGTGCCAAATGCTTCCAAACAGCTGCTCCAAATCCAGAGGACCTGGTCACTGCCTGTGTCCCCAGCATTATCCACCACAGCCACAACAGAGTCCCCAGACAGCACCAGTCCCTACAATCCCTCATCCCAGTGCTGCAAGCGTGAACAGCTCTGCCGGAGTCACTCCTGCCCAGTGCCAAGTCTGAGCTGCCCCCAGTTCTGTTCCCCACACCGTTGGTGTTGCCCCTCACTGCAAGCCCAGCACTGGGGGAGGCTTTGGCTGCCTGGGCTTGGGGATCTGGGCACTTCCCAGTGCAGGAGAATGCTGTGGCATTGTGCCCCAAGTCCTGTCACCAGCCCAGGTCATAACGATGGGGATGGGGACAGAGACAGGGCTGGGGCTGGGGACCAGGACAGGGACAGCCTCCCAGCACACAGCCCTCTGGTGAGCTGAGTGGGGCCCTGCTCTCACTCTGGGCCCAGGCACAGGGGTATATTGCATGACTGCTGGTGAGACTCCTTCCCTGGGGTGCTGCTGTCCCTGAGCCCCGCACCTGAGGGACCATCCTGCTCATGCAGGGGAAGAGGCTGCATCCACCGCAGCCACGGCACTGTGAGCCGCAGCACAGGGAGGATGCACCCGAGGAGGATGAGGGTCTGTGCGATCCTGAGAGCTGAGCGAGAGGGAGATTAGCTAGGAATGGCCGGTAGCTCTGTAACTTTGAGTGCAGGGAGGTGGAGTGGCAGAGGGGATGGCTCGTGGGCAGAGGCGCTGGCTGTCACTCCCACAGCCCACGGGAACAGCAGCATGCTGCTCCGGTGCACAAACAGGGGCAGCTGAACAGGCAGATAAGGGGGGATTAAGCACCCATATGAGGAGAGCATCATCCCTGGGCCCTCGCAGCCCCAAGCTGTGCTTGGGAAGCTCCAGCCCCATGCCCCGAAGCTCTGGTTGCTGCATATCTGCGACCAAGCCCCTGTCCAGGGGTGGCCAGCAATGTCCAGCGGCAAGGTGGCCGCAGAGTGACATCTAACGGCAGCAGGCCAGGAAGGGACATGGCCCAGCAGCCACCTTCCTTGCTGGGGGCTACGACTTCTGTGAGCGAAGCCCTCCCATGGCCCCCAGCCTCAGCTCCCCTCTGGCAGCACGGAGCTGACAGGACCAGGCTCCTCCTCATCCCCCACCTCTTCCCAGGCACCAAGGGGACACGTTTGGACCGGGGACACCTCTGCCCTCCTGTCCAACGGGACTGACAAGACAGATGCCAGGAAAATGGGATGCTGTGATCACAGACTGTCTCCGAGCATCACGTCCCTCATCTCCCACTGGCCCCGCAGCCCCATCTGCAGCCACAGCCATCGCTCCACAGCCCGGCTCTGGAGGGAGCATGGAGGAGAGAGCAGGGAAGGAATCACTTGCCAACACGGGAGAATCCCTGGGCAAACCAGCCCTGCCCAGCCCTGTGGCTACCTAGTTCCTCCACCCTTCCCAAAGCAGGGTGATAAAACCCTTCCCAGCTCATCCCAACGGACGCCGGCTGCATGTTGCTCCGGTTTTATTTCCCAACAGAGGAATTGCACACAGGGATGCCCTGGCACGCATAGCACCAAGGTGGGCAGCACCCTGGAGTGGCAGCTTTGGTGGAGGGACAGGAGGGCAGTGGTGATGGAGAGGCTGCCCCCAGGCTTGCATAATCACCCAGAGATTTATTTTTTTCCCAAGGTTTCACTGCTGGAGAGCAGCTCTGAGCTGTCACAGCTTGCTGGTGCCTGGCACATGTGGTGCACCATGCGTGGTGTCAAGCACAGACTGTACCCGGTGTGAGAACAACATCCATGGTGGGGGGGGACAAGGGGCGCGGTGGAACGGGGGCAGAGGAGACCGGGAGGGGATGGAGATGGATTATCCCCAGGGTAGTGGCTGCCTGGATCCAGCTAGGCCAGTGCTGTGTGCTTCCAGCATCAGTTGGAAAGAGCCACCAGCTTAAGAAGCTCCATCTACCTGGAAAAGGTTGGGGCTGGTTGGGGAAACCCTGCCCACGCTGGAGCCCGTGGGGCCAGGGGAGCCCCCAGAGCATCTCCCAGAGGGGTCAGCACAGTGTGTGCTGTGAAGCCCCTCTTGGATGAGACTGCAGGGGGAAATTCTGGCCCTCTGCCCCTCTTGGCCTTTCCCCAGCTCTGGCAATGCCAGCCAAGGCTGCAGCACCAGCACGTAGCCACCTGGCTGGCCCAGATCCTGGTCAGTGTGTGAGCCCAGACCTGCATCCCGCAGCAGTACCAAGATGCTCTCCAGCACAGTGCACCCCATGGACCCCCTGTCACTGGGATCCCCTGGGAGCTCAGGGTGGGGGGGTCCTCAAAGCTGGCCCCACCAAGGTCCCTACCTGCGCCTGCTCCTGCTCCTGTTTGCTCCTCAGCTCGAAGGTGTCATCAGCACTGGACCAGCCCCAAAACTTCTTTATCCTGCAAAGGAGGAGAGGGAGCTGCCAGCCCTGCTCCCGCCATGGCGCAGCTCAGCCAGGAGTCCCTGTCCCCCGACCCTGTCCCAGTCAGGGACGTTACCTGGGCCATAGCTTGACAGCCAGGAGGGCCAGGGCAGCCACACAGAGCACGGCCATGAGCAGCCCGGCCAGGACGGTGAAGGCCAGGAGGTGGGTGAGAGCTGTGGGCAGAGGGGAGCCAGGGCAGATCCCCGCCAGTGCTGGGGCTGCCGACTCGGCAAGACTGGAGTGGGCTCAGGGACCCCTGCGGGGGGGGGGGGGGGTGGTGACCTCCCTTGGCCCTTCTTCCCATGGCCCTGGTATGGGGACAGTGTGTGTGGGACTCCCCCAAAGCCTTAGTATGCCCCATGAGGGGTGAAGGGGACCCTGGGGAGGTGGCTGTGACAGCTGGACACTCCTTGGCACCACTGCCGGGTCACCAGGGTTGGGGACAGCCAGTCAGTGGGTCGAGGACACAGCATGGGGGGGTCACAGGGTGGCACAGTGCCACACGGGGACACTTGCTGCCCCTGCCCACATCACTGTCCCCTCCACCAAGGGGTCAGGCAGGCTGGTGTGCTGCTCCCTGCCAGCACCTGGGGACAGGCAGGGGCTGGACAGGGCAGGGGGAGTCACCCAGCACAACAACAAGCAGCAGCAACATGATTTGCTGTTTGTTGAACCCAGGCCAATTCCTCCTCCACTTTTTTGATCATTCTGCAGCATTCAATTCAATTTTCTGCTTCTGTGAGCTTTTTTAGCCCTTTCATGAGAACCAGCCTTCAGCCCCAACCTGGGATGCTACAGAAAAGCTCCTTGAAAGGAAATTGCCAATTCTTGCAGTAAAATCCTCCCTGTTTTCCCTTTCACCTAAGTACTCAGGGCCGATTCAACCCACTCCTGCTCCCCCACTGCTCCAAAACTATCTTTCTGTCACAAAATTCCCCGCTCCCTGCAGACACCACACATGGTCCAGCCCCACTCACTGTGCACGTTGAAGTAGGCACTGGCCGTGGCGTTGCCCAGGGGGTGGCCGGCCATGCAGGTGTACTCCCCTGAGTCCTGCGGCCCCACAGCCCCCAGTTCCACCCGGAGGCTGTTGTGGGAGGGGGTGCTGCGGACCCCTGGTGTGGTGGCGGGGGCCAGGCTGGAGGCCAGGAGGTGGCCATGGTGGTACAGGGCGATGGTGGAAGCCGGGTGGCTGTCAGCTGTGCACAGCACGATGCCTACCCGCCCGCTGCGGTTCTCCAGGAAGGTGCTGATTGACACGTCCCGGGGGGGGTCTGGTGGGGGGAGATGAGGCTGGCAGTGGGCCATGGTGGGGTCTCCCTGCCACACTGGCCTAGACACTCGCCAAGGGCTGCTTAATGCATCCCTCCTCCAGTCTGGAGCAGCTCCAGTCCCCCCAGCCCGGGGCTGATGGTGCCCCCCCAAGCTGGAGAGTCCTCCCCAGCCTGGAGCATGCTGGTTCCAAATCTGACTTTTGAGGGGGATCTGCAGCCACTGCTAGGTAAAACCCCGATGTTCTCTTTCCCGGGTACAAAGGGAGAGGAGCAGGGCAGGGAGTGGAGGAAGAAGAGGAGGAAGGCGCCCTGGTCACAGCAGAACTGTGCAGACAGGACGCATGTGATGCTGGGCTGGATGCACCCAGCGTGCACACTCACAGAGCACACGGAGGCTGAGCGGGGCCGAGGTGGCACTGCCCCGCATCCCACTTGCCCGGCAGTGGTAGGTGCCGGTGTCGGCGCTGGAGACGTGGGTGAGTACGAGGGAGCCGTCCGGTCCCTCCCGCAGCCACCGGCTGTTCTTGTACCAGGTGTAATTGGCCTCTTCACCTACCCAAGGGGTGGCCGAGCAGGTCATGGTGGCTGTGGTGCCTTCGGGGACTTCTGGCGAAGGCTCAACTGTGACTGTGACTCCTGAGGAGGATGGAGGAATCACGGGGTTCCTGGGTTTGCACAGGACACCACCATCCCCAGACACCCCCCACAAGCGACACTCCCACGGGAGGGCACACCAGGACCCCCACATGGGTCTTGCTGTGGCTCAGGGCTCCCTTCACCTCCCACATCCAGGAGCAGGGACGAGGACGCGGTGCCATAGCTGTTGTTGGCCGAGCAGATGTAGAGCCCTGTGTCCTGCAGCTCCAGCCCCGCCATGCCCATCCGCAGGGAGTTGGGGGCTGCCTGGACGGTGAAGCGTGGGTCGGCCAGGCTGTGGGTGGAAGCCAGGGGCGCGTGGCCGGGACCCCGGTACAGGGTGATGTCGGAAGGTGGGAAGCTGTCGACGGTGCAGAGCAGGACAGCCTGACGCCCTCCCCGGGGGTCCACCAAGGAGATGAAGGATGGCTCCTGGGGTGCATCTACAGCGATAAGGACAGCGTTTCCCCCCCCCTCCCCAAGCAGCTCTGCTGGCAGGGGACCAGCCCGGGGGGGGCCGGGGGCTGACAGCTTTGCTGCTGGCTGAAGCGGGGCAGGGGGAAAGGCATGTGATGCCAAGTTTGGAAGCACCTAGACCCCCCACCCCGGGGGCCAGGGGCTGAGCTGCCCAGCCGGCCTGTCGCGGGATGTCACCAGGTGGCGACATAGACCATCCTCCAACCGCAGCATCCCTCCCGAGCTGCCCTGGGCCCCCTTTGCTGGCAGAGCCCCGCAGTGTGCATGCGTGCGTGTGTCCCCATGCAGCCCCTCCTCACTCACACAGCACCCTGAGGGCGGCGGGGGGGGCCCTGCGGCCACGCAGCCCCCTCCCCACTTGGCAGGCATAGGCACCGGCATCCGTGCGCCGGGCAGCGTGGAGGGCGAGGGAGGCGTCGAGCCCCTCCGCCAGCCACCGCCCGTTCTTGTACCAGGAGTAGATGGTGCCTGGGCGGGTGCCTGCATCCCGGCATGTCAGCATCACATCGGTCCCCTCGGGCACCTCGGCAGAGGGTCGCACCACCACCCTGATGGCTGGGGAGAGGAGAGCGGAGCTGGCCTTTACTGACACGAGGGGTTTGCCTTCCTCGGCTGTGGCTGGGGAAAAGCTTTTCCCAGCTCTGAAGCCACTGTCCCCGCCCAGCGGGGTGCGTGCATGTGTGACCACTCAAGCTGTAGCAGAACCTCCCTGCCCCTCCACCAGCCCTGCATCACTCCCCATGACACCACTGACTTCAGTTGTACCTCTCAGTGCCCACACCAACCCGCTCAGGGGGTCCCCAGCCCCCTCGTCCCTGCCTACCCCCCCACCCCACCTCACCCCACATGAAGATGGACTCACCCTGCACACGGAGGGGCAGAGACACATAGGTGCTGCCGAGGGGGCTGCGTGCCTGGCACTCATACTCTCCCTCATCCTCTGCAGAAGCCTCCCGGAGCTCCAGCCTCAGTGTGTTGGGAGCCAGGGAGATGTGGCTGCTCTGCCTGGGGTGGTCACCTCCCACGGGGGGGCTGGAGGCCACCAGCTTCCCCTCCTTGAGCAGGGTGATCTTGGACAGGGGGTTGCTCTCCACCACACAGAGGAGGATGACTGCTGTCCCATTGCCACTCTCCGTGAAGGCCTTCATCTGCAGGTTCCTGGGGGGGTCTATGGGAAGGGAAGTGGGGTGGGAGAGAGGTGGACGGTAGGATAAGCAGCATCTCAGCGAGTTGGAGCATCCCCAGCCTGCGATGCTCAAGTTGGACTGGCTGCTTTCGTGGTCTTGGCTGGGCTGTGAGCTGACACAGTGATGCTCTGCTGCCAGCAATGTGGGACCTACTTGGGCAGCACTGCCTCCTTCCTCAGCATCCATGGTCCCCTTGAACCAAACTGACACTCAAAGCATGGCACAGACTCATTTGCTGAGCTAATTTCCAACCTGCAGCTCCAGCCATGCCGGCTGGGAGTAGGAGTATGGCACAGCACATGGCCCGGCCCAGCTCAGTGCTCCACTTGCATCCCAGTCTCAATCAAAAATATTTTTTGCACGTCAGTGCATGGCAAACCTCATCAGCAAGGCTGGTGCAAAGGCAGCATGGCTGTGGGTGCAGCTCGGGCCCATAATGCCAAGATATTTTTAGCATCCGGCATTCCCCATCCAAAATCAGGAGGAGGGAGAGAAGCAATGAATTTGTTGCCAGGGTCTCAGGCTCTCTGGAAGTCATTTCCAGGAGTGCTCCTCACTCACTCACTCCTCACAGCAGCTTTATAAGTTAAAGCCGTCTTTTTCTAATAAAAAGGGGGAAAAAATCTTACATTCTGACTTGCAACTACATTTTTTTTGCACGTCTTTTTTTAAACAAAGTCTGGTTTTCATTTTCCAAATCAGGGAGAAAAAAAAATAATCCTGCAACGTTTCCTGAAAGCCAAAGATTTTTCTGTTTCGGTTTGGTACAAAGCACAAGGACAAACTTGGGGCGCTTGGAGAAGCTTCACCAAAATCTTCTGCAGATGATGTGGGGCTCTTGGCCATGTCTGCTTGCCAGGGGTCTAACACAGGGCTGGGGTGTAGAGCTCGGCTGAGTTATCACCTGGGGCAAAGGCTAATTTTCATTGACACCCCCCCAAACTAAGCCAGGCCTTGCTACCTCCCACCCGCCCCACAGCCCAGCAGAGCTCCCAGCCACAGGGACTGGCCAAGGGGCCAGTGACCCCACGAGGGACCTCCCTGCGGCGTGGCGGGGACCCTGCCCCAGGTGGGCGTGAGGGACCTCTCCCCGCTGCGTGAAGCCCCCTGTCCATGGGGACTCACAGAGGACGTTGAGGGTGGTGGGTGCAGAGCTGCGGGTCAGCGCTGGGGTCCGCACCGTGCAGTGGTAGGAGGCAGCGTCGGAGGCCGAGACGCTGGGGAAGGCGAAGATTGGGGCCGAGCTGCTGCTGAAATAGACCTGGTTCTTGTACCAGGCGTAGCTCAGCACTTCCCCACCACTGCTCGCAACCGCACAGGTCAGGTTGACGGCGTTGCCTTCCTGCACGTCTGGGGAGGGGGAGATCCAGAGCCTGGCAGCTGCGGTGGAAGGGGGAGCAGGTGATGCTGGGGCTGAGCGAGGTGGGCTGAAGACGATGGAGGGTCGACAGGACAGGAGGGTGGTGGGCTGTGTGGTGGGAGAGCTGGTCCTGTCCAGGACTTCTGGCTGGGGGTCTTTTCCCATTATTCCAGACGAGAAGCGATGAAGATGCTGCAGCCCCCATCCCTATTAACCCCACCCCCGTGGCAGCCACAGGACAGCCTGGGGTGATGCCAGCTGTGTGATCAGCATCAGCAAGTGGATACAGCAAAGCCAGCATCACTTTTGCATCACCTCCAAGAGGAGCTGCAATTCCTTCGTGTCTGTGGCTCTGCATGCAGCTCACCGGGAACACCCCTGGCACAGCCCTCCCTTCCCACAAACACACATCTTCCTCCGTTTCTTCTCTGCTCCTGTGCTGTCCCTTCTATTCCAGCTTCTCTCTGCCCTCCCTTTCCCACGAGCATCCTCCAGTAGAGCCTGCCTTCTCCTCTTTGCCATATCCCTGCTCCATCACTGCCTGTCACTGCTCACACCGCTCGATCGCGTCGCAGTCCCCGAGGCAGCGCCAGCCCTGCACTCACTGCTTGCCGTGAAGTTCGCCGTTGTGCTGGCGTTGCCATAGCTGTTGCTGGCGGAGCACACGTATTCCCCCTCATCCTCCAGCAGCACGGGGCTGATGCTGACCCGCAGCTTGTTGAAGGCCAAGGTGATGCTGAGCCGTGGCAGGGCAGTGCGCTGGGGCAGTGCTGTAGAGGCCACCAGTGCCTGGTCCTTGAAGAGAGCCAGCTCTGCCTGTGGGCTGCTGTCCACCGTGCACTGCAGCACGCCCCGCTGCCCCTCGGGGGTCTCCAGGAAGGAGGTCAGCACCGGCACCCGCGGGGGATCTGCCCAGGCCACACATTACACAGAGGGTGAGCAAACCCCGCATCTGCAGCCAGAGCCCCCCAAGGCTGGGGTCCCCCCTCCCTTCCCCCCCAGGTCCTGGGTGGCATCACCTTGCCCCAGCCCCTTGGATACCCTGAGATGTTTGCCGTGGCTCCTGGCAACTTGCAGCTGGCACCAGGGCAGCAGCAGCCCACACTTGCACCAAAAGCATAAGCCACACTTCCTCTTTCCAGGATTTTCCCCTCCATCCCAGACAGACAACATTTCTCCTAACTGAAGTCTTTTAAAATTTAGATAATTTCAGGTCTATTGAAACATGTTTTTTTAACAGAACTGAAATATTTGCTGTTGTGTATTTCCCTCTATTGATGCGAGGCGGTGGGTGGCCCAGACGTGAGGCAGCCACACCGCTCCTCATCAGACAGTTCACCTTGAGAGGGGACACGTTCGACTGGTTTTAATTCAGACCAGGGGTTTATGGAGGAGATACACCCCCATAAACTTTCCACTTTCAACACTTTCTGGGCATGGGACACGCAGCATTTGGGAACAGGGACAGCAGTGAGGGCTGTGCAAGGCACCTGCTATGTGCCAGCCATAGCTCAGTGTGGCTGAGCAGCCTTGCTCAGCTTCCTGCCCCCAGCACCATCCCAGCCCGGCACTATCCCATCCCTGGCACCATCCCACACTAGCACCATCTCACACCAGCACCATCACACCCTGGCACCATCCCATCCTGGCACCATCCTATCCCTGGCACCATCTCACCCTGGCACCATCCCACCCTGGCCATTCCATCCCAGCACCACCCCATCCCTGGCACCATCCCATCCCTGGCACCATCCCACACTAGCACCATCTCACACCAGCACCATCCTACCCTGGCACCATCCCATCCCTGCCATCAGCACTATCCTACTTCAGCACCATCCTACCCTGGCACCATCCCACCCACCCTAGCACTATCCCACCCTCAGCACCCCACTCCCCCTGTCTCGATCCCCAGCAGGGTCCCACTCACAGGAGACGCGCAGGGCAACAGCCGGGGAGATGCTGGTCCCCGAGGGGCTGCGGGCTCGGCAGTGGTAGGAGCCGGCAGCCGTGCTGGCGATGTGGGGCAGTGCAAGGAAGTTGCCAGGGGTCTCCTGGAGCCGTTCACTGTTCCTGTACCAGGTGTAGATGGTGTCATCTGGTGGCTCTCCCGCTACCTGGCACGTCAGGGAGATGTCGTCTCCTTCCTGCGCCTCTGCTGACGGTGAGATGAGGACTCGGGCAGCTGGTGCAGGGAGAGATGCCAAGAGCAGCTCAGAGGGCACCACAGCGGTTTGGCACTGCCGGCCCCTGGGTGGCCGTGACACAGTGTGGGACAAAGCAAAACCCTCCTCGCTTCCCTAGCGCGCATCGTAGCGCTGCACGTTTTGGTGTCCTTGTTCTGAGCGGGGCAGCTGTGCAGCCCTGGTGTTATATATCTGCGCTGAAGAAAATGTGTTGCTCCCCGTCCCCATTAGCTGACACCCGCCCACCAACTCCATCACTGCTGGTACCCAGGGCTGAGGTGTTTGAATAAAGGTGGCTGGGTGTGTGTGTGTGTGTGTGTGTGTGAGCTGGCACCTCTGAAGTAGCAGCCGGAGCCTGGGTGGGATCCTGGGAGCAGAAAAACCCATGTGGACACCTCCACAGAGACACATTTGGATCAATCAGTCTGAGAGCCAGATCCCAACCCAAAAAATTGATTCCGTTCAGGATTCCTGTTACTGACACACACATCACATACTCACACCCCGGCAGATAACGTGGGTGCTGCCTCGCTCCAGGGTCTGGGTGCCGGTTAGGTGCCGATGCCCACCCGCAACCCTTGGGACAGACCACCGGGTCCCAGCTCACCACACCCAAGCCCCTGCACAGGGACCCCCCCCAGCAGGGACAGGGACACCTAACCTCCACTGAGCTGCGGTGGGGGCAGCTCGATACACCGCATCACCAAGCAGCAGGTGCCGGTCAGTGCCCTGCGCTGGCTCCTGCCTGACGTGGGGTAGCGCAAAGCGATGTCCCCACTGCATCCAGGGGATGCATCACACCCTGCCACCATCACTCGCCGGTTCTGTGGCGCCTGTCCATAGCCTGCAATGCTCAGTGACATTTCCCTGCCCCGCTGTCACCACAGGACGGCTCGGGAGTGTGCGCTCACCCCGTCAGCAGGAACCAGGCGGAAAAGGTCACATCTCATGTCAGAGCCCTCCCGGCCCCCTGCTTGGTGCCACCTCAGTGCTGCCCCCGCTACTGGCGACGCTTGGCACATGGTGCTGCACGCGGCACTCACTCTGCACGTGGAAGTACAGGCGTTGGGCCACGGTGCCATGCGCGTTGGTGGCGGTGCAGCGGTAGCTGCCTTCGTCGGCTGGTGTCACCTCCCGCAGCTCCACCCGGAGGGTGTTGGGGGCTGCCAAGATGCCCACTCGTGGGCTGCTCCCCGCGGTGCTGGTGGCCACCAGCTCCTCACCACGGTGCAGGGCCAGCCAGGCGGGAGGGTTGCTTGCCACGGAGCAGTGGAAGATGGCCAGGTGGCCTCTCTGCGTCTCCAGGAAGGCACTCAGGTGGGGGTCCCGGGGGGCATCTGTGCAGGCAGAGGCGGGTGGCTGAGCAGCGATTGCTCACCAATACGAGAGCTCCTGGTTAGCAGCAGCTGCTTGGGGCCCCTGAGGAGTGGGGGGAGAGCTGCATCGCCTTCCAGAGGGGAAGGGGAAGGAGAAGGGGAAGGGGAAGGGGAAGGGGAAGGGGAAGGGGAAGGGGAAGGGGAAAGGGAAGGTATAGGGGAAGAGAAATGGGAGGGGAAAGAGAAAGGGAAAGGGAAAGAGAAAGGGAAAGGGAAAGGGAAAGGGAAAGGGAAAGGGAAAGGGGAGGGGAAAGGGAAAGGGAAAGGGGAGGGGAAAGGGGAAGGGAAAGGGAAGGGGAAAGGGAAAGGGGAGGGGAAAGGGGAAGGGGAAGGAAGAAGGGCCCTGCAAGCATTACACCTGCAGGATCACAAGCCTGCACGCACATTAAGTGCAGACTTGCACAATAGGGAGGTAAACACGCTGCAGGTGATGGCAGAGGGGTGTGGATGCTCACGGGAGGAAGCCCCAGGACATATACATGTGCTCAAAGTTCCACACGTGCACCTAAATCAGCTCTGCCCAGAGCCCGGGCACAGCTCCATGTGTGTGAACAGAGCTGGGCACGCTTGCACGGAGATGAGCTACAAATTCCATATGACAACAAACTGAGCATCCTCCAGCAGCCTGTACGTACACAGCACATCCAGGGAGATGGTGGGAGAGCTCCGGCTGCCGCCGTCGGTGGTGGCTTTGCAGCGGTACAGACCGGCATCTGTGCTGGCCACTTGCCGAAACACCAGGGAGGTAGCCAGGCCCTCGGCAAGCCACTGCTCATTTCGGTACCAGGTGATGTTGGGCTGAGCCAGGGAGCCGCTGCTCAGCTGACAGGTTAGGTTGGCGGCCTGGCCTTCCAGCACGTGGGGGGATGGAGCCACTGCAATGTTGGCAGCTACGGGCAGGGGCAGGGGGCAAACAGGCATCAGCTCAGCTGGGATGACCAGCACTGCCTCGGCAGTGCCGGGGTGAACACCCACCCCAGGGCTGGCCAGCTAGCGAGTGACTGTGCAGCTATTCCAGAAGGTAAATGCCGGCTAATCCTGCTGCACTCTGAGCTGGATCAGCTCCCTGTGGGAGCTGGGCATGAGCCACTCAGGGCCTCACCAGCCCAGGGGGGATGTACCAGCAGGAGGGAGCCCGTGGGAACTCCCTCAGCAGGGATTTTGCTCAGCATCCCCAGTCACACACAGGCATGGAATCCCTGCCAGGAGCTGGAACCCTCACTACAGCCACGGGGGAGCCCACCAGACCGACCAGGAGCCCATCAGACCCACCAGGAGCCCACCAAACCCACGAGGAGAGGCTGGAGGGGCCAGAGGGGCTGGCACAGCACCCTCTGATAGCAGCCCCCACTTTAACCCTGCTCACTCGAGCACCACATGACTTGCGCACAGCAGCTCTGTTGAGACAGAAGCTGTTTTGATACCCTGGATTTCACGGGCACGTGGCCTTTTTCTGCTCGTTCTGTCCATCACCCTTGATCTCCTGAGCTTGCCTCCTTCCCTGGCATTCGCTTCCCCCCTCCCCTCTCCGAGGCTTTTCCCAGACGCTGCGGGGGTGTGTGGCGGCCGGCTGTACCCTGCCCACCGCCCCTTCCCCACACTCACTCTCAGCCCTGAAGTCTATGGCTGCGCTGGCATTGCCCTGCAGGTTCCCAGCCCAGCACACGTAAGTCCCCTCATCCTCCAGCACCACCTCCCGCATCTCCACCTTCAGACTGTTGTAGGAAAAGGTGGCATGGACCCTGGGGTTGGGGGCTGTGGGACAGCCCCATGTGCAGGCTACCACTTCTTCTCCTCTCCATAGGGTCAGGTTGGACTCTGGGTCACTCTCAACGGTGCACTGGATGACGCCCAGGCGCCCACTCTGGGTCTCCAGGAAGGAGCTCATCGCTGGTTGCCTTGGTGGGACTGCAGGGTTCAAAAACCTCTAGTGAGAATATTATGGATCCCTGAGGTTGGGAGAACCCCAAGAATCTGAGGGATTGCTGTTTTTCAGGGCCACCCGAGCAGCCCTGGTTGGCACATCTGGTTGACACCCCAGGGTCCCACATCTGCCAGCTTATAAGGGACCTGCATGTCCCAGGCACCTCTGTTGGCACCTCTGCTGTCACCTGGCTTGAGCTCAGGGTCTGAGTGTCCAACCCTGGACAGATCTGCAGAGACCCCTGTGATCTGGGCACCTGGGGACCAGGTGTGATCCACATGTCTACCATGGTTACAGAAAAAGGCCATTTTGTCAGGACTGAAACTTCCTAATTATGTTTTTTCTGGTTTGGTACCAGAGAAGATTTTTATTTTATAGCACAGAAAGTATTTGAAAGGCAAAGTCCAACCGGAATATATTTTTCACAGGGATCATTTATCATTCTGAACAATTGAATCTAATTTCATGGGACATTTTAAAACTCTTTGGTTCCTGGGAATTTTAGGATTCTCCAAATATCTCCTCCCCCAAATTCACAGATTTATCTGCAAAAGGGAATTTTCCACCCTCTCCACATTCCTGCCCAAGAGCTGCTTGGCTGTGCTTGGCAGTGATGGGGGAAACCTCATGGTGGGAAGAGCAGAGGGGCTTCCCAGCAGGGCTACCCAACCCAGACCCCAGGACCTCCCTCAGAGCCTGGGTGTTAGCAGCAGGAGCCCCCCTGGCAGCACTTACAGAGTACACGGAGCGGGACAGCCACCGACGTGTCGCTGCCGTTGCTGCTGTGGACGCTGCACTGGAAAGCACCTGCATCCTCGCCGCGGATGGAAGGGAAGTGCAGTGTCGGGGCTGAGCTCTCCCGAAGCCACTTGCTGTTCCTGTACCAGGTGTAGAGGGTCTCCCCTGCCACGTCCCGAGCCCCCAGGCAGGTCAGGGTGACGGCTGCCCCTTCCCACACCTCTGATGAGGGCTGGATCAGGACCTCCATAGCTGAAGGAGAGTTGGGAGAGGGATGTCAAGGAAGGAGGGAAACCTCTGCTGCAAACCTTTGCCCTTCCCCTGGCTCCATCTCCCAAAGCCCCATGCTCAGCTTCCCTCCAAGGCAGGACTTGAGCTGCCCCTTCCCTCATAGGACCCCATGGCATCGGTGGCTGCGTCTTTGGTGGGTGACGTTCTCTTGGGGACACTGGACATCAGCTGGGATGTCTCCAGGCGAGCTGATCCCCCAGCACTCTGCCACCAGCAGAGACAAGCGGGGCCTTTTAGAGCTGGATGACTGCTCCCAGGACAGGCTGGGTCCCCTCTGCCACTGGCCGGTGACCGGCTGGACTGGAGGCATCTTGGCCAGCTTGAAATGGACCCCAACTTTACTGCTGTGGCACCCAAACTCGGGATTATTTTCTCTGAAATTGGACCCTGAGGTCCATTTTGCTTTCTTTTGACATCCTAAAGGAGGTTGCCCTTGGACAGGGTTTTGGGGGGCTTTTTGCTCCTCCTGCTGCCTCTGTCACCCCAAACCATGGCTGAGGGAGCCACAGAGTGCAGAGGTGTCGGAGATGGAGCAGGAGGAGCTGGTCCCCGCTGCATGCCCAGGTGCTGTGTGCCGCCAGGGGCTTGCAGGCACAGGGAAGAAAGCTTGGACAAACTTTGCTACTAATTTTGCAGCATTTTGAAAAACGAAACTGGGGAGAACCTCCAGCTCTTTGAGCAGCTTCAACACGCCAAGGTGGGGAAGGGCTGTGTGGAGGCCACCACCACCACATTGTCCCCAGGATGCCGGTGTGCCACAGGGGTCCCTCCAGCCCGCAGGGCTTTGTGAATCCCCCCCCCAGCCCTGCAGAAACCTCCCCAACAACCCTGGGGGTTCATGGACACCCAAGACCCAGGGCTGGGAGCTTGACAGTCCCCTCACACCGGGACTCACCGCGGGCGACGAAGAGCTTGGTGGCGCTGGTGTTGCCGTAGGCGTTGCTGGCCATGCAGCGGTACTCCCCGCTGTCCTGGGGTCCTGTACCCCGGATCTCCAGCCGCAGGGCGTTGCGGGATGTGGTGACACCTAGCCGCTGGCGCGGGGCTGCCTGTGACCCACTGGCTGCCAGCAAGGTGCCATCGCGGTAAAGGGCTATGGTGGCTGGGGGGTGGCTGTCCACAGTGCAGCGGACGATGGCCAGCCTGCCACCCTGGGTCTCCTGGAAGAGCATGATGGTGGGGGTCCGGGGGGGGTCTGCGAGAGGGGAGAGGATGCTGCAGATCAGGAGGTGCCAGTGCTGCGGCCACTACCTGCACGTGGGGCACGTCCAGCCCCGACCCGCGCTGCTGCCCCTCTGAGCTGCTTTCCCCCTTACATAAGCGGGTCATATTTACTCACAGAAATGTCAAAGCCAAACCCAAGGCTATTTTATTTTCCCCCTGACTTGCAAAAGCTTCTGAGCTGTTATTATCATAGCTGGCTCCTCGGTTAGTAACCTCCCAGCAGTTTCTGGTGTGTAACAGATTAGTGGAGGCGTGGGAGATGCTGCGATGAGCAGATGGGTCCCTGCTGCAGCAAACACCGCTTAATGGTACCTTCAAATGCAGCTCACAACCAAAAATTGTTGCATTTATAGCAACTTCTACCCAGGAGGTCTGAAACCTCCTTTTCAGCAGGACTCAAGGCGTTTGGAGCAGAGCCTTTGTTTAAACGCAGGGGTTTGCACGGCCCCTGGCACAAAGGGACCCTCACCTGGCTGGGACCCATCTAGGAGTCCGTGGGCACTCACATGTCACGCTCAGACTGACGGCCTGGGACGTGTCGCTGCCCCGATCATTGGTCACCTTGCAGGAGTAATAGCCGGCATCGCTGGCGGCCACGTGGTGGAAGAGCAGGGTGTGCGCCATGCCCTCCTTGAGCCAAGCGCTGTTCTTGTACCAGGTGTAGTTGAGGTCCTGGCCCTCCCTGCCAGGGACGTCGCAGGACAAGGTGGTGGGTGTCCCCTCCTGCACCTCAGCTGCTGGGCTCACCGAGATCTCTGCGGCTGATGGAGATGGGAGCGCATTCAGGGGGGGTCTTGGCAGCAGGAGAGCAGCCCCCCACCTCACTCCGCCCAGGGCAGAGTCTGGGGACAGGCAGGAGCCCCTCTGCCCCCCAGGGATGACAATTGAGGCAGGAGGCGTTTGGGTTTGTCCCCTGCCACCAGCACCTTGCCAGCTGGGGCTCAAATTCCAGACTTAATGCAAAGCACCAGGGGCAAAACTCATGGTGGGTGCTGCAGCATGGCTCACCTTTCAGGGTGGGCTCTGGGGGGAGCAGCCCAGCCGGGGGGAGATGCTCCCTGTGGGACTCTGACACGGGCAGACTCCTGGGGCTCATCTCTACCACAGTGTCTGGTGGAGGACCCTGGTCCCCCCTCCCTGCAGACCACCTTGATTCTGAATCCCCACGAGCTCTGACCAGCAGCAGCAGTGAAGCCTCACAGCTGGCTCTGCTCTCTGGGCTTGCTGGAAATCCCTCCCTGCCCTGTTTTTGGGGCTCGCCAAAGCCCTGTGCCATGAGGGATAAAGAATGCAGGCATGGCATGAGGGAGGCACCACACCCCTCCATCCCCAGCTCCTGGACCTCCAGCTGGTACCAGCCCCTGCCCACACCAGTCCAGACTCGCCGGGTAAACTTGCTCCCAGTGCCACGGCCCCGCTCCCCCTCCAGCAATGCCCCAGCCTCTGGCAAGTTCCCCTGGCACTTACAGAAGATGTAGAGCACCACGGCAGGTGCTGCGCCAGCCCCAACGTCGTTCTTGGTTTCACAGTGGTACTGTCCGTAGTCCTCGCGGCGAACCCCTCGAAGGGTCAGGATCTGCTCGCTGCCCACAGCCACTCTGTCCTTGTACCAGTGGTATGCCGAGACATGGGGGTAGCTGCTGCTCACCTCGCATGTGAGGGACACCGTGTCGCCCACACGGATGTTCTGCGTGGAGGGGCTGACTGACACCTGGGTGTCCTTAGGGGCATCTGCAGGGAGGACAGACGGGCATGGTGAGGCTGGGCAGGACCCATGGGATGCTGCTGTAACGCATCCTGCTGCTTATATGTGAGGGTCTGGTGTGGGGAAAAGGGGAGATGGAAAGGGGGGCAGAGCTGCCCACCAGCAGTGAAGTGGTGTGGGCACAGCTGTGGCACCAGGGTGTGCCATGGAGCTGGAAGCTGGCACTTCAGCAGTGCTTACAGGACTGATCACCAGCTCCAGCCATGGAGAGCTGTGGGGGAACAGGAAAGGGAGGGAGAAGCAGGACGAAACTCTCCTCTGGCCTTTTGCAAGGAGCCCCGGGAAGGAGGCAAGGGAGGAGGCACGGTGGGTGGCAGGAGGAGGACCTGGGTGGTGTGGCCGTGGCAGAGGTGCCCCCATCCCCGTACTGCACTCAGCCAGCCCCTGTGCAGAGCCACCCCACGTACGTCTCACCCGCAGGACGACCTCACTGGTTGCCTTCTTGGAGCCATAAGAAACTTCGCAGAGCAGCTTTTTGGAGTGGTCCTTCCAGGAGAAGGAGGTGGTGAGAGTCAGGTGGTGGCTGACCCCGTTCGTGTCCAGCTGGACCCAGCCAGACACCACCGAGACCTGGGGGTCGTAGCCCTCCCAGCGCAGGGCAGTGTCGCTCAGTGGGCAGAAGTAGGGTGTGGAGCACTGCAAGGTGGATGTTTGCCCCTCGGTTTGCTCCTCACTGGCAGCAATGCTTGGGCGATCAAGGTCATCTGGAGATGGAGAGCAGAGGGATAGAGAGCAGAGGGTGGGATGTCAGTGTGAGGACAGGCAGGCAGGGAGCTGGCAGAGGGGAGGTGTCTCACCACTATACCCACCCAAAACACTCAGCATCACATCCCTCTCCGCTGACCACCGGTCACCGTTGACGATCTCAAAGCGGAATCTGTAGGGCCCATGGTCCTCCAGCGTCAGTCTCCGCAGCAGCAGGGTGCAGTTGCGAGCAGCGGGGTCCCCCAGGAGCTGGGCACGGTCCCTGAAGCCAGCATCCACCTCCTGGGCTGCCGAGTGGTACACCAACGTCTTTTGGTTATCATAATCCTTGTACCAGATGGCCACGATGCCGTCGTCAGCTGCCATGTCATCAGGGTAGCTCAGGGTGCAGGGGATCACCACACAGGAGCCCCTGATGCCCTGCAGGGACGTGGGGTAGGTGACCCCCCATGAGCCAAGGGCTGTGTTGGAAGGAGGCAGAGGGAAAAAGAGGGTCAGGGTGCCAGCCGGGCAGGGGCCTGCTGCCGTCTGCAGCCCCCCTGTGCCCCTCCTGGGACCCACTGGGCCACGTTGCATTGCCCGGGCTGCCTGAGCAGGCAGGTGGGAGAGGAGAATAGGAGTGTGAGATAAAACCCCCCAGGAGAAAATTTCAAGGTGGAGACAAGGAAAAGCTGGGTGATGCTTTTGGGCAGTGCAAGGAACCAGCTGGATTAGAAAAGCAAAGGCCAAAATAATTAGCAAAAAAGGAAAAATTGCCCTCCAAAAGCTTATTTTCTTAAACACACCCCAGCTCCTTGTCCTTCTTCTCATGCCCTGGCTGTTCCCCGCCACCCCATGCCCACCCCATCCTGGACCCCGGCCCCATCCATGGTGTCCATGGGTACCACGTGCCTGCCCGTCAGGAGGAGTAGCATGGGAGCATGGCACAATGCGGCACATGCCAGCAAATCTCTCCAGAGCATCTGCTGTGCCACGGCCCATGGGAAAGCCAGGACCAGCCTCGGGGTGCCCAGAGCTTGTCCTGCCCATCCCTTGAGCATTGGGCAGGGCTGCTGGCAGGGCCAGGGCATCAGCACTTCAGCTCCCCCGTATCCTGGTGCAGAGCCAAGCCACCAGCCCCTGTGGGGAACCAGACTGTGCCGGCAGGGTGGGAGGCAGCAGATCTCTCGATGACACCATACCTGGTGGGATGAAGCTGGCCAGGAGGATGAGCCACTGGGGCAGGCCCATGGCAGCCCCCCGGGCACTGCTGGGCGTCCTGGGGAACAGAGGCAAGGCAGGCTCACACCGTGAGGGTGGGAGGTGGCCAGTCTCCGAGGTCGGCGTTTGGCAGAGGGGACTCTGACAACAAGAAGAGGTGGCCAGAGGTCTTGAAACACATTGTTCATCAACATGTTATTGATCTACATTATTGATAAATCCTGCTTGCAGCAACAGTGGTAACACTCTGGTGTGCAGTGGTGACCAGTGGGGCCAGGGACCAGAGGGACATGAGGGTCCCCTCAACTCCCTGAACTCCCGTGGGAGTTAAGGAGCTAGTCCGGGTTTATCAGTGAGGTGACAAGGTTTATGGAGCTTATTCCTGTGCTTGCTGCATCCGTGTGAGGCAGGGAGCAAATGAAGAATAATATTGACACGGAAAATGTGCATGTGGCATGGGATGGGGTCATGCAAATGCCGGGTATGGGAGTCTGGGCTGAAAATAAAAATGAAGGCAAAGGCAAAGGAAAGCACCTGGAATTAATAGGAGAGAAACTTCCAAGGAAGGACCCTTGGGGAAATCTCCATTAAGCCAGAAATCCCAATGATGGACTCATGACTGCCAGCCAGGCTCTGGAGGGTCTGAGCATCGGGCAGGGGGTACAGCCATGGGGTTGGGGGACAGAGGGACACAGGCGGGCTTGTGTTAAAGCTGTCCTCATGTCACAGCTCCGCCGCACACAGCATCCCGGCTGCTGAAATGCTGGGGACACCACGGTGCCAGTTCCCCGTGGGAGCAACCAGACGACTGGCTGCAGAGGGCTGAGGGTCCGGCCCTGCAGGTGGGACTGGTGCAAAAACACAGGTTTTTAGACTCCGCAGGTTTTGTTTCAGTAAGACCAGCTGTGGTGAGGGGGAGCACAGCCATGGCCCCAGCCTGGCACAGCCCGTGCCCTCCCCTCCCCGCTGGGCTGTTGTACATTCAGGTGGGACAGTTTTAACTGGGATTTATCTATTTTTAATAGGATTATATAGTTTTTTGCAGCTCTAGACTGAAGAAAAATGACTTAATTATACTTAAATTTAAAAAAGCTATTCTGTGATAAACCAGATTTTTTTTTCTTTATTAGGGAAGTGAATTATTTGATTTAAATTTATATCTTTATCAAACATCTTAGCAATCTTTCCATACTGAACAAGGCAGCTCTTTACTCCCTGAGCCAACCTTTTCCTCCTTCAATGATTTGCGACTTTGCTAACACCTTTTCCCCCAGCATATGCTTTGAATTTGCTTGCTGCTGATTTGGTTTAGGGAGGTATTTCAGACTCCAAAGCACTCGTGAGACCTTTAGTTTTGCCTGGGATTTTTTCTGGCCAAACCGAAGCACCAAGCAGCAAATGAAATGGCCCCTGGGTGACCGTGCGTGTGGGGGTTACTACAGCCCTGGTCCCCCCGGCACCGCGGGGCTGGACGGCTGCCCAGGGTGGGGGAATAGAAATAGCAATGGGATCGGTGGGGGCCACCGGGCTCGGGGCGAAGGAGGAAGGAAGTGCTGGCTCAGCGCCTGGGTCTGTTCCCCAGTGCCCTGCTCGTGCCGACACCAAGTTTTGTTTCTTCTGCCACACTTCTCCCAGTTTCAGTTTCTCAACCTTTGGTGCAGGATAGGGACCCCAACTCCCCACCACCCCACCACCCTGGGCTGCGGCTGGGGAACACAGCAGCCAGTGCTGGGCACTGCTGCTTGTTCACTCAAAAAAAAAATTAAATTTTTATGAAGATTTCTTGACAAAAAGCATTTGTAATAGGCTCTGAGTGTGTGTGCATGTGCAGAATGCGGTGGTGGTCTGCGCAACCACATCGCACGCACCAGAGCAGAAGGTGTTGTGTGTTATCATCCAGCGCCAAGTAGGCAGGAATATTTAGATTTCGGGCATTGGAAAAAAGGGGGAAGAGGCAACTGCCCTTGTAATGGTCTCCTCTGCACCCACAGCCATGCTCAGCTGTGGGACAGCCAGAGAAATCCCTGTGAGGGCTCCTGTGCATGCCAGCAATTGCAAGGGAGCTCCCTAAATTCAAACTTTGGTAAAAATTGTTTGTTGACACAGGAATGTGGCAAGCAAGGCTGAGCCCAAAGAGGGGAAACTTCTGGTGTTGGTCCCTTCAGCCTCCACCATGCCCCAGTGCAGAGACAGCAACAGAGATGGGGACCATGGGACGCTCGGGCAGCGTGCCCCCAGGACAAGGGGTGGATATGAGCCCCCTGTGCCTGTGCTCCCACCCACTCCTCGGGGCTGGGGAGCCCACCTCCCTGCCGCCTGTCCTGTCCCTCTGCCCATGGGACCTGGGGAGGGCAGCGCTGGCAGTCACAGCTTTGCCAACCTCTGCTGCCCGGGGCCTTGCACCAAGCCCCTGCCAAGGGGTGCAGGTCAGGTATGTCCCTGGCTCCAAACCCAGCCCCAAGCCTGGACCCAAGGCCTTGAGATATCTGGGCAACTTCCCCAGCCCCAGCAGAAGACAGATGAAGCTCAACCCCACAGAGATGCTCTCGCCACTGGCTCTCTTCATCTCCGCCCCACAGCGAGGTGCCTGGGAGCAGCCCATGCCACCCTTGCACAGCATCATGCAGGTGCCTTGCCCCAGCCCCATGGGGTGAACACCAGGGCCAGGCTCTGCCCCGGGTGTCCCCATCCTGGCACCTCCCCGGTGAGCGGTGGTGTTACCTGGGAGTGCCAGTGCCGCTGGCGGTGCAGGGTCCTGAGCCGTGGCATGGGGAATGGCTCCTGCCCCTCGCTGCTCAGGGGCTGCTATTTATTTGGTGCGGGGGGTGAGTAGCCCAAAACGGCATCACTTCCCCGTTCAGGGGTTTGTCCCTGCTGCTGCTTTTGGGAAGTGGCTGACATCATCAGCTATTTCTTGCCTTTTACTAATTTGGGGCTGGTTTTGGGGCAGGGGCTGTGGCAGTCCCCACAGGAGGTTTTTGCAGCGTCCCAGGCTGAGGGACATTGGGAGGCTGCATTTCTTTGCACTACTGCAGCCTGAGCAGCATCACCTTCCTGGCCCCAGAGTCCCTTGGGGCATCCTTGGCCCTGTGCTGTGCCAAAGCCCCAGAGCAGGGTGATACCCCAGCCCCAGGGGCACCCACCCAGTGTGCCCAGTGGGTGTCTAGGTTTAGGGGCCTGCCAGGATCCCCCGATCAGGGCTGCTGAGCCTGCAACAGGGAGAGCCTATGCTGGTGGTGGAGATGACTGCAGGGACAGAGATGCGGCTGCAGCCAACGTGCCACCTGCCCAAGTCCTCCCTGGGCAACGTGTCACTCAGAGACTTGATTCTTGCTGTTAATTTGTG